>NC_134370.1:70076298-70408398 GCF_035582795.1 Mycteria americana | reverse complement strand
GCCTCATCACCCTCCTCCTCCTCCTCACACAATGCCAGCAGTCTCTCCTGGGCTGCCTTCACACCAGGTTCTTCCCTCGCAGCCCTGCCTTGCAGCAAAACACGGCAGCTCCCTGGGGGCAGTGCCTTCTCCTTGAACCAGGCCTCCTCCAGCGCTGCAGACCTGCTCCGTGCCTCACTTCCAACAGCTCTTCCCCAGCTGGGAACCGCTGCTCTAGAGGACTTGGGATATTTGGTTCACGTGGGCATCTAACCACTGCTTGAGCTGGAAAATAAATTCAAATGCCCAAATAGCGCAGCTGAAGATGGAAGATGACGTCTTCATTTTTCAGGAATTCCTGGAGCTCCTTGTCCTCAACTTCATGTGAGATTTGTCCTTTGTACGCTATCCTGGGAAGCAGCAAGTCCCGCTAGTTTAATCCTCTTTTTTAATGCTGTAGCAATGCTGAACTGGGGTAACTCCTTTGGCAGTTCCTAAGGAGTTACTGCCAAAGTAGGCTATTCCTAAAGCAAATGTCCCCCAAGGCAGACAAAGTAGCCCAAAAAAATGGGGCTTGCTTCATTTCTACATGCTGCTAAAGATTACAAACTCACGAATTATCAGTTCGGTGTTTCATGAGCTACTTTATATATTTTTTAAATTTTATTTTATTTTTGCCAACTAGCTGAAATCTGTAGTTCTCATCCACTACACTTTCACCTCTTTTGAGGAAGGTGGAGACCTGAAGAAGCGATAAAAGTGTGATTGCCTTCAAGTGCGTAGAAGAGCACGTGCTGAACGAAATGCAATACATGCATGATTTTCTAATAAAGTTCTATCGAGCACTAGCTCACTTTTTAAAAACATCGATTTAAAATATTAATCACTGATCTGCCGATTTGCATGACTGTACCTAATATATTCAAAAGCCAGGTTCTGTTCAGCACCACCATCAGTGTTTATGAGTAGAAGTAAGAATGACTAACCTATCTTTTGTTTTTTAAAATGTAATTTTGAAATCCCTTTGCTGTTTTTGCTGAGCCAATACCTGTTTCCATGGAAATAGCAGCACACAAAACGTTGACACATTTCAGAGCGAGCGAGCTACTTAAACATCTGCTTCCCTGAAACCACCAGCTAGACTTCAAAATAAAACTGGCTCTCGCATTTGGTGGAACTGGTTTACAAGCAAAATCAAACAAAGCATCTTTAAATGTCGGCCCAGCCCCAAATCTTTCTAAGCAATATATCCAGACAGCTAAAGCAGCATGCAGCTCATTGAATTCTTGTTTTAAGGCCCATGTTATAAATAACTTTAATCTACAAGGCAATGCATTTCAGGAGGAGTCTCTTGAAAAAGCAGCTAACAGGACCAACAAACCTTTCTGTATCTTTTCATCCAATTTTCATACCCACTTTTAAGAGCTTCACCTCTCCTTACAATCCTGCATTGCTAACGCTCAGTGTTGTCACCGGTAAGAAAATTTGAGTGTGGTAAAGATGAGCACCTACTTCTCACCAAAGCCTAACCCCTACCACGGCGGCGTGAAGAAGCCAGTATTTACAACAGAATTCAGACTAGATTTACTTATCAGCAATCGCTTTAGCCAGCCAGGCACACCGCCCTTCTAGAAGCCACGTTAGCTGAATTTTAATGCAATTCTTTAAACTGCAAGAAAAAAAGCAAAAAAGGGGGGGGGGGGGGGGGGGAAGCATCAGCTGATAAAAGGGGTAGAACATACTTTATTTTGACTGTACTGGAAAACTAAAATTATTTCAGTTACTCCATTTTTTTCTACAATGATTTTTGATTAGTTCATTCTTTTCCCTACTCTTACTTTTTAAGTCCATAAAGAATAACAGCTCCACCCTAACGTAACCCTGCAAATACACACCAAACCGGGTTAAATAGATTTATTGGAAAATGGGCTTCCTACTGACTTGAGATCAAAGGGAAAAAGAAAAAGCACTATTCAAAAGCAACACGAAAAATCTATTTACTTTATGTTTTTCCCTAATCTACATCTGAACAACCTGTATTAACTTGTGAGACACTGGCAGGCAACAGCTTTGTTCTTTCTTAGAGACATCATGTATTCTGAAAAGTGAAAACCATTTAATTTTCACAAGCTTGAAGTACATTGGGAGTAAAAAGGACCTTTGCTGATAGACCTTGATTTCTCCCTCTGCCTCCAATTCTTCATCATGCACCCCCCCGCCCCTTGCATGAGCTTTCCCCCTGCTAGAGGACAGCACGGCTGAAGAACACCAACCTCATCCCTCGACCTAAGCCAGAGCTCCTGGTAGCACGGTTAACTGCTCCCTCTTTTTTGTGCTCATCCAATACAAGTGCCTTCAACCAAGACACAAACCTTGGGGAGAAAAATTAAAATAGCTTTTAAAAAAGTAAAGCTTGGAAATCTTAGCTGGCAAAAGGTACGGAGATCGGTGCTTTATGAAAACAGCATATGATACAACATTTTTGACCCAATGTCAGTGTTAAGAATCATGACTGTTGACGTTAATTATTACAACAAAAGGTCACCTACTTCTTGCTTTTTAAGCTAAGCATTCTTACCTCTTTCTGGCACGTTGTCTAGATACACAGCTCTGTATGCAAGGATAAGAGAGGGATTATTCCCGAGCATGTAGAATTTCATCTGCTAATAATCTTGCCAGAAAACTGAGGAAATTGGGCAAGAGAGAACAAATTATCTTGGGCTGTGTCTAACTGACAGTTTTTCAGGCATTAAATATACTCCCATTTAGAGCTGTGATTAAGTACACAGAAAGGACACTTGCATCAAGAGACTCACTTGTTCAGTATCTAAAAAAAATACTTTTAAAACATAAGGAACATCCTAACATGATAAATTTTCCTTTTGTATTTATACTTTGGAAGTAACTGCAATGACATCCAAATCACTGTTGGGGCTAGCAGTGACTACATGCATAGTTTGAATTACCCAAATCATTTTGCAATACATTAGAATATTGCAAAAGTTTTTTTAACGGGTAACCCAAAGACTTTGTTCTCTGCTTCATTCCCTACACTTCATTTTTCAATCCACTAATCAAAATCATACTGAAAGCTGTAATAAAATGGAAACCTAGTTATTTGGAGAACAGAAGACAGACGCACACACAGTAACTGCTAGCAGCCCTAAGCTAACTCCTGGTACAGAGGCTTTGATTCATACTATGCAACTTTAGGCACTTAACATGGATAATTTGTGAAAGGTCGAATTGTTCTGGGCTTCCTATTCCAGTTCAGGGAAAGGAACAGGCTCCTCCAAATGGAGACGCAGCTCCCTCCTGTTTTCCGTGGAATGCTTGTGTGGTACAGACACCTAGGCTAAGTGCCTGAAGTAGATGAAGGGATGAAGCCGGCGCAGTGAACGACTGAACCCATTCAGATCTTGCATCAGTAAGAGCATTTTGTTGGGCCCAGTTTATGGTGCCCATAGTAAGGGCATCCAGCAAACCAATTTCCGTCGAAGAAATGTATACATCCTTCAAAAAGAAAGGCACAAGAAGTACTTATGTTCGGAACACATACATAGACATATTTGGAAGTTTTCCATGTAATTCAACCCCCTTCGACTTCCCTCTTGTGCCATTTCAAAAGCCGAGCCCAGTAACTACCGCTGTGACTGCCAGGTCCCGGTACGCAGCGTAAGCACCTACTGCATCTCCGTGCTGGCTGAAGTTGGTCTGATGTCAACCAAGACGTTTTGGGGTGGGTGAAACGAGTGTTGAGAAACGCCTGCAATAATTCCATTACCTGCCTCCAAAACTTACTTGAACTGTGAAAGCTGCGTGGGTTGAATTCAGTAAACGACTGTTACACACGGTGCTTGGTGTAAAGGCAGAATGGCCAAACAGCAGACATCTGGATGTCTTCCTTCTTTGGGGACAAGATGCAAACCCCACATTTGGGCATCCAGTAGAATAATGGGGTAATTAAAAATATAATACAGACCGTGGCAGCAGGGTTACTGGATGAATTGCTTTGAATGTATTGTGATTATCTGTATCCATTTACACACGGTGATCTCGACCCATTTTTTAATTAAAGAATACAACACTTTACAGCTTCAAAGCACAGTACAGATATAAACTAATTAACATCTAACAACTGCGTGAGGAAGTTTAGGAAAATGCTGAATTCCTCAAACACCGAGAGCTGATACCATATCAAAGACCAAGAAAATTCTTGCAATTGTCCCATTTCCTAAAGAATTTCAAATGCAAAATTACAAGAGAACAAAACACCTTTACACTTTACATAAATAACCAAAGTTTAAAAACCCCAATTATAAAAGGCTACACTTTAAAAGCACTCACAAGTCCATGTAAATGAATGCTGTGATGCCAAAAATATTTTGCCCAAGGTTAAACTGAGAAAATACATATTCCTAAGTCATTTTTGATCAGCAAGTCATTGCAGTACTTTGTTTTTATGCCCAGCCCTGAAGAGAAATCTGACTTGAAGAGACATTAGCATACAGATGGGATATGAACTTTCAAAGCTTATGCAACTGTTACTCCATTACAGACAGCTCAAATCAATTAGGTTGTTAAAAATCAGAGAATAAATCTTGGTTTCAGTTTAAAATAGGAGTACTCCCTTATACCTTAGAGACATAAATGAAATTTGAAGCTGGTAAAAATTTAGCTTGTTGAGGAGGGGAAAAAAAACCCCAACCAGAATTCACTTAATATTCTCTCTGCCACTGTTATTTTCCTCCCTCCCCTCCTCCTTGCTTCAATGTTCCTTTCTCTCTCCCCCCAAAAAAGACTAAAGAGGGAGACTAAATTTTCCTCTTAAGATGATTTGATTCAGTCTTCAAACCTAGTAAGTGTGAAATTAGAGGGGTGTTTCTCCTGCTTAGTGGGAAAAACCTCAGCATAGCCATGACTACATAAAGTCCAAGTACCTCTGTAGCGAACAGAAGAAAAACAATTAACAGTAAGCTGAAGACTTCACTGCCAAGACTGAAGGATGACTTCAACAAGTATGAGGAATGCAGGCACCTACAATGAACAGTCAAAGAAATAACTCCACTTATTCTAGTTAGTCCCGACTGTCCAATTCTGTAGGGTTTCAGTAAACAGGCTTTGCTAAAGCTTTCTCAAAGTTCCACGGATCCCACAAAAGCTAAGACTCACCGATGAACCTATCTTAGCTTAAACATTAGGAAAACCAAACAAAAGGATGGGTAGTATCTCACCAAAAGGTAAAAAACAGCTCCATATGAAACAAATTAAAAATAACCACATTTCTCAGAATTTTAACAGCTGCAAAGAACATTCTGCTTAAAATACTTTGAAGATTGAAGTGACAAGATGAAAACAGATACTAAATAACTAATGGTGTACGTATTTTATTAAATGTTAATCATTTTACATTTTCATATAGACAAAATCATAAGCAGTGAAAAATCCAAAGCCTGCAGAACAAAAGATCTCTTGTAAGCAAGTATTTTGCAATAGAACATTGAATGTTTTCAGTGAATCACAGCATGATTTGCCTGGAAAATACACAAGGTTGACTAGACTTTACACACGTCATCACACACTTCTGCTTCAGTTTAACATTAATACATGCAGTAGACCCTCTGCATAAACAATCTGTGAAAACTCAGTTATAAAATGCTGCATGAAGTCTCCCCCCTCAATTCAATACATGACCTGCCAGAGGCCAAACCAATACTAGAAGAGGAAGAGGAGCCAGGTCTTTTACCTGTCACTTTATGGTACAGCCACTAATTAGGTGCTTTTCTGCACACGTAACCATTTACTGCTCTCTTCAAACTCTCGTGGATTTGCCTGAACAAATACATGTGTGTGTGTGCTGGTGGTGTGTGGAGAACTCGCCTCCACTCCACAAGTTCACTCTTTCCCAAATATCTTACAGCAACTAAAGAATTTACGTACCTGCACAAACCCCAACAAAGCATGAACGAAGTGATTTCTTCAACTTCCGTATACCACAAGAAAAGCCCAATTTTTATTTGAACTCGTGACACTTTATCACCCTAAAACTGTGTTTCTCAGGTAGCAACAATAAAATTGTTAGTACAAGTGGCCCATTATTAAACTTGCTCAAAATACGGTGTGCATCATCAACATTGGTTGCGCATCCTCAAAACAGGGAATCAACAGAACTGACGCACAGCTGTCAGAATGTTCTTACATGTTCCCAAGGTAAAGAAATATATGTAATGGACTGTATAAAAGGTTTTCTTCTAAATAAATATATTTAATACCACTGTTTTGTTTGCATATTGGAGAAAAGCTGGATCGAAAAATGCTATTTTACTTGAAGCAAGGTTTTTGAGGTCCCGAGTTCTTAGCAGAATCCATTTCACTGTTCAGCACCAGCCTCTGAAGAAATTCTGTATCCGACAACTTTCTGCTTTAGCCGTATTATGGAGAATTTCAGCATACCGTAAATCTAGCTGTCCACTGCAATCCTTATTCCAGGATATATATGGAACTTTAAGTAACCTGGGACCTTTCTTTGAGGAGAAAGACCAGATTATTTAATAGGACCAAAAATCTTGCTACAATAAACTAGAAAATCTGAGATTGGGCACTTCATATCACTGTGGAGAAACAGCACAGTGTTCTGCACTACCTGAGGCTTTCTAGCTGACCCCGGGACTAAGGAGACCGTATTTCTCTTGTACAGCACTGTTTAAATAAAGTAGAAAAAAAAACCCAACCAACCAATTGGGGCATATATATCTATTTACGAGAATGCAGTGGAATTTTCAAGCCAGCCAGAAACAGGGTAATATTTATGTAAGAACTTCATGCCAATATAGAAACTGTAACACTCTAATCCCTCATCCTATATCAAACTCTCCCCATGTAGCCACATTGGGATTGTTAGTAGGGATACTCTACCATTTAACTTCCTAAAACTGGACTTGACCGCTTGTGGATGTGTATTTTTATCCCTAGAGGACTGGTTTATGACGGTAGATTGTTCAATGATGCACTGTGCTAGATCAAACATACATAGAGGTTCATTTAAACTTGCGCTTGCCTTTGTTTCTGTAGGGGGACGCAGTACCATCTGAATTCTGATTCCTGTCAGCTAAGTGTAAGCAGCGAGAACAGCAAGTCTATAGCTGTTCCTGGACAGACAGATTGGATCACAGACGTCTAGGCATGAAGGAGCAAGCATAGCCTGGTAGCTGCTTCTCATTTAAGTCAAGTGCATGGCTCTGTTTACTTATTAAACAAAATTTATTCCCTTCAGATAAGCAAAAGAAACAACAATTACTGGAAATAGGTAATTTTAAAAATATAAACCCAAACAAGAATTGATTTGTTTATACAACAACTATCTCTCAGTCACATCACAGTTGTTTTCACTTTGGCAAAATAAACTGGATTGAACTGCTGTGCTCAGAGTACCAAGTGGTACCTGCAAGAAGGATGCTGAAATACTAGAGAGAACTTAAAGGAAGCTCCCCTTTTTATCCAGGGAATTAAACCCTTTCCCCCTGAAAAAGCAAAGCCCACAAGGCAAGATTTAGGATTTTAGCTTATGAAACAGAATTCCGAGGGATGACCTGATCCCTACATGTGGGTCCTGACACATGAAAGAGGAACTCCAGCAGTGCATGACTCTTGAATCTTGCTGGGGAGCGTTAGATGCAATAGCTGGAAGTTAAACTCAAACCTGAAATGAAATACAACCCCTAACTGCAGATACTTGAAACAGCTTACCAAGAGAAACTGGTGGACTCACCAATACCTAATCTTTACAACAAATAGGGAAGTCACTCTAAAGCACGTCATTTTAAATGAGCGTATAAACACAAAGCTAATGGATCAGCAAGACTGAGAAAAAAAGGTTGGGAGGAAATAATAAAATACGAAGAATGGCCTTTCAAATGAACATTCAGAGTATAACGTTTCAAAAATGTGCAACATTCTGGCAACTAAACATTTTTTTCCTTCAGTTTCTCTGTAAAGTGAAGAAAACACGCACCTAGAATATCTCAGTCTGACAGAGCGCCTGAAATCCACTGTCAGGGGAAAAACCCACCACTGCCAATACACGAGCCTCTTCTTTGAACTAAATACATGTTCAAAGCTTCTAACGCTTCATGTGCGCCCAGGCAGACACAGCATTATTTAGCGTTTTTACATTTTGTACACATGCAGTGCTAATGCTCTTTTCATGGTATGCATTATAATGTGGGGAACAGGTTACAGCAGGTGGACCTTTGAACTTCTGCCTTCGCAGCAGCGTCAATTAGCAATACGATTTTACATATTCCCACCTGACATGTGGCAAAGCTCACCATCCCGCTGGCCCAATACCCTCTCCCTGACACGGCTCAGAGCCAGGTAACTCAAGGACAGCACAAGACCACTGCGGAAGACATATTTTAATATTCTGTAACATGGAAAATTACAGTTCTCATTCCCATAAAGATTAGTTTGAACCCTGAGTCATATGCTTTAATCTCTCTTCTAAATGTTTTTTTGGCCTTCGTTATAAAGGCACTAGACTGTTTTGGTATTCATACAAATATCTGCTTGCTTCGAATCTTGCTGAATGATTTCCTCTGGCAGCTAGTTTCATTCTAATTACATGGTTTGAAAAAGTATTTCCACCTACCATTTTTCAAAACTCCCACTTTCTAAGTATCAGTGAATGTCCTTTTGGGCTTGTACTATGAGACATCACAAAGTTATCTTGCCATACTAGTTCCTCTTAATGGACTGACAAACAATCTTAATTAAGTTTTAACATGTCCAAGCTAACCTTCTTCACAGCTGATCATACAAAAAATATTCAAGTACTATGGTTAATGAGTGTGTTTAGAAATACTTTAATGCTCTAAAGGGATAAGGCTACCTGTTCTGAATGAGGTCTACACTGTTCCCACTGCCTTTTTATGACCTCTTTTCCTAAGAAACTACAGTAAAATTAGCTTTGTAATGTCTTCTGCTAAAGAATACTAGAGTCTTGTGATAGAACTCTAAAACAAATCTTGGCTTCACAGCAGCAGATGTGGTTCAGTTTAACAAGCCAATAAATATTTTAAGTGACTAGAGAGCTGGGATTTTTATAATATGATCCAGGTTTAAAAGCTAAGAAGGGAGTCAACAGGTACTAGAAATAGAAAACACACAATATCTGTGTGGGTTTCTGCCTATTGCTAAATCAGAGAACATGGTACAAGCTACTTTCGTAAAACATTCAATTTTGAGCAATACCTTGAGAAGTTATCGTAATGTCACAACACGTATTAACCTGAGAACTGAAGATTTCCATTTAAAAAGCTTGGTGGATAACAGTGATCACCAATGGAAAGAAAAATTAGATATACAAGTTCAGTAGGATGCAAATTACAACTCTAACCTTGCCACATCCTCTTATACTTTACTGCATGAGATGGTCAAGCTGCTTCATTAAGTCTTTCAAATACTAAAGCATACAGCATCCTCCACATTTCACACCGAAAGAGGCTGCCTAAAAAAAAAAAAAAAGAAAAAAAAAGGGAAAGTGGAAATAAAACTTCTCACTAGACTCCACAGGCGTCTTAAAACACAAACCACAGAACTAGCACTACCCTATGCTTTGCAAAACAAGGTAAAGCTACGTAAGCCGAGCAATCCAAAACAGGCAGGTCAAAGGAGAGGGCAGAATCAGGAACACCGTCACGGCGCTTCCACCCGCGGGCGCGGAGCCCGCAGCCTCCTATAAAAGGCCAGACTGACCAGCTGTGGGGAACGTCTCCAGGCTGCCAGAAGGGGAGCGAGGCCATCAACACCAGGGCCGGCGAGGGGGTGGCCGGAGCTGAGACTGACCCGCGGCGGGGACCGGGGGCGGCCTCCCCCGCGGCCGGCGCGGGAGCCCCCCTGGGGCGCGGCAACGCGGCTGCGGCCCCACCGCCGCGGCCCGTCGGGCTCCCGCCCGCTTGTTTGGGTGCCGGCCGCCCGCCCCTCCGGCTGCAGCGGTGGCCGCGCCGAACCCTCCCCAGTGCTCCCTGCCGCGCCGCTTCCTCCGTGCGGAGCACAGGAAAACGCTACTCCCGCCCGCAACCGCGCCGCTTCTCCGCCCCCCGCTCCGCGGGGAAACACTCGCTCCCGGCCGCAGCGGCTTCCCCGAGCTGCGCCCGGCCCCAGCGGGCGAGGTCTCACCCAGCGCGCCCGCCTCCTCCGGGGGGGGGGGGGGGGGGGGGGGGAGAACCAAGCCGGACCGCGGGCGGCCAGGCCGGGCGCCCGCTCACCCCTGCCCTGCGGCTCGCTGCCGGCCGGTCCCGGCGCTCCCCAGCCGGCAGGGCCCCGGGGACCGCCGCGGCCCGGCCCGGGAGTGAGCGCTCCTGCAGCCACGCACCCCTCGGTCAGGGCCGCCAACGGCGGGCTCCCCCCTCACCTCACGGCGCCTCAGGGCGCGGCGGGACCTCGCCGCCCCCCCGCCTCACCTCATAGCTCTGCCCTCCCCCAGGGCTCGGCGGGACCCCGCAGCGCTCGCGCCCCCCTCCCCCCCGCACTTCTCCTCACAGCTCGCCCCTCGCCTCACCTCAGGCGCGGCGGGCCGGCGGTCGGCTCGGCTCGGCCCGGCGCCAAGAGAGCGAGGCGGCCGCTGCCTCCTCCGCGTGAGGCACCCTCGGCCCCGGCGCCTCAGGCGCAGCCTCCCGCCCCTGGCGGCGGCTCCCGGCCCGAGGAAGAGGCGGCCGGGCCCTGTCCCGCACCCCCGCTGCGCCACGGCCCGTCGCTCTCCGCCGGCCCGCCGCCCCGGGGCGCCGCTCCCCGCGCCAGGCCCCGGCTTCCCTCCTTCCCGGCCTGCCCCGGCGCCGCCGTCCCCAGGCCCCCCTCCCCCGGCCGGGCTGCGCCTGCGCGGCGGCCCCTCTCCCCATCCGGGTCCCTCCGTGCGGTGTAGCAGGTCGGTAGGCGGGAAATGGCGACTGGCTGCTGAGCGGCTGCGGAGCGCGGAGCCCCGGCGGCGGTGTAAACACAGCGGCGCCCGCCCGGCCCGGCCCGGCCCGGCCCGGCCCGGCCGCCGGGGACCCGGACACCGGGGGCCCGCCTCCCCGGCACCTCGCACCCGCAGGTAACTGACGCGGCGGCTCAGCCAGCGCGGGGTCCCAGCCCGGGATCAGGTGGGAAGGCAAGGGGTGGCCGCTCCGGAGTGACCGGCGGGAGCCTCCCCTCAGGGCCTGCCCCGCGGCGGGCCCCTGCGCCCCGCGTCCCCGCCCGCCCGCCGGGCTCCGCGCCCCGCTGCGTGCGGAGGCACCCCGTCCCTCCCCGCTCACCTCCCCTCGCCGGCCGCGGAGGCCAGCCAGCCCCGGCCGCGCCGGAGCGGGGGCGCAGCCCTCCCGGGCCAGCCCCCTGCCCCCGGAGGAGCGGGCGGCGCGGCTGTCACCCCCGCGCTGACACCCCCCGCCTCCCCCTCTAGGCCGAGGCCTGCGGTGAGTCTCCTCCGCCCGCCGCCCCCCGTCCCGCCCGCCCCGTCCCGTCCCGCGCCCGGGGCGGCGGTGGGCGCCGCGGGGGCCGCGCTGTGCGCGCCGGGGGGCGGTGGCGGGCGGCGGGGGCGCGTCCCGGGCCGGGCCGGGCCGGCTCAGGGGGCGTAGCTCTGCGGGCTGCATCCCAGCCCCTGCTGCACACGGGCGGGCCGTGCCCGGCGCTGGCTCCCGCGGAGCGCCGCGCAGGACGCGCCTGTTGCTGGCTGCTGTTGTCGCCGCGCCGGGGCGGCAGCGCTGGACGTGCCTGTCACCGGCTGTGGGGGGGTGACGGGGACGACGGCGGGGGGCTGCCGCCCCGCTGCCTCCCCGGGGGATGCCGGGCACCGCAGGCTGCCCGGGCAGGGATCCCGGGCGGCGAAAGGCTGCTGCGGAGGATGTCAGCGTGGCTGGGCAGACGGGAGTAACAGCAACTTTGTCTGCTGTCACTTGCGAGGGCAGGAGGGGGGAGGGCGGCCGTGATGTACCGGCCAGCAGCAAGCAGGACCACCGCCATCTCAACCCGTTATTGGCATTCCCTGTCAATACTGGGAACGCGGCGTGAGATGTTAGCATGTTGCATACCACATCGATTACCTGCTCACTTCTGTGTTACTAGAGTGCTGTACAAGCCTGTTGCTCAATTTTATGGTACTTAGAAGCACATGAGAGGACAAGTCTTATTATTTCTTTGTGACTGTTTTGGTGAGCTCTAGCCTAGATCTGCCTAGGATATTTCTTCCTCTGCAATGATGGTTATAGCACTTGTCCTGATCCCAAGCCTATTGTTTCTGGTAAGGCTTTTTCATAGTCTTCCAGTTGCTTATGGTACACTTTTAAAAGTAATTTTGAGATTGTATTTATTGACTTTGCCTTTCTTGATAAGTTTGCACTGTTACAATACAGTAGTCTATGAAGAAGATCTCTAAGTGTAACTCTTACTCTGTTGCCTTGGGCGAGTTGCAGCCTCTTTTGCCATTTCTCCATTCGTAAAATGGGGATAATAATACCTCAGAGAGTTGTTACAAGAAGTAGTTAATGTTTGTAGAGGGCTTAAAAGACCTAAGTGTTATTAATTAAGCCCCATGACACATTAAGGTAAGAGTTAGCAAACCAGGTTTACACATGGATGAACTGAGGCAGGAAGAGATTATGATTTAGCTAGAATAACATATTGGATCTGTGACAATAGCAGAAAACAAGTTGTAACTACTTCATGCTGTAGGCAGAAGCGAACAGTTCTATATAACAGATATGCTTCCAAGATTATTTGCCCCTCCCCCACCCCCCCTTCCAATTTCAAGCTTTTCTACTTTCGGAGGTTTTGCCTGTGTGACTTCCAGTTGACTGGATAGCTCCAAGGACACTTGTGGCTTGCCCACTTAAAAGTGTTTCAGCAGTTTTCATAACAAGATATATGTTCTAGGATGCAAGCCAAATCCAGACTTAAATTCCATAAAACATTCTCCACTTTTCCCCTGAAAACATTGTGTGGAACTTAGTTAAGACTTGATCCTGTTCCAGTCAGTGGAGTATGCACTAAAGCTGACATTCCTGTTTCATCTGAGAAAGTTCTTTCATTAAGGAAAAAATTCTCTTGTCAGTCTGTCCCAGAGATTTAATGGTACAGTTAGATCATTTTTCTAAAGATGTAAACATTCCACATATGCTGGAGCTGTACATGCATTTTCATAATTTAAAGGTAATTTTCCATCTTCAGACTTCCACCGCAAGTGTTGATAACTTCCTTCCACTCTGTTGATTCCCCAGCACACTGACGTGACAGTATCGCAGGCTGAATAGCATTAAGCAGTTAAAAAAAAAAAAATCTACTGAATTCAAAAGGAAACTTAGTCTTCATCTTACAAAGTTTTTCCATACTGTATTGGGTTTATTTTCTTTGATCACTTGTAATGCTGCTGAGGTTGACACCAACAAAAATAGTGTTTGCAGAAGACTTTAAGAATCACATTTTCTCTTCTGGCATTCTTCTATGCAAATATTTCATTCCCATAGAAGAAACTTTTTCATAGGTGTAAGTGGAGTAATAAGTTGGAGTACTTGCACATTTTTGTAAGAACCAGTTCTAAGAGTCATACTGAACTATTTTGGCAAGAGCTTGCAAGAAAAGCTTGAACAGGGGGGTTGGACAAGATGACCTCCAGAGCTCCCTTCCAACCTCGACTGTTCTGCGAGTCTGTAAAAGCAGGATATATCAAGTAGGACTGGAATTTGGCAGAAATTTAAAATTAATGTGCTTGAGACTTCTTGCTCTTTTGAAGGAATAACTGGAAGTTCCAGAATATCATCACAATAATTTCAAGATCACAGCTGAAGCCAGTGTAATTTTACAACTCTAAAATTGCCTTTTACACTTCATGGGTTTGCAGCTTTTCCCTAGTCGAACCCCATACAAGTTCTTCCCCATCCATGTGTTTTCAGCCTGGTCTCCCTAGGGGAGCCAATTCCTATGTATCATGGGGTTTGGACTTTGGTAATGCCAGCACAGGACTATTAGAACGATCCCAGATTGAGAGGCTGTTGTGTCCCCCCATTCCCCCTGTGACTGCATCCTTATTCCATACTTTCTCAGGAGCATTCCTCTCAGACAAGTGCCTTTCTGATTCATTCCTGTGAGCAGATCAGGTATGATGGTTCTTACTCTTATTAGCCCAGAAAGTAAAGGACTAAGTCTGAATGAAATTCTTTCATTTGCTGGCAGCTTACGTTACCACTAAAGTGTTGGCACCAATCTTTTGCAAATTTTAAATGGAAGATTGTTTTTCATCTATTGTATATGAAAAGTTCATTTGATGTTTATACATCCCGGTTAAGTCTTCAAAAAATGCAAATATGCACCGTAAGTGCATAGTTGATTAATCAAATTCATAACAGATTACAATTTTTAGGGGGCAGAATGTGTAAATTGAATCATGCTGCTCTGATCCTGTAAGGGAGCAGTAAGCTCTTTACGAGCTTGTTTAAAAAGAGAAGCTATCTCAGGCCGGGATTTTGGCAGTGTCATGCCCTATAGAGTACTTTAAACAGAGGTTAATTTGCTGAAGTGCAGTGTTAGTTGCAGTGCAGTGTATCTCTTCTGATTGCTCGGAGGAGAAACTCATAGACTGAGATACTTGAAAGCCAATATAACATGTTGTTTACATGTGGAGTTGCCTAGATGGCCATTATTTAGTATTTTAGAAAAATAAATATTTTACATTCACAGGTGAAGACATTTTCAACAGCACTTGAAAAATTAAGTGTGAAATCATCCACATCTAAAGCAATCAGTTTCAGAGGCTGGATAGTAGCTTCCCAGTTGGCAGTCCTAACTTTTTCTAAATAGATTACTTCCCAATCAGATCAGTTTCAGTAATTACTTTGATTAAGGTCCTCTTAACTATGGAAAATAAGGAGTTCTTTCATCGTACCTCGTGATCCAAGGAAAACACTTGTCAGGACAGTCTGGTATAAGAAGATAATGAGTTGAGTATCAGCCTGAGGTGTATTTTCACCTTTGCCAACACTGTCATCTGTGTGATCTGACATATGTCCTTTGCTGCCTCAGTTTCCCTATCTGATGGGTTAGTATTCATGGTAATACTGAGATCTGTGGACAAGCCAAGGGGAAGGAAATGCAGCCACTGGTGGACGGGATTAACTCAGCAGCCGCATTGATCTCTGCTGCATCGTGACATAAAGCATACAGCTCCCCATGGGGAAAGTTTTATGTGAGTCCAGCCCCAATCAGATTTCTATGCATCTAGCTAAAAATAACCCTAAAGGCAACATTTAGGAAGTCGCTTATCTGTTGCCTTAGAGCTGACGAGGATCCTCTGTCCACTAAGTGATGTGGATGCCAGAGCTGCATATAAAAGGTGATGGAAATTGAAGTTATCCCTAACAGTCCTAGCTCCTGTCTGAATTGGGAATTTGTTTTTGTTGGGTGAGGAATCTAGTTAGAAGGCATAAAACACTTCTAGTCTTGAATTAATAATATTTCTTTTAGCAGTGTAACTTTAAGTATAACATTATCATGAAAATAAGTTTAACTAAAAGGAGCTGTTAACTCCACAGCATCTGGAAAATCAGCTATGCGTACTTACTTAAAGTAGCACAATGCTAAAAAATACATCCTACTATTCATTGCCAATATACCAAGTGTAAGTAGGAGAACTAAGACTCTAAAATGCTTGGATTAGAATTTACCTATAAATAAATTACTTTATTTTATATATATAAACACACACAGTGGCAACACAGCAGGAGTGTCATTATCAGCAGAGTAAGGCTGGGAAGGTGATACTGCAGGGCATGTTAGCATCCTTGAAGCCTCATACGAAAGAAAAGGAGCCTGTCCTTATTTAGGCTCTGTTTAGGAATAGCTAATTTAAGTTAATTTATTAACAGGAACTCAGATCAAATCAGAGCAGTTGTTCTAAACAATTTAGCTTTAGCTGCACTGATTCAGTCTAAATCATAACTCAGTTTACTTTAGGCCATGCTAAAACATGATTGCTTTGATTCACCCTATATTTTAGGAGGTGCTAATTAGAGGAAGGTAGGTAATTCAATCTAAGGATTAGACTATACCACAAGGACTTTCCTGGCACAGCAATACCAGGCTAGTTAGCGGTAAAACCCCGCACAAAGGCATTCCTTTTGCCAGCACGAGTTGCATTTGCACTCATGAGGAGGCTTGTTACCCTAGCTGTAGGTGGCTAGGGAAAAATAATATTTCCCCCTTCCTTTCACATTTCTAACAGGTAGTGTTGTACTGGTAAAGCTTCTGGTTTAGACACAGTCTAATATGGATTTCCTTAGTCTAGATAGAGCTTCAAGGGTACTCAGTGTCTTCTGCTTAGTATATGTGGGCTGAACGTGCCAGAGCAGAGGGTCTAATACAGGTATATTTATTTCTTACCCCCAGAGCTGGGATTTTGCTTCATCCATCAGAGTTTCCTCTAGGCTCACTCTTCTGTAGTTTACATCTCATAGCTGGTGTTTCTGAAGTATTCACTGTTTCAGGAAGGAGTGGGCTGACTCGAGGTAACAGCTAGGTTCTATAGTCTCCTTTGTCCTCACCTCATTTTCCAATACCCTTTTCATAGGAGATAACACTACCTGAATTGCTTCTCTTTTCTCCCTTTCCCAGGAACTTCTCTCATTTTACTATCCTAGGGGAGCTCATTTAGGTTACAGCAGGCTTCCTTTTATATGAAATAATGCCTTTGGGCTGTCGTGTGATGCCTGGTCACCTGATTCAAATCTGCCACCTGGGAGGGAGATAAATCCTATAGGTGAGGGCTGAGCTCCTTCTCTTTTGAAAACGTGGCTAGCCGTGACACCCTGCTTGTACTGCAGTTATGTGTCAGTTGTCTGTGGCATGTGTCTGTGTGCATGTCTGAGAAACGATGAAGAAGAACGTATGTCAGAAGTTAAGAAATAAATAAAGAAGAGAAAGCTGGTTATTAGCAGTTACATGCACAACAGTTATGTTCTTTCTGTGTTTGCCAAAGAAAAGCATAGTATAAACTGAAGTTTTAAGGGTTTTTTCTGGAGGGGGGGAAGTATACAAGAAGTAAAGGAGGTAGTTCATAAATAGCAGAAATATCTGTGAGAACGTTAAAGGCACTTATGGGCTTTGTGTATACTAGACTTAAATATAGTATATTTGATTGAATTACCTAGCTCAATTTATTTGACACCTTAAAGTCTTGTCAAGACCAAGCAGTTATAATTAAATCAATTTAAATACTCTTGGAAAAAGCTTGTTTGTTTTGCTTATCAAGACAGAACCGATGGGTATTAAAGAAGAAAACAAGAAAGTGTAATCTTGATACGTTTAAGTTATGTTCTTAAAAATACAGGTTTGGAAGAAACTTTTGAAGACTTGAATGTAGCTAAAGTGATATTCTTAAACAACTGTAATTACTGGATTTAGAGTTCCTTAGTTTTGTGTTGCTTAGGGATTAGAAAGCTTACTAGCACTCTTAAGATAAAGTCTTTGAGAGCTCAGTTGGAAAAATGGACTGTATAGATATAGTTTCAGGTGAAGAGGTGTCATGCTTAATTGTTATGCTTAATTACCCTGTTGGACTTATTTGAAGATAATTCTGTTTTGATAGGAGATTGGCTTATTATATACCTGGAAAATGTTTGATAATGTTAAATCTCAAAGATTAATATAAAAATGTCCTGAGTCAATTAACATAATAGGGTTCCAAACCATAATATAGTTTAAGATTAGAAAATAAACATTTGTCATCAGTGGTCCATGCTTTCAAAATTAAAAAGTTATTTCAAGAAAATTGCTCTTTGCTCTTTCTCCTCTTTCTGTATTTTCTGTTCCCTTTTATTTAGTTCAGGTGCTGTAAGGTTAGAGGAGTATGTGTAGCTGTTAATATGCCATTTACTTTGTTGCTGGGAATTTGAAAGACTCTGCCTGCATTTGCAGATAGCTGATATTTTGTCAGAATTACTAGGGTAAAGGGCTTTGTTTGTTTGATGGTTTAGTTTTATTTTTAAACTAAAGTAGCTATGCTGATAAACCCACTACTGTTATATCAGCTTACTCAGAGTGTCATCAGTCTTCATCTGTATTGTCAAATAGTGTGGTGCAGTAGGAACAGACCTGTAGAATGAGTCTGTCGGTGTTGAGGACCCGAGGTCCGTGTTGTTTGCATTTCTGGAGGTTTTAGCTCAGTCTGGACCCATGTCCTTTAGCAATTGAAATGTTATCTTCTAGTTTAGTTTCAGTTGGAGGACTCCAGTAGGTATGCTCTGAGGCTGCTTTGTTATGTGAACTGAAGCACTATAAATGGGATGATGAGAAGATCCGTTTCAAAAGCTCACACTAGATCCAAACTAAAAAACTGGTGCAGATTTATGTTAAGCAATATCTTGCGTTAGAGAGGGCAGAAGATGCCATGCCACTTTTAAAGTTTTTTGTTTGTGTTAAGCTTCTTGTTAAAGGAGTGAGAAGCACACGGCAGTTGCTAGAAGAAGGGACAAATCTGATGTGAAAAGGCTGTAAAAGAGGGTTAAGAGCCTTCAGTCAACCATTAGAGGATAGAAGCAAATCACGTGAAATCTGTACAGAGTTTTCTGAGTGTCTGAATGGATGCTTTTTCACCTGTTACTTGAGCTCCATAGCTTAGCTCTGCTCTTGTCCCTGTGCCTAGATGGACTCTCCTCATCTGCTTCTGCACAAGGTCTGCTGAATTAACTTGGTTTGCAATAGATGGTTGTTTAAACTAATCTGGGTGGACTTTGTTTATCCTCTGTGTTCAAAGAGAGTTTAAAAAACTCAGTTCTGTTTTATAACATACACGATACTGAAAGGATGAGAAGAGAATGATTTCTTTTTTCCCCACTTTAATGTGCAGGTTTTTAAATATTACTCTGTAGGAGTTTTGATCCACTGTAGTGCTCAGGGACAAAATATGTTAACCATTTACACGAATGGTGTGCATAGCATTTTTCTTCAAACTCTATTTCTGAGTTATTTTATTGTCATATTATAAGTGTCATGAATGAGGATTCTTCTTAACGAGATAATCACGAGCGCAAGCTAAAATAATCTGGTTAGTTACATGTTGTTTCTTGAACAGCAGAATTGATAAGGTCTGTTTTCCCACAGGCTTGTGTTCTTTTGTGCCTTCCAGCCCTCTCGTCTCCTGTAATACCTCCAGACTCTCTATCCACAGTATTTCAAGTATCCCCACCTCCAGCCAGAGTACCTCCTGTTTGCTCTCCCTCCTGGTGCCTGAAGTGCCTACGCTGGGCTTGCTTGCTGGCTGAGCTGGAAGCAGAATGCATGGTTGTTCATTCACTGCCCTGTCTCTGCTGAGGAGCTGACCTTTTTTTCAGAGGTAGGCTAGGAAAGGAGACAAGGTGGAGTGTTTCTGTGTGTAGCCAGAGTGGATGTGGGGTAAGGACTAGGCTGTGGCTGTCGTTCGCTTATTGGGGATGCTAAAAGGCTCTGTCTTACCTACGTAGCTTTTGATTTTCAGAAAACTTGTAGGAACCTGGTATGATTGAAATTTCTCTCCCTCTGTGAAATTGGGCTGATATTGGTCAGTGGATTCCACATTTGCCAGGGGAGGACTGACAGACACACAGACAGTTATGGACAGTGCAATTGAATAAGCCTTATTTTGTCTAGAAACCAGGCTGTAAAAAAAAATATCAACTGTAATAGAAAAAGCTTATCAATGTTTATGCTAAAGAATACAGCCCTTCAGAGAGTACAATAAGCAAATGAAACCCGTGACATAAAATACCGTTGCTTTAAAAATTTGTGACCGGCTGGTCTTTGTTAAAATAACGTGCCAGAAAATGAAAGAAAAATTTTAAACCTGAATAGTTTCAGTGATCACATCAACAAGAAAACCAGCCTCAAGGTTGATACCAGAGCAGCTGAGGCTGTGGTTCCACAGCAGCTTAGAACAGTCTCTGCTGCTATAGTCCCACTGACCAGCCGGTGAAATGGGCCAGGATGTGTTCCTTGGCCTTGAGAGCAAGCGGTGTGACACAGGTTGCATCCTCCCAGCTGAGCTCTCTGCCTCCAAACCAGGGTGACCTCCTCTGCCCTGCCTGTAGGGAACAGCCCTCTCCCATGTATTGCTTTGCTCCCATTTGAATTTGCTGTTCCTGAGCACCGTCCAGGAGAATGCTGTGCCATGGATACCATCCGTGACTGTGCCAGAGAGCATGCTGACAGCTAAACGGTTGTGTTAAGTTATGTAGTTATACATGGATGATCATGGTACAGTGCTTTAACGCCATGCCCTGGGCTTGCCCAGGACAACTACTATAGTTGTCCTTTCCCCTGCCAGGAGTTGTATGTTTTTATTCCAGCCCTTGTTCCTGTGATTCTCTGTTGAAACATTGCAGTTTACTAAGCTGGCCTAAAAATATGGCTAAATGGAGGGTTAGCCGAGTGCCAAAGCTGCCTCAGGGAGGGTGCAGGAGTCTGACAGCGATTAGATTGGCTTAGGCTGTCATGGAGCCACAGCCTGTCAGAGCAGCAAACTCTTATCATGCGGGTGAGAGTGAGCTGTGCCGGAGAAGGGGAGGCTGGAACTCCCTGTGCCAGCTGCTCTGCAAAAACTAACGTCTTGCAACTACATGCTGAAAGGCAGCAAACAGCACAGTCGGTGGAGGAATGAATAGCTCCTTAAATTGACTTTACTGTCGGAGAAAACATCACTCGCTATAGCCTGCCTTTTCTTTCCCTCCTCCTACACCCCCCCCTTGGTCATAATGCGCAATGAAAAAGTACCTACTGAGCTGGAAGGGACATAGAGGAAGGAGGTATGGATTTTAGAAAGCATTCCTTCTGTTTTCATTAAAACGTTTATAAGTATCAAGAATACTCTTCCATGATTTTGCTAAATTGTTTCTTCAGCACTTCTAGTGAAAAGTATTGTGTGCTCTGTCGTATATATCGAAGGCATAAAGGTGACAACTAACTTTCTTCTCAGTATTTGTTTGACACTTAAGTTAACTTGCATTAAGTTAGATATCTAAGTTAAATTAGGTCTCCTCAGTATCTGGAAAATTCTCCCAAATTATAATGTAACTGCTTTGTAGTGTAATAAATTAACCACTGTCAAGAAGACTTGCGTTGCTTTGGAAGGTGGCATGGCCATTTCTTGTTGTGTGGGATTCCTATGGAGAGGCTGGGTTTGCTCCTAATACTGGGCAATGATTGGAAAAAAAAAAAATCCAACAACCGTGTAAGCTCACAGGTGATACCAGCACTTTTTGTTCTTGCAGATTTCTCTGTTTTAAAATATATAGATACAGATTTATGGGATGAGTGTGGAGATTCGTGGACTTTAGCCCCTCTATTCCATTCAAATTTACTAGCACAGCGTGTGAATCCATGCCCCGTGATACAGATGTGCAACCTCCCTTTTCTCTGACTCAGAAAGTCTCCCTGGTTGCCAGGAATACTAAAATGCTAGCTGATTTTGCATGTTTTTTCTTAAGAATGTAAACCTGTACCATATGGCATCAGTAATAGTATTATATTACGGTAGTATTAATAGTTCTATAGCTCCTACTTTTTTCTCAGACATAAACTTCCCAAAGTAAGGCACTAGACAAACACTATCTTCTCACTCAACAGAGCAATTCCCTGCTTGTTTACAGAGCCGTATCTGCTACTTTAAAGCCATAAAGCTATTATTTCTTTACATCTCACGCATTTTAAAGTGGCAGAGATATGTTAGTCCAAACTGGAGGCAATTAGCTTGTGAAATAAATCAGTGAAATTCAGGGTAGAATCAAAGAAGAATGGAAATGTTATGGTGTGTATGTAGATCAGTTTTGGCTTACAAAACTTTGTTGCTGTCGGTAACTTGTGCTTCTTATACTTTGTATTATTGGAATATTGACCAGAAACTTCCTATAACTTTCCACTGAGTAGCCAGTGAGGTTTGTTTTTTCTTGTGGATTTTTCACCCAAATTAAAATAAGAAAAAAAATTAATGAAAGAAAATAAAATGTGTAAAATAGCCTCGTTGTGATGGGATCAGACAGGCCGCTGAAACTCATTTCAGTTAAGTTTTTGAAACTGAATGAGATCCAAGTTCATAATGTCTTATGTTTTTAAGGTTATATGTCAAAACATAATATCACTTACAAATTGGTAAAGCTGTTAAAACTTTAGCACTTATTTTCATATCAATTTTAACTTGGATACGTGCACGAGTTAACAAATTAATCTCAGAGACTGAAATTTATAAGAATGAAGTTTTCCATGCAAGAAATAGGTCAGAATGGGCTATCAAAAAGTCAGGTTTAAATCAGCATGTATATGTAATGGAAAATGTTTAGTTTAACATTTGTACAGACAGTGACTGATAAAAATCTTGACTGTGATGGCATTTTCCTAATTTTTAACAACAGAGTTGGTTGATTTCTTATTTTTTATTTTTAAATCAGGAAAGCCAGGTGCAAGAAGAGCACAATAGCAGCCCCTTACAAGGTAGAGAGCACAGCTTAAACTGTTTTTAAGGGTTTTGAAGCTATATAGTGCACCAAGGAAAAAGGTTTTCCGGAGCAATAAGAATCATATTATCATTATAGAGGTTTTTATCCTACAATAAAAATAGTATGCTATTTTTAAGGCCAAAGGAGCAGCCAAAAATGTTATCTAGCCTTTTAAAAGATAGCAACCTGACAAAGTCCTGTGGAATATGTGATTGTGGTTCTGATCCCACAGGAAGATTAAGGTGAAGTAGAGTAAGATTAGGTTTTCGGGTGAGGTTAAGCAAAATGCAGCTCTCTTGTCTGTGTAGACCTTGCAAAAATTATTAGCTTCTCATAAGAAACACAGGAGTTACTCCATGGCTTCCATAGTCCAACACAGACTTACTTGGGCTTATTAATCTTGATTTTTCTTTTTTTTAATTAAAAAGATAACAAATATGGATGAGATGAACAATTAAAAAAAGTAACTCCTTAAGATTTTTTTGTGGTCACAGAACATCCTGGAAGGTCTGTTCAGGAAGTGTTTAGCAACCTGTCTATACCACGGGTTGTAACAAGAGGGAGATGACTTCCAAAAATAGGCTCCCTGTGTGCCTAGCAGCATGGATTAAATGTCCAGGGAGCCTAATATGTCTAAAGACAGCTGGTCTGTTCCCGAATCTCAACAGGAACAGTGCTGGTTCTAGTGGAATTTGTTATCTGCTCGTCTAACGCTTGAGCACTGCAAACTTTTATTTCAAAACGTCTCGGCTGTTGGTGAGCTCCACAATATCTGAAGATGACTAATGTAAAATTCTTGTCTTGGCAACATCAGAGATTGTAAATAGTATCTTTCTTCGGCAACAGATTTTGGGGTTCTGTTCCGAGAGTAACTCTTCTGTGATTAACCCAGCTTTCCGTTTTTCTTTGTTGGTTAGTAGTCTGACCCAAACTGAAAAGACTGAACTAATTATAAGCGTGTGCCCTCAGTTGCAAAGAGAAAAATGTCTTGGCCTGGAGGGAATAAACTTTCAGTTCCAAATGCATATAGTATAATCAAAACAAAGCCTCACTAGCAAAGCAATGGCAAAACAATGGTGCCTAGAAATATGATTGCTAGAGCAGAAGAATGAAGTAAGAGAAAATCTATTTTCTGTTAAGGCCAATTATAAAAAGCCACCTTCATTCTTCGGCAGAATCTTTCTAAGAAAATCTTTCTTTTAGGGGAGATGCTTAAGCTTTGGGAGTGTAGAGCTATGTATGTGAGCCCAAGGCAGGCGTACTGAGGAGTCATGGTTAAAACAAGGGGACTGAAACCCAGGGGTTTTGAGCATGATTTTGTTTCAGGTTGAAATGACTTAGTAACCTGAAAGGTACAGAGGAGAATAAAAAGTGCTTTCAATAAAACAAGGAAAATTTAGAGGTGCCATTTGCATTGTGTCTTTGATAGTTATAATTGCTAGCTATCGTTTTGATGGAACTTGTGGTTTCTTTATACATTTATCCAGATTTCATAACCAAGCACCAACATTTGAGTAGTACGTACGGTCTGTTTTGCTGGTTTTGTAAATCATTGTCTTTATTTTGCTTTTACCTACACTATACTAGCACTACTTCCAGACTTCTTTGATGCATGCTTTCCTAGTTAATAGTTGTCTCTCTAGGAGGCAGTTGTAGAAAAACACACTTGAAGATTTGAGAAGAGTGACAAGTAATACAGTATGTTGCAAAATATGAAATACATCAGCTTGAATAACACGAAATTGCAGTAATTTTCTAGGGAGGGAAAATAAATTGGTTAAAGAAGGCCAAGAGTCTGAGGGGGAAAAGTCTCAACATCTTTGAACTAACAAAAAGCATTTCCTTGAAGTTTGCAAAGTGCTTTGGGGCCTGTCTAGATGAAAGACTTTATCTAGAAGTTATTTTCCTTGACTTTGTTGTGAGTCCAGACAGGTATGTCATTACACTCGGGTTATCATTTGTCCCATATTTCTTTCTCCCCACCAGGCAGAGGCTTACCAATTTTTTGTCCGTTTCCCATGGTGACTCAGGCTTCTTTGTACGCTAGCATTAGATCTTAGGTTTCTTGAAAGCATCACTAGTACCATGTGAATGGACTTCAGGCAGCTCAATGAACACGTCTTCTCGTCAGGATTTCTTCGTACTTGAAATCTGGGTCACATTGCAGTAATGAAATGTGCTGATGAGATATGACCGGTATTACTTGTTTAAAAGGAAATTGAAGAAAACATTTGTTCTTGGTTCCTCTTTCTGTGGATCTGCACGCTGTGATCCAGCTTGTATGTCCAGACATATTTGAACAAAATGAACGCATTTTCTCAGCAGTGAGGTCTGTATTATCTGAGCTGGTTGATAATGGGACACTGAACCTGCCACTCGTAGCTCACAAATTCAAACCCACGCATTGGTTGTCATGGCTGTTAAATTTGGACAGTTCACAGTCCAAATTCGCGTGTTGGTCACGTATCCATCTGTATTTGCAACATAAACAGCATGCATTGACGCTCTTGCTCAAAATCTAAAAAAAAGTAAGAAAAATTTTACTGCCTTCTTGGCTTTGTGTAAAAAATGTTTCAGGAAATGCTGTGGAAGTAATGCAGGAAGAATGTTGTGGTTGTTAAAATCGGATATATTTCACAAAATTTTTCAGTACGCCTTGTTTTGCAGTGTGAATTTTTCATACTCACTGGTCAGCAGCTCCATGATGGCAAAAACTAATGTATGGGCACAGTTACTCTGAGAGAAGGGAGTGGGTTTTGGCTTACTTCTGTCTTTTGGAAGGGAGGTGTACTGTGGCAGCAGGAAAAAAATATTCTTTCAACGTAGGCTGTGTCCACAATAGGAGCTTAATATAATCTATAGCAGCAGAAGCTCTGTTGTGTAAAAAATGTTGAGGATCCCAACATAGCTGACACAAGTTTCATCCTTTCCTCTTCTATTACTGTCTCACCTCTTAGGAGAAGCTCATGGTCTGCCTTCCAGTGTCATGGAGGGCGGCCAGGTAGGCTCGCAAGCTCTCTCCAGCTCCGTACATCCCCCTTCTGTGGTGTTGGGGAGAGCACGATATTCTGTGAGATGCAGTGAGGATTTGTAGCATCTGATCTGCCTGGGAAAGACCTGGGCATTACATCTGAATGCAAGAGAAATCGATGAGATAGGAAAAAAACAAATAAATTAAATTCACCTCGCATTCATGTTGCTCACCAAGTTACACTCCTGCAGTGTGTTCAGTTGTCTTAATCCTCTAGAGCTTTTCTGGTGTTCAGGCTTGGAATATATAGTTTTCAGTGGCGGCAATTCAGCGTTATTACTGCATGCCAAATTAAATGTAGAAATCGTTCAACACTATAATTTTAAATTTTCTTGTCAGTTATCGCTTCCTATTGTTCATCACTATTGTTCTTTTACCATCTTAAACTTTTTCCTGTATCAAAAAGCCTTAAACCCTGTAATTATATGTGCCTCACCTAATTTTTCTTTTAATAGTTTTGGGAAAAATAGATAAAATGGTAGTACCGTGTGTGGTGGGAAAATAAATCATCCCTAACTGAAAATTTCATGGAGGTATGCTCTTATTTAGAAATATGAGTCACTCACAGGAATTTCTTTCCTGTGGGTACACTGTACCTGTGCCATGGAATAACAACAGCACTTAGAGGGCAGTGAGCCTGACAGCTTGATGTGTGGGGACTCGGGAAAATGGGGAATCTCGTTCAGCTGCTCCTTCATTTCTTGTTTTCCTGTCTCACAAACTGTTGAATTGTTGAATGAGAATTCCATTTAGTCCCTCTTTGCCATGTATTTCTCTTTTGAAGAATGAGGCTTTTCTTTTTTCCCTTTTTGTTCCACTCTCTGACTTTGTTATAGACGTAGAAGGAATTAAAGAAAGAAGGGGGTTTTGAGGGTTTAAAATATGACGTATATAGTGCAGAAACATGGCTTGAGCCTTTAAATGTTCAGTGTATTTGCTGTTAATGTATTTAGTTGACTTCGGGTTCGTGATGTTGCAGTAATACTTTAGTACCAACTTTTCACGATGTGAAGGAATTACATTATTGCACAGAGAGAGGATTTTGAGCTGCAAGCTCCTGAAAGAGAATCTGCTGAAAAGAGAATTAAAGTACAAAAACGCCTGAGGATTGTTTAGCATAATCCCACATGCCACCGGCTGTACAACTGTTCGACTCTGGTGTTCACGCACCTCCCTGGCACAACCGAGGTCTTGACCGAATGTGGCTGAGTGAGATACTTGGCTACACAGTCATTTAGTGCGGCTCCTCGCTGAATGGCACGCTGTGGTGAAATCCAAATGGTACGTGTTTGAGGAAGGAAATTCACGTACATGTTTAGGCTTGATTATTTTGACTGAGAGAGTGCGTTAAGTATTGTAGTCTGGTTTATGCTTGTTTCAGAAAAGAAACACAAATATAATTCAAGTAAAAACTGTCCACTGCCAGATGTATCCAGCATTAGGAAAGCAAACTTCTGTCACTGAGAGGATTGTAGGTAACTGTTGCTAAGTCCATTAGAGATATTTATAACCCCAGGCTTGATACCCGGGATGTGAAATGAGCCAAAGAACTCTCTAGCAATAGTATACAGATGAGTTGAATGGTTCCTTGCTGGATAAATACATACTCACCATTGACAAACATTAAATTGGTTCATCTTTTGTCTGCCTAATATTTGTTTCAGTTCTAGACAAATCAGGCAACTTGTAGTATAGCAAAATTTAAGTAATAGTTTCATTCTCAAATTGGAATTTCACTAGTGTCAGTCTTCTTTCAGTGTTTTACGATTTTGTCTAATTCCTTTTCACACACATTTGGTTTTAGTATAGTCTTGTTTAATTCCTACCCAGGAAATGGCAGTCATCTTAGATTTCTCACCAGAATATTTTAAGACTGCTGTTTTATAAGTCACATTGCAGGATGTTTTCCAGTTTTTCAAAATGTATAAGGAACTTTTGAATGAATGTGGTTTACATCTTTGAATATACTAAATCCCATTATATTTTAGTGTTCATTCACTCAATTCCTAATTCCCCATGGTAAAGGGTTATCCATTGTCAATCAAAAACTTGAATTAGTTCGGTGTAGCTCTCTTCTTACCTTTCAGAGTTTTTTGAACTAGGTAAATGAGAATTAAGAATCTCACTTGTGTATATGTTTATATACTCAACATATATATTTTAGGGAGTCCTGACTATTTTGGTTCTGTGCAATACACCCTTTCCAGTGAGTTCGTAGCACAGGTGATTGAAAAATAGGTTCTGTTAATTGGGTTAACTTGAGACCACAGTTACGAGTGGCACAAAAGCATTACAGTATAGAAAAGGCTTAAGAACAGCAATGCTCAGGCCCCAGCTTTGGTGTTTAGGTTAGGGTATCCTCTTCTTGTGCCCTGCACAGGGATCTGGACAGGGTGGATCGATGGGCCAAGGGCAACTGCATGAAATTCAACAAGGCCAAGTGCCGGGTCCTGCACTTGGGTCACAACCACCCCATGCAACGCTGCAGGCTTGGGGAAGAGTGGCTGGAAAGCTGCCTGGCGGAAAAGGGCCTGGAGGTGTTGGTTGACAGCCGCCTGAATATGAGCCGGCAGTGTGCCCAGGTGGCCAAGAAAGCCAAGAGCATCCTGGCTTGTATCAAAAATAGCGTGGCCAGCAGGACTAGGGCAGTGATCGTGCCCCTGTACTTGGCACTGGTGAGGCCGCACCTCAAATGCTGTGTTCAGTGTTGGGCCCCTCACTACAAGAGAGACATTGAGGGGCTGGAGCGTGTCCAGAGAAGGGCAGTGGAGCTGGGGAAGGGTCTGGAGCACAAGGCTGATGGGGAGCAGCTGAGGGCCCTGGGGTTGTTCAGCCTGGAGAAGAGGAGGCTGAGGGGAGACCTCATCGCTCTCTACAACTGCCTGAAAGGAGGGTGTAGAGAGGTGGGGGTCGGTCTCTTCTCCCAGGTAACAAGTGATAGGACGAGATGAAATGGCCTCAAGTTGCACCAGGGGAGGTTTAGACTGGGTATTAGGAAATTTTTCTTCACTGAAAGGGTTGTCCAGCATTGGAACAGGCTGCCCAGGGCAGTGGTGGAATCCCCATCCCTGGAGGTATTTAAAAGCCAGGTAGATGTGGTGCTCAGGGACATGGTGTAGTGGTGGACTTGGCAGTGCCAGGTTAACGGTTGGACTCAGTGGTCTTAAGGGTCTTTTCCAACCTAAACGATTCTGTGATGGCATTGGCAGATGTCATGGAGATCAGGGAATTCTTGGACTGCGGTTGGTGGGACTGACTGCCCTCCATACCGCTTGCTTGG
The DNA here is from genome assembly GCF_035582795.1 of Mycteria americana. NCBI lineage: Eukaryota > Metazoa > Chordata > Aves > Ciconiiformes > Ciconiidae > Mycteria > Mycteria americana. The sequence goes on along the minus strand of NC_134370.1, from coordinate 70,379,627 downwards.
TGCTTGGCTTCACGCGCCCACTGCCTACCTGTTTGCTCCAAGACATCAGGGCCACTTCAAACCCTGTGCTCTTTCACAGTGAGTACTCTGGGAATGGAGCCTCTAGTGACTCCCAGCTTCCCGCCGTCTGTCTTTGGACCTCTGTCCTATTCAGCTCTCCAAAATACTCAGCAGGCTGTGTGCTGTCTAGCTACGACACTCACAAGGTGTGCTCTGTGTTCTTCTCCAGTGCCTGCTCTGTTGCATTACTCGGATGCCCATTGATTCCCTTAATAAACTGATTTAACTGGCATAAAAATGGAGTAATTTTTTTTTCCCTGTTAGCTCAGCGAGCTAGCCTGGTCTCTGAGGAGGAGACAAACTCTGATACGAGTGTGGGAAATAAATGAGGAGGGAGCAGGAGCAACCCACTAGGTTCCCTCATGTCATCCTACCATATCTTAAAGTACCTTTGAGAAGTTTGCTCTGATGATTACATATTCTTGTACCTTTTTTCCTATATCTTTCTGATTTTATTCCCCTCCTCAACTTCTCAGCATAAACATGTTTCCTGTACCCAAGGGACCGTCATGGGTATAGGCTGCCTCGTTGCTCTGTTCCTGTGCCTGGCTTCCAGGGCTTCCTGGCAGGAAGGATTGCAAACAAAAATCCATTCAACCTGTGGAATACAAAAAAAGCACGGTTAGCCGTTCTGGGTGGCGTAGGGCTGGCTGGCTGGCATGTCAGAGATGTGACGGAGCCTAGCATGTTGGGGCTGCTGGGCCCCGTTGGAAACCGATGGAAGGTGGGATGGCTGAAGTGTTTATGACTCTGCTGTCTGCGCTCCTTCTCTTCTCACTTGTCTGTCCGAGAGATTGCTGTCAGTGATCTAACGTGTGTCTCCTTGCAATACACAGGTTGAAGAATTTCAGAGAGTTATTTAACCAAATTAATTCCTAAACAGGTTGATATACTGCTAACAAAATTCCCTTTTCAAAGCATGGAAGGACTAGAGCTCCTTGGAGAGTTTGAAGAATATTTTTAACATGGTGCAAAACAGTGTTGTTTTTCGCTAACTTCATTCCAACAAATTGCGAACTGTTTAACTTGATATATTTAAACTATTTGGTTTAAAAGTTTAATGGCCATTTTCTGTCTCAGGCTGTATTTCCTGCTAGGGTTGTGAATTAGTTCATCTCCCATGTACAAGAACACTGAGAAACCCTAAATGTAATTGTTCTTTTTTCAGCCACCTAGGATAATATGATTTTGGTAAGTCATATTAACTTGAAGTACATTATTTAATCCACATAATGTTGATAAAAAATAATGCTTTCCTCAATATTTCTGAAGTGAAAATACATTACATGTTTTAAGGTATCTTTGGACTGTCCTGTCCATTGATGTTTGATAGTTTCTTCAGTTTTATAATTAGGTCCTCCTGATTTGTGCAGAAGTACAGTAGCAGCATATGTCTATTGGTGTGGATCCTTCCCACTATAAATCATATCCCAAAAATTAATCTGGCAGCAGTTTGTAAGAAAGAAAAGTCGAGATGCAAGTTCTGATAACAGGCATATTTATTTTACATCTTTGTATAAGAATGTTATTTTTATCTTTTTATTTTTCTAGTGGCAAGGAGTAGGAACAGAAAATTGGATTAAAATCTTTAGGGATTTTTTTCATTATTTCTCTGCATTACTTTTTTCCACATACAGTAGCTTCTTTTAAACGAAATGCAAATGTTATTGCAAATATTAATAACAAAAGGATACTCTCATGGGCTCGGAGTTTTAATGCTTCTGTTACTAGAGGGTGCAAGATTACAAGGAACCAGTTTTTATAAATTTAGGCTACGGTTTCTGTTGTCTTTCCTTGAACCTCACACATCAGTCGGCTTTTGCTGTAGTTACTTCAGTCATTTAAGAATCTTGACTTGTCCTTTTCCCGTCTCTAAAGAGTTGTTGTATTAACTACTGATGGAAGATGCTGGCATGTACGTATGAAAAATGAAATCCCATGTTTGCTGCCAGTTACAACAAATATTATACGTAACAAAAATGTTTCACTCTTGACAATACCAATTGAGAACTTTTTTTGCTAAGTCTTCTAAAAATAATGTCAGTAGTTATGTTATTCTTCATTAGCTGGAACACCTTTCCTTTGAGATGGAGATTTATCTAACTGCGAACAAATGCAACAGTGAACAGGTTTTGGACTGTTTTTTGAAAAAAATATTGTCACAGTATTTCTATGTCTGTGAATCATGCCACCGTTGCCTTTTCCTAAACAAGATAGCTGTTGTGACATTACTTACATTTTAAATGTTATAGACTATTCTGTCTACTCAGCAATAAGATACATGCTAAATGAACTTCAGAAAAGCAGATACTGATTCCTGTTGTGTTAAGCGTATGCTTTTCTTCCTTAAAAAAAATGCTTTTTGTCATGACTTCGGCTAGGAAATGCGTATTACTTTCTTAGCAGTATTTCTGTGCATTACGACTCAGATGGATTCCTTACTACTTCTTTTTTCTGCTCCTGATCCATAATGTGCATAATTTTAAGCACGTGAATAGTCCCATTTGAATCAACCCAAGTATGAGCTTCAGTCAACTGAAGAAGGCATATCCCTCAGTCCAGAAAAGCAGTTATACGTAGGCACAAATTTGACTATACTAGCAGTCCAGTATAAGGTTGGAGATAAATGGGACACATTCCCTGGAATGGCCTTTTACTCTGCTTTAATAAATATTGCCCTTGCATGAGTCCTCCTGTGCTCTAATCTTATTCCCAAATACAGTTGTATTGAAGATCAATCTTAGGTTCCTTTGTTGAGCTGCTATATCCTCACCCATACTGAATGCATAGTCTCATTTGTGATTTCTTCTTCTGTGAACATTTGACACAAATTTAGATTTATGCCTCATCTCAAATTTAATGTAGAGACTTAAAATGAAGTATTGTGAGGAACAGAGAGCTGGAAAGGACTGCCTAGGTCATTGAGTCTAGTCATTTGATGCTGAGGACACCAGGCACCATACAATCCTTTTCATCTTAAAAGCAGGTAGATTTTTTGTTCCTACTACTCGGGTTGGAGGGTTATGCAAAAACCTCATTGATCTAATGGTTAGATGTATCCATGGCCAGATGATATTCATTTGTTCTTCTGCCAATGTTACGCTTTAACTTAAATAGCTCTTCTCTTTGATTTAAATCAAGCCATATATATGGATGTGAAAGCTCAGTGCATCAGAACGCTGTCAGTGTTATATAATTTTTTGAATTCACGATCTGAAGCTTAATACATTTCTTCAATGACTAAGTATTCTTGTTTTTTCCTTTTATAGCTTTACATGTGGTACACATGAAAATGAGGCTGAGAACGCGGAAAGCTTCTCAGCAATCGAATCAAATTCACACACAACGTGCTTTGAGGGCAAAGAGGAAACATTCAGAGGTGGAAGAGAGCTTACCTGTTGGCGGAGGAAAACCACAGAAAAATGAAACGGGCTTGTTGTCTTCAATCAAAAAGTTTATTAAAGGAAGCACACCCAAGGTACACCATCAGTGGGTTTCTTTTATTTTTTTTTAATTGGGTCATATTCAGTTAAATTTGATTTAAAGCCATTTCTTTCTATTAAGAATAAATAAACATGTAGTGTGGTAGAAGCAAAATATTCTTGTAAGGAATTGGAAGGCAAGAAGTACCTGTGATAGTTGTGTCAGGTAACAGATATTTTTTTTAAAAAAGCAGACTTTCAAACCCTACAGGAGTCAATTGTAGGCATATTTAAGACAATCCAATAAATCACAGGGTATATTACCTAGGTATTTCTTTGTTGACAACATTGAAAATGTTGACTAATAAATTCAGTAGATTTTTAATTCGTGTTTTAAGGATTCCTTGAATTGGGGAATTACCAGTACTGGCAACTAAGAAAAGCAAGTCTGTAAGCATAAATTTGCTGAATATTTTTAGCATTTTTATTCAAAATTGTTTCGGAGTCCATCAGTCAATAAAGGTCAAACCTCACACATTCAACTATCATGAAATTGATATGACTCCTCAGTGTATTACTGCAGCGAACACTGCCCTGCTTAGTGCATCAAATTCAAACATTGTCAGGGCTAAACCACGAAATCCCGTCTGTCTTGATCCAGACAGAAATCTGAACTTTACTAATCTCCACCTGTTGGAACTTGTTGCGTGTACGTTTTGAGGGTGAATTTTTTTATTTATCTGTATTACTTTGATAGGCTGAATGTAACCTTGCAATTTCTTCAAAAACCTGTGGGTTTTTTCTGTAAAGGGACGCCAGTTAAAAAAAACAAACTTCATTCAGTCCCAGCAGTCCAGATACTGATATTATGTAGCTCTAAATCTTAAAGAGTAGCCAAGAAGTCATAACTAAATTAAAATGTATCTCAGATTAAATATACGATAAATAAAAATATGATATAAATTCAGAAGTATTTTCTGGGTTTTGAACTAAATGTTGAAACAATAATTTTGTAACAAGCTGAAGTTGAAATAATTTTAATTAAAGTAACAGTATATTCTTAAATTGTCAAAAATATCGCGAAATTTAGTATTTCATGGCATGTGTTAATTACCTATCATAGAAACATTGGGGTACTGACAAAGAAATGTTTCAGTAAAAATAAATAGTTAAATCTGCTTACATTTTGGTTTTTGTTAAACTGGGACAGTTAATCTATTTTACATTCAGCGCCCACATTGTAGCTCAGTAGTGCAACATTTTGGCTGCAAAACCACTGCAACAAAACGCTGAAATCTAAGCAAAACATTTTACATGGGAGTTTTAAGATAAGGGAAATATGTCTGGGTTTCCTTTCCTTTGTCTCTTTAAGGTTTTGTTAACTTTCTCTCTTCCCCTCTCCTCTTCCTCTCCCATATCTTTGGATTACATTTCATTCTTTTTTTTCTCGACAGGTTGTTTAATATAAAATGTCCACATTTTTCTCATGTTTCCTTTCATGTCCTCTCCTGTGCCTGTAGCAGGACTTGGAGTGGTTCCAGTGGCATTAGCATGGCATGATATTGATACTGCCGGGCTATCTTCCAAAGCGCTAATGACTTAACAAAGTAGTCTTGTGGCTGCCATGGAAACGTTATGACTCTTTGAGACAGTGTATGTGTACAACTTGCATAGCTGTTCGTTTATGGGTATGCTAAAATCTGAATCACCACTGAGGTTATATGGATTTACGGTAATAAATGTCTTCGTAACAAGTATATCTTGACAATTTTGATCACAGTCATAGGTCATTTATCTGGTATTGTAAAGATGTCTTCTTAGAAATAATCCTTAAACAAACAAAACCTTATAGCTATTTAGTTAGAGAAACCAGAGACGAAAATGTGGCTCTTCGACTGTGGATGGCGACAGGTCTGATCTTGAGGCCTTCGGCTAGCTTACGGCCCCCATGCAAGTCAGCAATAGTATGGAGTGCGCAGCAGTATTTGTCATTTACAAAACGACACATCTGATATACCAGAAAAACTGATACACGTATGCGTACAGGAAGTACTATTAACATTTTTAAATGTTAACATTGGAAATGTTGTAGACTTGCTGTTGCAAGTCCCTCTAAACTTGTTTGATTTTGGGGGTTCTAGTGCTGTCAGAAATTGCATTGACTTCGAACGCGTTGTCATGACTTCCAGCTCAGCTTAGGCCATTTCTTAATATACATACATGGTTTCTGAAAACAATCGAAAAGAAACAAAATGTTTATGTTGGTGTGACATTGCCATGTTCCTTATGGCACACTTATTGATAATAATAGGTTATATTGAATTGAATAGATCATCAAATTCAAATAGATTGTTATATAAATACATATAATAGGTATATTTAATTCTAGATCTGCACAATAAAATTTTCAGTGGATTGGTTTATACAACACAGTAGCACAATAACATTATATTTAATTTCACCTTTTGAATTCTATTAACTAGTACAACATGGGCACAGCAGTGTGAGCTTTCCCACCATGTCACGGTAGCTCCTCTTCTGGAGGATGAGAGGGCTCTCCAGGTTTAGTGAATTCTTTATGCCTTTGCTGATACCATGTGTCCCTGTGTCCACTGTAGTTTTTGTAATGTTTCTACACTTGTTTTCCATAAAGCAGAATAAGAGCACAACTCATTTCATGAATGCCAATGGATAGCTTTTAGAAGTTAATTAATTTCTCTCATTTTTTCCCCCGTGTTGAACATTTGAGCAAATGACCTAGAAGATGAGATGCCTTACTGTTCTTTTATCAGTTCAGTGAGCCATCCGTTTTCTCTCATTATATGGATTTATGTTATATATAATGTTATTAATTCTAAGTGGTAGTAATTAGATTGTTCTCACCAAGGTTGTTGGTCAAGGATATTGCCCATAGGAAGCTTCTGGGATCAGTGGTGTTCGCTTGTCTTCTGATATGGATGTCGATACATTTCCATGTTTGTTAGTATTTCTTTTAGCTACTGTACTGTTAGCATGGGCTTTAGATTAATTTTTCTAAAAGATCTATTCACTTTTTTTTGGAGCACGCAAACCGTTTTTCTCTTTTCTTTTTAAAGATGTGAAACTGCTGCTCCAGAAAGGTAATACTGTAATTCTAAAATTGAAATTTTAATTAACTGGTCTGTGGCCTTATTATTTATTTTGATATTGAATTCAATTTATTTTGCATTGTCTCACACCTTACGTTTCAGTGTACTCTATATGGTCATGCTTTAGATTTCAGATTGCCATTTTATTAAGTTGTAGTAGGTGCTTTGGGGAAAAAGGGGAAGAAACCTGTCTTAAACGTGTGTGCCTACACGTACACTCATGCACAGAAAATACGCAAAAATGTTTGGTTCTATATCATTCATGTAAGCCACAGGGAAGAGCAGTCATTTACTTACGGGTAAGAAGAATCATTGGGTGGTAACCCTTACTTAAAACATTTTACCAGCTAAGTTTTGTCACTTTTGTCTGGATTGAATAGCAGCAAGTGACATACTTGTATACAATTTAGCAAGCCACTTGATGCAGGGAGCATGGTGGAGAATTTCATATTGGATATTGTTGTGCAGTTTACTTCCTGTATATTTAACGGGCAGAGAAGTCAAGTTTCAGCTAATTTTAGTTGCCTTGTCTCTACATTTTCCCAACTCCATAGCACTTCAATATTTATAAATTGGCTCTCCAGTGAAATAGTACTTAAAGACAGTTTTTCTACTACAGAAGTTCCAAGTACAGTTTTCTTTCCCAATACTTTGCTATTTACCTTGAGTTGTGTCAGTTTAAAAGAGTTGAAAATTCCAGCTGTCCAGATACATGTTGCATATTCTGGAAGTGGAACAATAAATGGATCTTTTGTGAAACTTTCTCTAACAGCTAACATTTTCTGGTAGCATTCAGTGGAGAAAAGAGGCACTATTCAGTATGTTTCTTTTTCCCCCCTTTTCTATTTTAAGGAAGAAAGAGAAAATCCTGCAAAAAGAAGTAGAATTGAACGGGATATAGATAACAACTTGATTACATCCACACCTCAAACAGGAGAAAAGCCTAATAAACAGATCTCTCGAGTACGACGGAAAAGTCAAATGAATGGAGGTTTGTAAATATTCTAATCGTATGTTGCTGCAGTTGAATGGTGATTCAGCCATCTTACAGCTGTTAACTAACACAGAACATTTCTTCAGTGGTGGAGGTTATTAAGGGTTTTGTGATTGACTTCAGTGAGAGCAAAGCTGAGCTAATAGCAGCAAAATAAGATTTCTGAGACTGTAAGCAACAGTTACATCACTTCTCAGACACATCCATTGTATCTTTATAAGAACAATTTGGGTATGTGATCATGACCAGCTATTTTAGAACTAATTTAACTTTTTAAAAAAAAAAATTGTTCTAAAAAGCCAGTGATAATTATTTGATTTAGCTCTTGTCCGATTTTCTCACAAAAAAAGTGAAATATGGCTTCCCAACTCGCGACCTTTGTGGAAGTAACCAGGGATCCTTAGATATTGAAAGCACTTGTCGAACACATAGATGGGTTTCTGTCATAGAATTATAGGAAAATTTAGATCAGAAGGAACTTCTAAAGGTCATCTGGGCCAGTCCCCCTGCTCCCCTCACAGCAGTGTTGATCCAGCTTGAAGTGAGATCTGGCTTTGGAGTTAGGTCAGGCTGCTCAGAGCCTTGTCCAGTCAAGTTTTGAATACCTCTATGCATGGAGATTCCACAACCCTGTTCCCTGTGAAAATTGATTCTTTTTTACTATCTCTAATAATGACATGATAAAATGCTCAATGCCATTTAAAGTATCAGCTGTGGTTCCAAATCTGACTTTAAAAAAAACATTTTTTAGACTTCTTTTCTAAGGAAACAAGACTGAACGTGATTGTGCTGCCTGTCAGCGTTCGTTCATTCTCCATTCCCCCAGTAACTTGGGAATCCATTGTCTGGTTTCTGCCAAGTCTGTCAGCAAGGCATAGGTCTCAGAGATTTCATAGTCCAACAAGGTTTGCAAAAGTCGGCAGCTAAAGTAGAGGATAGAGCTCCAAATGAGTGACTTCAGTGATGGAAAGGTTACAGTGTGAGAGAATTTCCTGTTTGGTTGTTGTCACTTGTCCGTGTAACATGGCTTTAGGAGAAACCCCATTTTCCCATACTTGCTACTGTTAATTAAGGGGTTTTGCCTCCTGGAGAGAGAGTGGATATGCACTCACTTACAGCGTGATGCACCCAGGCAGTGCTCAAAGATGAAAGGGAAACGATTGACTTCATACATGGGCTGTGTTCTGAGATACGCACGTAGAGCACACGGAGCCCATGTTGCTGTTGCAGCGATAAGAAGTTCTTGGTTCAAATACTGCATATTAGTGAAGGCACTGAGTTGCAGCTGGCCCACCCTACATTTGATATAGAAACGATGGGAAGTGTGAAGGACTTGTGTAGCTCCATCAGGCTCCGCTGACAAAAAGGTTCTCAGCTCATGTGCACAAAATACATTTGCTTACTTCCATATGGGCAGACGTCTCAAAGACTTGTTACTGTGAAGTAAATAACTTCTCTCTCATTTCAGTCTCAGAGCTGTGTCTTGGATCGTAGCCATGAGATGGCAATTTTTAGTTCTAGGATGTACTTTACTGTACATGCACATTTATAAACAACCTTAATGGTTACGTGTCATGTTTTGTAATGTGAAGATTTATTTAATTCTGTGTCCTTTGTTATCTGTGATAACAACTAAAAATGATTTTACTTCACGACTGTATTTATGCACATGTGTGTGTGTATATATGTGGAGAATAATAAATTATGGACTTGATCTTGTGAGGTTTGGAGGTTCAGCCATTGGAGTTCCACTGTCACTTTCTCTTGTTTCCATCTAGTGGAGTCCCACTGATACTGACATCTATTTGTTGGGAAAGGTGCGCAGCATCTGAAAGTCTGTCTTCCATCATCAAGCCCATTTAAAGGATTTAAACTTCTGTTGTTTGTTAATCTATACCATACTTTATATAAACAATGAGGGCTTCCTAATTTGTAGTGTAAAACTTAAGATGGTGTTGAAAATTGGCATTTTGTTTTTATGTTGATTCTAAATTGCTAGCTTCCCCCCCCCCCCATTAAATACTTAGGCTAGTTTTTTGGTCGACCAAGTTGAACCGTGAGCAAGAGGGATCTTTCCTATAGTGTAAATAATAACAATAAAAGAGAGGATGTAACTGTGAAAAACAGAAGCATGGTATTATACTTTACCACTTTTCTTTTACAGAAGCTGGGAGTTACGAAATGACTAACCAACATGTAAAGCAAAATGGAAAATTAGAAGATAATCCTGCCACTGGCAGTCCCCCACGAACTACATTACTGGGAACCATATTTTCTCCTGTTTTCAATTTTTTTTCACCAGCAAATAAAAATGGTGAGTACTATTTAAAAAGCCAATACTGTGAAAGCTAAGAATGATAGATTTTTTTTTTTTTTTTTTTTTTTTTTTTTAAGAAAAAGCTGGTTTGAGTGGCAGTACACTTTTCATTCTGATTTACAGACCAAGAGTTACTACTGCCAGATAAAGGGCTCCTTAATTCTTAGAAGGGTTGATCATTAATAAAAGAAGCAATAGGTTTATATGCATTAGAACATTTTTTGCATAGGTGTAAGTATCTAGCAGTGTACCTTTTATTAAAAAAAAAAAAAAAAAGAAGAAGAAGAAGAAAGGAATCAAAAAACCCGGGGTATGAAGTTCCTTGTCCCAAACATAAAAGGCATTTGTCATGGTCTTCATTTTGGTTCTTATTTTGGTAACGTGAAGCAAGTGCAGCTATCTTCAATTACTCTGAAACTCTTTTTTGTGTGGTTAATAATGACCATCAGTATTCCGATAGGTAACTCAGCTTAAAGATAATGACTGTGAGTGTACTGAAATCTTAATTCAGGAACATCAGGATCAGATTCTCCAGGACAAGCTGTTGAAGCTGAAGAAATAGTCAAACAGCTTGACATGGAACAGGTAGATGAGATTACTACAAGTACTACAACATCAACCAACGGAGCAGCATATACTAGCCAAGCCGTGCAGGTCAGATCCACTGTCAACAATGGTTTAGGAGAAGTGGAGGAAACAAATGACCGTGACCTGCCACCACTTACAGGTAAGAAATGCATGCTTGCCGTGGACTCAAGTATTGAAGCTGTATGTAGTTTGTACTCTTAGGGAAATCCTCGCACCTGCATTCTGTATAAATTAATATCTCGCAATTGCTTAGGGCATGGAAACAATATTAGTATTGATTTTTACATTTAATAGACAGCTCCCTTTTATGCATTAAAGATACGGTTTTGGCAAGTCTCATTTGTTCCTGGTATAACTCAGTTGACCTCATAACATTTCTTCAAATGAAAACAAAGATTCCAGAAGAAAGGCATTTTTATTAATATTGAACACCACCCACCCCCCCACCCCCCCCCCATTAAAAATGCACACCCTAGACTTGCTGATCACGAAAGAGAAATTTGCAGCACTTTGATATATTAGAACAACATGGTCAAGTGAATGAGAAACGTATAGATCCTACATTAATTTTCCACATTTTCTTCAAAAGACTCATCATACATCTTCTTTGACAAAAATTGTATCCATAAAATTCAGCTTCTCCTCTCTGTGGATGGCTGGCATCAAATTCTTAACAGTTATCTAAATCTTCCCTAGACCCTCAAAACATGCTGGTAATTAAGTAGTCCTGAGGCTTTTGAGGACTCCTTCCAAGGCAGTAAATTCACCCTCTGAGTAGAGGGGCTGATGTGGGATCCACAGGTCCAACCCAGACCTTCGGATCTGGTCTGTTGCCTTGTTGCAGCCCTGAGGTGGGAGTGAGCTGCAGCCTGGCAGAGTTGTTCCTGCTTCTTAGGCTGGAATGTGCCTCCAGGTAGCTCACATCATCAGAGGTTGTGCGGATGCCTTGCTGTGTCAGGCGGGCGCTGCCAGTTTGGCCAGGTCGTGGAGTTCTGGAGCATGAGGTGACATCGAGCTCTCGGGCAGCTTCCTGAGGAGCTGTGCAGGCTGTTGCAGAGGGGACGTGGGGACTGAGGGGTAGGGCTGAAGGGAGAGTTCTTTCGCTGTTGTCTGAGGCACTCGTGTATCAAGTGCAAGTTTTCACTTTTAAAAACTGCACTAATAAGACTAGCTCTTGTGGTTTTTTGTTTTATTTTTTTGTTTTGGTCATTTTCGTTGAATTTTAGCACCAGTATCTCCAGATAGTGGCTACTCATCAGCTCATGCAGAAGCCACCTATGAAGAAGACTGGGAAGTCTTTGATCCGTAAGTGCTAATGTTGATACTGAAAAGATTAAATTGATAATTTTGGGTACTGGATTAAGACAGGGGTTTTTTTAGCTGGAACATTTTTATATTATGGTAATGATTTCCAAAAGCTCTTAACTTAAAAAAGTAAGTGTATATTGATGTGGGGTTTTTTCAATTTAAAATACTTATTTCTTGTGCAGCCTTAAATATTCAAAATACTAAGTTGGGCTACATTTAGCTATGGTTAAATAATGTATATACACTCCTACAGCAAAATCTGTATTCTTTTCAGATATTATTTCATCAAACATGTTCCGCCACTAACAGAAGAACAACTTAACAGGAAGCCAGCTCTTCCACTGAAAACAAGAAGCACACCAGAATTCTCATTAGTTCTAGACTTGGTAAATACCTTTATAAACACATACCAAAAGCAGGGGGTATGTAGCAGTTCATTTATTTTGTTTGTTGCTGAAATTCGTAATGTTTGCTTTAAACAAAAAGGCCTTGTTGAATGTTACACAATTTTTAGTATTTTTAGTGATAGTCTGCATTAATAAAAAATTAATAGCAGCAAGAATAGAATGCTTGCTGTATTTGTTGAATACTTAACATCCTGTTCAAAAAAACAGCATTACAATTTTTACTGTCTCAAACAAAGAGTTATCTGTCCCCATACAGCTTTCCTAAATCCAGCGTGGAAAAAAATGAGATGTAATAAATAGGAAAATTCAGCTTCATATGACTTGCATCAAGATTAGTCAAGAATGAATCTCTTAATTCTTAGAACATTCTTATTCTTAGAGGGCACAAATCCACTTTTTACATATTCATAGCAAATATATTTGTCTTTATAATAATCTCTTTTAGTCTCTCTGTTTTGAAAGTTGTTTCAGCCCCTGTTAATGATGTCAGGAACATTATTTTGTCATGAACAGTATCGGTTGGCATGTCCTCTAGTGGTCGTATGAATGGATAGATTATTCAAACTGACAGATGCAGATTTGAACTGAATGACAGGATAGCCTACAAAATTAAAATATCTTTGTATAATTATGCCCCTAGCACACAATTCCAAGTGATTTTTTTCAAAAACTGCAAGAATAATGAAATGAATAATTCATTCTAAGAATTCTTCTTCAATCTTGACGGCAGTTGCACAAAAATACATTTTCCAGACTAAATAAACCTACCTTAAAATGAGCATAAAAATCTAGAAAACGACTTCTATTTTCAACATTCTTTTCACAGTCTTTTCTTTCTTTTATACCATCTTTTATTTTTTTAATAGGATGAAACATTAGTGCACTGTAGTCTAAATGAATTAGAAGATGCTGCACTGACTTTTCCAGTTCTTTTTCAAGATGTCATTTACCAGGTAATTAGTGTGCATAGAAAAATATATACCTTTTGATTTTGTTTAAGGTATGAATTCTTGCTGCGTGTATTTGTTATCATCTTGTTTAAAGAGAGGTAAGTAACTCTCTGGCATCGAACAACCGTCTGGGTTATAAACCGCAGGTGTCAAATTTTGCAAGGTGGATTATCCTGTATTAGAAGTACCGCGGAGCACTGTTTATTGCCGCCACAACGCGGTAATGTCGGTCGCTGCTTCCAGTTGTGAACGTTCGTTGCTAAGAGAGCACGAACGATCTTTGCAGCAGCAATCCTCAGCAGCAGCGTTTCTCCTTGCCGGCAGGTGGAGGCAGGAACGCTGAAAGCTTAGCCAGTATCATTTCCCAGGTACAGCTTCTCAGGACTGTTAACTTTCTTCCCTTGGTAGGGAAAACCAATCCACATTGCTCGATCGTTTCTTTCTATACAGAAGACATCTTCAGAGCCTGACATTAACTAGCTTCTATCTCGGTCGTTAGTCTTGCTGTAGACTTTGCCAGTGCCAGTTCTACCTCTTTGCTCCCAGAGGGAGCCTGCTGGGTACTTAGAATGATTTTTGATTGTCTTGTGGAGACTGCTAGATGCAGGTTTTTGTTCTGCTTTAGGAGGCATTGTTAGTTGTGTGTGTTTTACATTGGCGTACCAGAGGAACAAGCGTGGGAAGGAGGAACTCTCTTCCAGCAACTACCAAAGATGCTGCACTGACCCAGGCTGTTGTTCTCAGGTCCTCTTGTGTGATGTACCTGGGAGTAGCAACAGCTTCCCCACCATGTAGTTCGCACGATATTGGACCCCACTGTAGTATCTTTGGAGAATGAGCCAGTCATCAGGCACCTTAAAAGGACACTTGTCCAGGTATTTTTCCTGATTTTAAATGTTTTTCTTCGCTGTTTCATATTAAAACCCTTGGAATCTGAAAAGCTGAAATAATTTTTAAACATGGGTTTATCTTATCTCTTATTTGGTGATGGCCATGCAGTTTCCTCCAGGCTGAACTTGGAATGAGCCTTAGTTCTTTGGAGGTGCTTGACACTGCTAACAGAATCAGGAAGACTAAACCTTCATTTTTTTTTCCTTCCTTAAGAGATCTCAGTATGATTTGAGTATTTTCTGCCTATAACTGTGGTCCTAGTGGTTGTATGTTTATGCTGAGATCTAACTAAAGATTTTGCCTTTAGGAAATTGAAGTCAACGGAAAGAGTGACTTACAATATTTCTAAAGCTTTATTTACCAGCATTGTACATGAGGCTGTATAGCCCTTGATACAGTACAGTTACTGTGTGGGTCCTGGATAAGTTTTCTCTTAGCTCTCTCTAGAGTCAGGCCTGGATTTGCCAAGGAACAATAGCTTCTTGCAGCCTTGAGAAAGGCGGCCGCTGTCTTTGAGCACATTCTCCTGATCACCATGTTCTGTTCTGCTGGTTTTACATCACACTAGGCACTGACAAAACAGTCATGTCTTACTAAGTAACAGGTAATAAGACAGATATTTTAAGGATACAATTAAGTTCACGTTTAACTAGGGTATAATATGCAAAAAGACAAAGAATCTTCTCCTGTGATAAAAGTGGAAAAGAAGTTTGTTGGTATTTCACAGAATCGTTTAGGTTGGAAAAGACCTTTAAGATCATAGAGTCCAACTGTAAACCTAACACTGCCAAGCCCACCACTACACCATGTCCCTGAGCACCTCATCCAAACCTCCAGGGATGGGGACTCCACCACTGCCCTGGGCAGCCTGTTCCAATGCTGGACAACCCTTTCAGTGAAGTAAAATTTCCTAATATCCAGTCTAAACCTCCCCTGGTGCAACTTGAGGCCATTTCCTCTCGTCCTATCACTTGTTACCTGGGAGAAGAGACCGACCCCACCTCTCTACAACCTCCTTTCAGGTAGTTGTAGAGAGCGATGAGGTCTCCCCTCAGCCTCCTTTTCTCCAGGCTGAACAACCCCAGGTCCCTCAGCCGCTCCCCATCAGCCTTGTGCTCCAGACCCTTCCCCAGCTCCGTTGCCCTTCTCTGGACACGCTCCAGCCCCTCAATGTCTCTCTTGTAGTGAAGGGCCCAACACTGAACACGGCGTTCGAGGTGCAGCCTCACCAGTGCCGAGTACAGGGGCACGATCACTGCCCTAGTCCTGCTGGCCACACTATTTTTGATACAAGCCAGGATGCCATTGGCTTTCTTGGCCACCTGGGCGCACTGCTGGCTCATATTCAGGCGGCTGTCAACCAACACCTCCAGGCCCTTTTCTGCCAGGCAGCTTTCCAGCCACTCTTCCCCAAGCCTGCAGCGTTGCATGGGGTTGCTGTGGCCCAAGTGCAGGACCCAGCACTTGGCCTTGTTGAACCTCATACAATTGACCTTGGCCCATGGATCCAGCCTGTCCAGGTCCCTCTGCAGAGCCTTCCTTCCCTCAAGCAGATCAACAGTCCTGCACAACTTGGTGTCACCTGCAAACTTACTGAGGGTGCACTCAATCCCTTCGTCCAGATCATTGATAAAGATATTAAACAGGACTGGCCCCAACACAGAGCCCTGGGGAACACCACTTGTGACCGGCCACCAACTGGAGTAAACTCCATTCCCCACCACTCTTTGGGCCCGGCTGTCCAGCCAGTTCTTTACCCAGCGAAGGGTATACCCGTCCAAGCCATGAGCAGCCAGTTTCTCCAGGAGAGTGCTGTGGGAAACTGTGTTTCATACCCTTCTTAGCATTTTTAGCCAATGATTAGCTATTTATTAGCGTTTAAAATGTATTGTTTTGCTTATCAGTTTGACCATCACCTCTGGTATAGTCCTGTATTAATTTCACATCCCTGTATTTCAGTTTGAAAGTCATTTCAGCTGGCAGCAGAGAAGCAGACACTAAGCTGTCTGAGCAAAGTAGAAGTCAGCAAGTTGCTATATATAAAGTATTGCATAATATAACCCACTGAAAACAATGCTAGATGTGAAAGAGACATTTCCGAAGATGTTTTCCCCTAGTATCAAAATATGTACCACTTCCATGTAGGTTTTCCAGAAATATTAGACAATTATCTATTATTTCTTAAGCAAGACAACCTAGCTCAGTGCTCATTTTCCTACTGAATATCTTACCTTTCTCACATTAAGTCTGACTAATACTGCAAATGTGAGCCTGGGTTCATAGCATTTCAGTTTTCTTACCCACCTGAAGACATGAAGCCAGTGCTCCTGCAGTAATAGTGTGATGATAAACCAGGCGCTTCTCGAAAAGATGCTCCAGAACTGGCCAGTGCAGGATACTACAACAGTAAGCATTAGATTGACTTGGGTTCTAGAAGGTCTGTTATAAAATGCAGCTAAACTCCATTGGCCCATGAGTCAAGCACAAGTTTCACATCCAGGAGCTCAGCTCTGTTGTGGCTTGTCTCAGTGATTGTAAGTGATGGTCTGTTTTTAAAGAAAGGTTTCTAAAAATACGGGCTTGTTTGCTTGGAAGTTATTTGTCTTGCAGATGAGAAGAACTATTTAATGTCTGAGTATAGAGCAGTGTTCTGCAAACTTAAAAATTACCATGAGATTCCAGCACTGACATACAGGGTTTTTTAAACCTTCCAATGAGCCACTTACGGGTTTCTGTTTAAAAATTAAAAAAAAAAAAAAAAAAAATCTGTGAAATGGGTACAGTTGGGCTTACTTATGTCAGGCTTTTGAGACAATGAATTTGTTTGTGTTTTCTTGGTTGAAAAAATCTCTAAATTATTCCAGCGTTTAAGTTTTGGACTTAGTAAAAATACAATCTTTGCAGAACTGAGGTTTTCTTAAATACCGTATCTGTTAAGTGCTATCTCACATCTGACAGGAAAACAAAAACAAATGTTCAGCTCTTCACCTGTAGGCTTTAGACTTTGTACTCTTTGTATTACTTTACATAATGACATAAGCAGCTTATCTTATGAAGAAATTTATCTTTTTTTTTTTCTTGGTAAAGAGGTTTTGTTTCTGTTGCTGGCTTTAAGTCCCAGACGTGAGATCATCTCACCCTCTGTTCCCCTCAAAGGGTACCTTCCATGCATTAGCAGGCCGTAGTCAAAAGGCAGATGTTTTCACTCAGTCCTTCAGTTGAAATGCATCTTTACTGATCTATCACAGAATAATTCCCTTTGATCTTTGTGATCCCTGAAAGATGTTCTGGAACTCCATAGGTCAGTTGTAGGTTATGGAATATAGTGTTACATGTATTCCATCTTACTGTCGCCAACGACGACTTAGATGCTTTACTTTGTTACTGCAGTGGAACGAGGCAAACGATGCTTGTGAATTCTGGCTCTCCCTTCTGATGGACTCTGCTCTGTCTCTCAGAAATAACAGGAGAGCCATCAAGCTTTGGATCTGAAAGCCAGGAAGCTTTAGCGTATCTTGGGCAGCATCCGCAAAGAAATCTGGTCTTAGATTGGATAGACTTAACTTTAGTTCAGTAGAACCTCTAGATTGCACTTCTGCCCCTTGAAGAGCCACGGCCAGTTATGCTTCAGGTAGTTCTGTCTGGTTAGGAAATGGTCTTTGTCTTGAGTCACTTAAGACACGGTCCAGTCAGAAATGAGTTGGGCTTGTTTACCTGGCAAGTCCAGCCTGCTGCCAGGCCTGGAGCAAGAGCCAGCTCCGTGCATCGTGTGTGCCTCGTGCAGTCTGAACTAAGGCTGGCTGCATGTGCCGTCTGTCCTTGCAGCAGACTGTGTCAAGGCTATTTCAGGGAAGGCCAGGAGCAGTCAGGTTAGCCTGGTATTGGTGCCTGGCGTGCCCCAAGGTCAGGTGGGGCACGTGGACACAGTTGGGCCGGGCAGGGGGTCTCGCCATGCTGTAGAGTGCTCGTCTTGGAAGTGCATTGGGTAAGTGCAGCTTCACATGGGCAAGTTAACTAACATGTCTCTGGTTTTCACCTTGTAAAATGATGGTAAAATCATCAGGTATAGAGATATGGTACAGGTGTATCGAAATTCATTATTGTAACTTCAGAGATTTGGACGCCAAGTGTCTTTTGTTGGGGCTTTTTAATGCATGAAAGGAATAATGTTTCCTTCCAATTCCTCCTTTGAAGAATTGAAGTCCTGTGTATTTTGACCAAGGAAGACATTGACTGACAATTTTGGTTTTGCATGTTTAGATTTTGTTGCCACTGAAATAATGGGATGTGATGATCACTTTGGGGGAAAAAAACAACAAACAAAAAAAACGCACCAAAAAACTTTGAGGGGGCTTTTCATGTGTGTTATGCATTTATGAGTGTAAGTCACTTGGAAGTAGATTGTATCATCTAACTCTGTTGACAAACTTTCAGTCATTAAAAATGGTGAAAATTATTATTAGACTTCTGTCTATATTTTCAAAAATTATCTTTCACATTAGATCTGCTCATCAGAGTAGATTCTACTCTGGTTTTTGTTCTCCTTTGGTTACCCAGAGTTCTGTGTCAGCTCGTCGTAGCTGGGTGCGATGATGTGGTTGCCTTATGTTGTGCCAGAGTGTCACAACCCCGTAAGAGCAGCCCAGTGAATCTGCCATCGATGTCACTGTTAAATTAGATGTGTGTGTATAAGCTGTGATTAGAAAGACATATTCTACAAAGAAATTATTTTCTCTGGATTTCTTGTTTGCATTCACATGTGAACTTCTCAGAGAAAGATGGATATTAAGATAGATATTAAGATAGATACACACTTAACAGCTGCCTGGCAGTAATCTAAAGTAGAACACATCACAAAGATGCTGCAATTATCCACAGGCTGAACAAACTAAAAAATAAACCACACGTGAGGAGCCCAAGCAGCCATAACTGTTCTCTGATCTAATGGAATGATTTTTAAAATTCTTTTAACTGGCCATTGTGACCAATATAATTCAATCCAGATTTAAAAGGAACAATACATTATGTAGAAAATATTTTTATTTATAACAGTGGCCGTTGAAATATCAACAGATACCTTAGCTTACTGCTTTGGTTGCCAGGGGAGTTTGTAGAAGAGATGTTGAAGAGACTGTTTCTGAAATGACATCTGTGTTTCTTCCGTAACAGAGAATAGGCTTGTTAATTTGAAATCAAGCTCTTGAAGAAACCTTAGAACCGAGTATCATTCTCTTTACCTACCATTATTAGCAACTGTTATGTCATGTGCAGTGAAAACATTAATATCCTTTCTGTGACTTACCTTTTAGTTTTCACTCAGGAAAAATGACACGAACAGAATAATCCTTTTGGCCTTTGCAAAGAAAAACTTACCTTCCCTTCAGCTCTGGGTTACAACTAGGGAGGTTGCTGGCTGCATTATATGCTTGCTAGGTACAGAGCAAACGTTCAGCGTGAACAATTTGCACTGAATTTACAATCACAGACAACTTGAATGTTATTTAGCGTCTGGTCACCTGGAGACTCTGAGTTAATTCATTACATTTGTTCTTGTGGCAAGGTAAACACGTCATCTAGTCTTTGAGCAAAATTTCACTACCTTATTATGGCAAGATGAGGCATCATTTTCACAAAGGTTTTAGTGCCGTCAGGAGATGTAGCGTGAAGACACGCTTGCTGACTGGGCATTTAGGAAGTTGGCTTTCCAGTAGTTATCTTGGCTAAGTGCAGCCCAGAAACCTGTCGAGCACAGGCTGCGGTCTCTCCAAACCGTTCTTGATAGCCGATTTGAGGGATACTTTTTCACTGCCTCCAAACATGGGTTTGCCAGAATGAGAAGGGAAGTAGACATTGTCTGCGTAGGCAACGAGTGTCTCTTCACGTGCTAGAAGTAGAGATCCTATTACCAGGTGTGATAAGACTGTCTGCTTTTGATGATTGCTCCTAGTGTAGAAAAAGAATGAAAACTTAATGTTCCTGGAGTAACTGGTCACTCTGCAAACTTAAGTCCAAACTTTAGACGCTTTAAGAAAGAAACAAATAAAAGCCGTACCAAATTTTAAGCTAAATGATGAAATTCACATTGGTTTAGAAATATGTGCTTCCTTTAAAGGACTATGATCTATTGCAGCATGTGCTAACAATATGAAATTTTGTATTCACTTAAATTGTTCCCCTTTTCTTACCCTCTGGTCATTTGGTTGTGTCCGCATATGAATTTGATACAATTCGGTTCAAGTAATACAAATCCTTTGTGCAGGATTACTGTGATTTGAAGGTAAATTTAAGCCTATTCCTAACTGGCTGTTAAAAAATCGATAAAGCTGAAACTACCTTGGTTGAAATCAAAAGAAGTTCAGTACAATCCTTCTCTTTCTGGATATTTTAGTAACTCTTGCCTCAAAACCCTAATTCCACATGTGGGCAATCTTTGAACCGAAAAGAAAGATAAGCAGAGCATAAGGCCATCATTTTCACCACTTAGTGTGTGTCATCAGCTGTAGGTTTAGGTCAAGTCCAGATCTGTGCCAAACACCATGCCAGGCCATCATTCAAATATGAATTTGAATGTTGTACCACGGGAGTAGAATAGTGCTTGGTATGTGCCCTCACGTCTGCCGTGGTGGGGGGCCCTTGCCCTGAAGCTGCAGCTTTATATAGATGCCTCCCTGTGAGCCCAAGCCTTGTGTTTTGAATCATAGAATCACTAAGGTTGGAAAAGACCTTTAAGATCATCTAGTCCAACCATCAACCCAACACCGCCATGCCTACTAAACCATGTCCCAAAGTGCCATGTCTATGCATTTTTTTAACTCCTCCGGGGATGGGGACTCCACCACCTCTCTGGGCAGCCTGTTCCAATGCTTGACCACCCTTTCAGTAAAGAAATTGTTCCTAATAGCCAGTCTAAACCTCCCCTGGTGCAACTTGAGGCCATTTCCTCTTGTCCTATTGCTAGTTGAGTTAAATCAGAGAGAGATGCAGACGTCTCCTAACATGGTATCTCTTCTTGCGAGCCTACAGTTTTGTACAGGGAATAATGTATGTATGTGTGCATACATTCTGTGCCGGTGGAATTTGAATTTATGGAAATTTGGAAACAGCTGAAGCCTGGTTTGTGGGTTTTTTTTTTTTTTTTTTAGTCACTTCTGACACCCCCATATTCAATGTGTAATTCTTAGTGGAAGAAGGTTATTAAGATTATTTAGTTTATGTGCTGGCACACATTACCTAGTAATTGAACTGATGCTGTCCATCTGGTGGAAGCTGATTCAAAGTGTTTAGTCAAAGCAACCAGTTTCATTTTTTCTTCAGAGATTGTCCCGCTTTTATATTTTAATGGAAATTATTTCTAATTCCATCCAATTTTCCAGTAAAATTGTTAAGCCTAATTTTCCCATCTTATGCTTTCACTTATAGCTGCTTAGGCTGCAAGCTAATTGAATATCGTTTTAATTGAGCAGTTATTCTGTAGGAAGTTAATATTTGCTGTTTACTTTATTCGTAATGCTCATTTTGACCTAATCTTTACAAACTGATACTTAGTAGTGCAGGTGATAGCTGAAGTATTCTGAATCTTTAATAAAGTCCATCTCTGCTTCAGGTTTATGTCCGGTTAAGGCCATTCTTCCGAGAATTCCTGGAACGTATGTCTCAGATTTATGAGGTAAAAACATTTAGAATTACCTTTGAATTTCATTTTTAAATCCTGTGCACATACTTATATCTAAAATAATTATTTTTTTCCCTTTAATCCCTAGATCATTCTTTTTACTGCTTCTAAGAAGGTGTATGCAGACAAGTTATTGAACATACTAGACCCTAAAAAGCAACTGGTCAGGTAAAAGTAAAAACTGTGATACTTGTTGTAAGCAAACTAACTGCTATTGCCTAACAAATGTGAAGACGACAGTGGTTGTGACATGTTTGCTGTTGCAGTGTGTCTTACTAAAGTGATTCCTTGTGGTTCTGTCTGGTCTAAGAGTGAGAGAAAAATGAAATGATGTGATTGACTTACTGCCTTGGTGATGAGAGAAACCCAGGCAGCTTTACATTGCCCTCCGTGGCCAAAACCCGCACCCATTCGTGCTCTGTGGCGTGGCAGGCTCGCTCACAGAAAATCACCTCTTGGGTATCAAAAATGTGATTGAGGTGCTTGGGAATGCTCATTACAAAAAAAGAAAAGGATCTGAGTACTAGATTACTTTTAAAGTATTCAAACTTGATGTATTATTTATAAATTATGAATTGTGTAGTTATCTTTACAGTTGGCATGTTTTTATTTCTTATTCAATCACAAAATAATTTGTGGGTTTTGTATTAGAGTTGGTTTGGTTTTTCATTTCTCTTCTTAATACTGAGCTTTGTTTGGAAGTGATTGGCACTTCTCAAGAACCGTCCCTTAAGGCATAAAGAAATTCTGCCGGATGAGATTCTTTCTGTTATTCTCACCTGGAAGGTGGACTGTTACGTGGGACAGTTGAAACCAAAGAGGGGTCTTCTCAGGGATTCACCCTACATAGGGTGTCCCAAGTGAGGGAAGTAAACGACTCTACTTGGTTGTAGTCAGATCTGTGGGAGGTCTGTACCCGGGACATCATTGGCAAAGCACTTCTCTGCATCGTTTTATTGTAATATTCTTCAGTGAAAACTTGATTTTGTTTCCACGCGTAATAAAATGACCATTTGGACTGAGACAGTGGTTGCATCCATTGTTTTCACTTGGTAGTTTAGGCACATCATAACTCATTTTCCTTAAGAATGCAAAGATAAACTGTTCGCTAGTTTTCATCCGGGAACAGTCATCTTATTGCTTGTTTTTATGTGGCATGCGCAACAGAATCCTGGCTTGGTTTTGGTAAACTTACTTGCCGCTGTGTTTTGAATGGGCAAACAAAACTAGACTTTCAAAGACTTTCAATCATTGGAATAATCTGAGCCTAGCTGAACCACACAGTCAAACGCAGCACTTATAGAAACTGAGTCTAAGTGTGCATCTGTAGCATTAAAAATCTTCTCCAAGAACCTAATACGTATGATTCAGGACTGCAGTTTTAACTGCGTCAAGACTAGGGCAAAGATAATAGAATATACAGCCAAACAGAATTCTAAGAATTTGCAGAAAGATTCATGTGATGCATGAATTTAGTTGTGAGTCACGTGCCGCTGAAAAGCTGACATCAAGGCATGATTAGTTTTGACATTAGCCTAAAGGTAGACTTGTCAGGCACTCCACACGTGTGACTCAGAACCTATATATAAATTCATTCGCTGCCGAGGCATCAGCTTATTTTCCTCCATAGCAACATTAGGAGCTCAACCCCTTTATGAAATGAAGCACACTATGTACAGCTTCTAAAAAACTTCATTAAAAATATAAGCAGCCTTAAAGAAACTGCATTGTAATACGACTGTGTAAAACTCAAACTCTGTCTAGTTTACAATTTATTTTTAAATTATAATTACGTTGATATTCCATGAAATGTCAAGTTTTATTCCTGGCATTTTTTTTTAATCTAAGTCCTTTTAGTCTATCCATCCATTTACTATGTATTTCTTCTGTAATAAATTAAAAGGGAGCAGACTAATTGGAAAGGAAGAAGTTGATGGAACGTTCTGGCCTCGAGGCTTTTTTCAAGCCTTAATAACTGAAATAGGTTAATTGCGCACAGAGGTAACATAACAAAGGAAGCGTTTCTTCTGCTACGTTGTGTTCCAGCATGCGGTGGCACAGGGAGGCCGTCTGCCCTCACGGCTGGGATGCAATAAAGGGATAATGGCCCAACACATCGGTTCCTGTGCAGAGTTCATCTCTGATGCTGGGGCCTTGCAAAATCATTTGAGAATTTGGGGTCTCTTTGTCCAGCCATCTGCAAAAATGGTGAGAAAGTGCGACCCTCGTGACAAATACTTGTCACATCTGAGTTCAGCTTTTCTGTTTAAATACAAACAACCACTGCAGAACTAGGTTAGTATAAAATCACCTTAACTAGTAATTTTACCGTAAAAAGCTCAAAAGCGAATGGAAAAAAAGGGAAGAATTCTTTAAAAGGAGCTAAGTAGATTGGAAGAGAAAAACACCGGATAACACTTGGCAAAGTTCACTCTTCTTTTCCCCTCTGCAATGCAGATGCTGTAATTTGTCTCATTAATTAGTCTTTTACTTTAATCACAGGCATCGACTTTTCCGTGAGCATTGTGTTTGTGTACAAGGAAATTACATAAAGGATTTAAACATTCTTGGTAGAGATCTTTCGAAAACGATCATAATTGACAATTCACCGCAAGCCTTTGCTTATCAGGTAAGGATGCTGCTGGCAGCAAACTTGTCAGGTGTGGCAAAAACCTTTCTGAAGGCAGACAGTGAAACGCTACATTTTGATTTACCTTCTTATTTAAGTGTTGTGCTTAAGTTTGGATTTAAGTTTACAAAACAAACTAAGGAATCGCTTGGGTTCGCTGGCTTTTCTCTTGTCTCTGTGAAGAGCTGATCAAGCGCACACTAAGTGACTGCTTAGAGGAACAAACTATATAACCAGTCAGTTCTATTTCTCATCCAGCTTTTCTAAAGAAACCACCAGTCTGCTAAGTCTGCTGCTTGGACTCTGTTGTGGATGTAGTTTGTTAATGCTGGTGAAATGATTAAGAACAAATCGCTGGTTGAAACGACCCACAGCTGTGAAAACTGCTTACGCTTCCATGCTATGAAGTTATACCCTGTGATTTAGATTTTCCCAGAAGCGTGGTATGTAACTATTCCAGTTGGTCCATTCTCTAGATACAGGAGTGCAGAGCGTGATCTCTAACGTCTCGCCTACATTAAAGAAGCAAAAAAACCCAAAAACCTGCTTGGCTGACCTCGTTTGCACAAACTGCGTACAGCCGGCACACAGTTAGTATCCACGTCTGCTTTAACAGGAACTTTTCTCAAAATACCAACGCTTTTCAGTTCAGCAGAACTTTCAGAGCTCGGTCTATTGCAGCTTGGATGTGGAAATTTTTGTAGTGATGTGTGGAAAGGAAGGAGATATTTTGGAAGTGAATTTTAATACAAACTTTAGAGGAAAAATACATATTGATAAACTCAGCTTGGAATCGTGTTTCCCCAAAATGCTATTTCACAAGTCATATTTTTCGATAAATTCAGTATAAATCATGTGTTGATGCTTTTTTTAATTGTTGTTTTTACTTTAGCTTTCAAATGGAATTCCTATAGAAAGCTGGTTCATGGATAAAAATGACAACGAACTCCTAAAATTGATTCCATTTCTGGAGAAACTTGTAGAGCTGGTAAGAGTTTCCTTTATTTAGCTCCTCCCTGCCCCTCACCCTCAAGTATGCATGGGGACTTACTGACATAGTGAGACAGAATGTTGTCACTTCTACCTGTGCTTTTAATCGAGAAATGGAGAATTGTAACATCAATGAGAATGAAATTGAGACTCTGTAGGCGTTTAGATTAAGTAAGGCCTATTGTTGGCTGTGATGTGTGCCTTTATTCTTAAAATGCAAATAAATTACTCCGAAATTGTTGTGAATGTTATGTAGTTATTTCTATAAGTCTCTTGTAATTACATATATTCGTGGCTTATATTTTGTTATGTGAAAATACCGCTGTTAGAAAACTGACCCTGTTAAAATCCGATTTGTAGATGTGTTCATTCTCCTAAAACCGGCACCTTTTTTTCCCCCCCTACAGAACGAAGATGTCCGACCTCACATCAGAGACAGATTTCGCTTGCATGACTTGCTACCCCCCGATTAAAGCCTTTTGTCCGATTGCTGAAGGGGGAGAAAATGCAGGACCCTTTTGGACTAAAACAAAACATTGCCATTACTGTTGAAATTTTGCATTTTTGTACCCCGTCTTGCTTTTCTTATCTTTGGTGCCCAACAATAATCAAGGGTTACAGAAAGAGACTTTCTATATCTGAGATTGAATACATTCAGTACAATACAGTACAACACAGTAGGTAGGCTAGAACAGAAGAGTCTTTAGAACTAGTGCAACTCCAATGAAATTTTTTTATGTACAGGACATCTGCAGTTTATAAAGAATTCTGTTTCTGCCACCAGCAGTTTGACCTGTAGAAACACAGGATTTTATGATATAACAGAGATTGAAAATGGACTTTTATTTTCTCTCTGTTCGGTGCTCTAAGTGGGTTTGTAGCCACTTTTCTGTTACTTTTAAGATTCTCATTTCAACAGGAATGGCCAGTAAAAGTTGTTTTATTTTTCCTGTTAAGGTTTATAACCTTTTTACATTTTTGACCTGTATTAGATTAGACTTTCATTATGCATTCCTTTTAGTTGAGGCGCTTCATAGTTTTTCTGGAAATAGCCAAATTTTCTTAGTTTTTTATTAAACAGTTGGATGGCCGTTTTCCTGCTTCGTCTGCCTGCATACTGTATATTTGTTTAAAAATATTCTCTAGTTTTAGTCCATGTAAGTTTCATTTAGAAAGAAAACCCCTGCATTTATATTTTCTTTCTGTAATATTCTACTGTAGTTGAAATCTTTTCAAAAATCAAGAGACTGGCTAGATAAGAAGAATATAAGAATTACTAATATTCAGAATATTTTAAACCATTGTGATGGCATGTACTCTGGACAGACAATATCTTGCAGTGGCACAAACAACTGATGGACAAGGAATACCTCAGACTATGCTGTGCATGCAGATCTTGAAAGGAGAACTAGTTTGGTCACCTGTTAGGTTTGATGCAATTCAATTACTGCTGCCTTCTGTTTCCTCCAAGATTGAAGTGTTCTGCACAGTGGCTCAGTATTTTAAGATGTTTGGCATGGGCTGACGGTACCCCTGTGACACTCGGCGTTACAATCAGTTTGAAACTCTGTGTGACAGCGCAGGTACCTGGCAGTAGCTCTGCATAATCCTGTGGTACAGTACACTCCCCCGCCACCGAGGCAGTCAGTCTGCTATCATAGTGGTTTGCTATGCTATATGGAAATAGTCTCTGCGCCTTGGCTCTCCAATGCAGCACCTACAAGAGGCTGATATTTTTATAATGGTGTGTACTCTCCTTTTCAGGAGGCTTTTTATGGAAGGTATAATTTGTACAAGTTAGGATGCTTTGCCTCTCGACTGCATTGACACGCCATAGGCTCAGACTGTTTTTGTGTAAAAGATGTCACAGAACGGCACTTTTTCTAAAGAGAAGTTTGATATTTTGTATGCTTGTTAAGAAAGTACAGTATTGGAAATTAAAGGTGGACAACTGATAATTGAGAAGTATGTCAATTAATTTTTTATGTATATTACCTGTTTACTTGTACAATTTTATTGTACAAATTACATGCAGCTTCATTTTCAAATGAGTCCTTAAAATAAGGAAAATCTTTTTAGGAAAACATTTAATTTTTGTATTTTTGATTTTAAAAGGCATGAGTTATGTCAACTTTTTCCAGTGTATTAATGAAGATTTTAACTTTTCATCAGGTTGAGTGTTTTCTTACTATATTATCTGTTGTGTATGTAGCTAGCACATTGTGTCACTGAACTGTTTAAAAAAATTAGCATGTAGAGCAAGCCTGTTTTGTGGAAAATCCTTATTCATTAAAAAGAAAAATCATCATGGCAGGTTTTCTGCAAAAAAGTGAAAACATTTGCAATTCAGAATACTGATTTTTTTTGTATTTAAAGAAAGGTATTTTGCTTGCAGGAAAGAAATACTACAGATTCATTTTAATGAGAATCTTTTAAATGTATTTATCTTTAGGGCATCTGGGCATCTTTACGCTGTTTGTCTTATGTCTTTATTGAAATAAAATGTACATAACATTACCTTTATACATGCTTTTGCGCAGACGTGTGAACCCTGTAACCATCCCCGTTCCTTCCTGGTTTTATGTCAATAAGATGGTTCTGGACATATTTACAGATTTGGAAATGGTCAGCTTGTATTTGAATTGCTACATGGTTTGCCCACTATTTTTCAGTTGTTCGTTAAAATGTAAATCTAAATCTGAAGTTTTTAATTGGTTTCACAGTGAATCCTTGTTTAATGTGGAATTCTTCCAAATTTCTCCAAGTAATCGACCTAAGAGAACTGCTTTAAAATTCACTGGTCTACCAGAACGAAACGATTTTTGTTCAGTAGTTCACCGCTTTCCTCTGGCTGTAAAAAGAGACGAACATCTGTTCGAATAACGTCCTTCAACACGTGGGTCCTATCTTTGGCTAAAACCATTCTAAAAGTGCTTTCTTTAGTTAAGAAAACCAAAGCATACAT
Organism: Mycteria americana; assembly: GCF_035582795.1. Taxonomy (NCBI): domain Eukaryota; kingdom Metazoa; phylum Chordata; class Aves; order Ciconiiformes; family Ciconiidae; genus Mycteria; species Mycteria americana. Next base: position 70,351,306 of record NC_134370.1, on the reverse strand, counting down.
TGCACTTTACAGCTGTATCTGTGTTGTGATGATCAGATCAGTGAGGGAAATTGAACTGTAAATTGAGGGATTTAGTTCTACAGAGATGCACAACAAAAATAACAGAGACTGCTTAGTAAACATATTAAATATTAATATTTTAATGTGCTGCAAGTCTGGTATTTATCATTCTGAACTTTCTTTGCAGAATGAGTCTACCTTCTTCAAAATGTAAGTTCCGAAAAATGTCAAACACTTCTGGCATAAACGGTCTTTGCATGAAGCAAAGTTATAAGGTTTTACTAGTCTCGAGGGTGAGACTAAACTGTTTCTCTGACGTGAGTCTGGATCAAATTGTGCACGCCAAAATTGACACTGGTAACCGGGGGAGTCTTGACTACGTGCATTACTCGAGTCTTGAATGTAGAATTGTGCAACTTAAGCAGTTAATCTTGTAGCTGTATCATTTATTCCAATTTTATGTATCTTTAGAAAACACAACATCCTATTTCCAAAGTTCTTAATGATTTCATTTGTGGTCTTTTGCTTGATCGTGGTAATCATGTGTTAATTTTACATGTCCATATGCATTCTGTTCTAGGTTTGAGCATTCTTGGTTCTGACAGCAAAGTAATGTCTTTCATGCTTATTTTGGCAATACATGTTCAATCTTTTTTTTTTTTCCCCCCTTAACTTGCTATGTAGCCAGAATAGCGTTCACCTGGGTATGCCTGGCTTCCTTTCTGCCTTTGATTCATTTCACCTTTCCTCTAGGAAAACATTTTTTCATTACTTTTGAAATGTATCAGAAAGCCTGAATGTTTCAAGACCTGATTAAAAATCTCCCAAAACAAGAGTGGTATCAACCAAAGGCATGCTAAGAAGACATCTCTTCTTTAAACGAAGCACTTAAATGCATTATCAAAAATAATCAGGTATGCGAGTGCTGCGCTGCAGAACAGATCACGGCGCTGGCAGGAGCGGTGCCGGGTCAGTCTGCCGCTGGCAGCAGAACTGTTGGAGCAGTTTGCTCTCGCTCGCTGTGAGAAGCAAGTGTCCTTTTCATAGCATGTCGTCCCCCCTCCCCAAACGCAGTTCTCTCCGACGTCCGAGTTCGAGGGCAGCCGTACCGATGGTTGGATTGGTGCAGCTGAAAAAGCATCGAGCCCCGATGGGGAGACGGTCCGGGAAGGAGCGGATGAGGAGAAGGTGGAGTGGGTGGAAATCTCACCAACCCCTCTGCCACTGGCAGAATAGTAATGCGGGCCCACAGTCTGCAACAGCCTTTAACGATAGAGCTGGCTTGTGCGGTAAGGAAAGCTGTCCAGAAACACAAAAAGGTGGTGACTCGACTGAGTAAATACCGCATCTTCCTTTATTTCCTCCTGGTTCTGGCTTCCTTACAGCCTGGCACTGCAAATCGTACCCTTTATTCTTCTTTGGCTAAACCAACTTGAATCAACCACGTATTTTAGTATATTAAAGTAGATTATGAGATCCATAACTTCACAATTTATAGGAAAACTAAGGTGAGCCGCTGCCTGTGATAAGGTGCCTGTATCGCAGGGAATTGTGGCTACTGAGCCAGTCGTGTGACCCTTGCTGTCGCTCCTCTTGCTTCTGAGTGAGGACTGGAGTAGCACCGAGTACGCCTAAGTGTGGGGAATTAGAAAAGTTAACCGTGCCTTCTTCCGTCCCCTTGCTGTGCTCTGCTCCCGTTATGTTCCACTTGAAGGACTTGGAGAGCACACCTTTGCAAAGCTAAAATTTCAATGTAAAATTACTGCTTGCGTAGTTGAAATGAATCTAGTGCAGATAGCTGAATTAGAACTTCATGGAATTCAAGAAGTCAAGGCCAGAAAGTAAACATTCACAACCTACTGGCAATTTAAAAAATTGACGATACCTACTGGTGTGATAGCAGCGCAGTCGGACGAGTTTGTTCCAGCAGGTGCCAAGAGAAACTAATCACTCTTCTGTTAAAATAATGTCTTCCACTGTAAGTAGAGCATCACATTAAACAGGCAGCATCTTTCTGGTGAACGGACTTCTATGGATCTATGTGGCAAAGACGACAGATGGTACCTTTGACCTGCAGTCATGCCAATTCCGTGTTTCCTGCCATTAAACTTCTTTAAACTCTTTATCAAAGACCGATACAAGAAGAAATAAAGCAATCGCAGCCACCCAGGCAATGCAGCGAGCATCAGTCCCCAGCGCACGGCTAATCGTTCTTGGCCCTCGCCTCCCGAGAGTGAGGTAAACGTCTTTGTTTTTAGATGACAAATGCCTCTTTCTGAGAGAAGTAATCCATCACAGGTGTTTCACCGGTATCTTCAAGCAAAAAGATTATTTTGAGGACTGGAGTTCAAAGGGACTTTAAAATCCATTCTGTGAATAGGATGAAGTTGGAATGTGAAGACTGACAAGCAGACCCGGAATTGCAGCAGAGTTCCCCCGCAGTTCGGGCTGGTCGAATGCTGGGAGGCTTTCTCTCCTACTTTTCCTTCCCTCCCTGGGTCACGTTTATTACCGCTTCCTTCTGCCAGCGCCGGCGCTCGTGCAGCTGCATGGTAAGCCTGTGCCGGGAGCCGATCCAGCCGAAAACTAGCCGTGACAGAATGAAGGAAGAGGAGAAAGTGGGATTGCGGCAACAAGGGCTGCAGGGCTTAGACCAGTTACCGCTGCTGGGGAGTGGAAGCTAAGTGAAGGTTCACGGGAAGACAATTTTTCTGGAAAAATAACTGTCGCATTAAACTCGTTCAGCTGGAGAACAATGTCGCGGTGTATCTTGAAGACACTAAAGGACTGCTCTCAAAGATTTGGTTACACCACACCCACGTCATTTCAGATTTGCATCTTAGGTTCTTGATACTTAAATCAAATCCTAAACCGGTTGATAAATGGCTGATGAGAAGTAGCATAGGTGCATCATTGTCTTAGCTAGTAGTCATAATTTTGTAAAAAAATTAAACAAAAAAAAAAAACAACCCCCACAAAACCCTCCAAACATTGGCAGCAAGCGTTTTTGTTTGGAAGCAAGCAAGGATGGTCTGCTAAGGAGTAACTTGTACAGATTTTGTGAAGCACATCACTATTTTCGTTGTCTTGACCGTGTAATGTAATACCGTTTTGCTTTATTTTTTTTGATACTTGCAAAAATGTCATTGTACTGATAGGCTGAATCTTGTAAAATACACTTGGAAGAGAACTCATGTTCTACAAATGTGTGTTTCTTCTGCAATCATTTCTAGTACATAGAATCATAAAGATTTATATTAAATATTTATGCTCTGGCTACTGTTTTCATGATTTGTAGCTGGTATCATCCTTCATTGAAGACCCTGTTTTCTGTAAAGCAAGACATTCCTCATGTCAGTTTTCAGCCTTTAAAACGGAAGGAAAAGAAGTGGTGTGTGTGTGTTTTGAAAGCTAAGGACACTGGAGGCTGAACAAGAAAAAAAGAGATGTGGTTTATGTACTAAAATTGTCACAGCAGATTCTTGTAAGATGGTCTTGCTTTGGGTCTGATTTTCAGTATGTGATACATATTCCAGCGGGTATCTTCTGTAAAATGAGCACAAGGCCTGATCTGGGTCATTTTTATTTGTTTCTCCTCCTAAGCAGAAATCTTTAGACTTCTCCAAAAGGAGACCTTTTGGTAGTAGTTCCTCTGACTCGGAGCTGGGCTGAGCGGTTTTTTTTTTCTTTGTGCCTTAATTTCCTCATCTATACAATGGGAGTAATACTTAACTGTTTTAATCCAAATGTTTAGATTACTTTAAATGTGCTGTGTAAATACATAATATTTTTGTAGTTAACATGTTCCCAATCACTGCACGGTTCTTGGCAGTTTCATCATTATCCTCACAGCAATACTGAGCTTGTGAAACTCTGTTTAGACTTGGTGAGGATCTAACTTAGGACATTATTTGATCTATAGTTATGTCTCTGTTGTTATTTATATTGCCTGGTAAATAGGTAACAACAAAAAAAGGATAAGTTTGGATGTAATATTTTTTTCCTAGCTAACATATATCATAGTATCGCATATCACTCCACTTGTTATTTGAAAGACATCTTCTTCTAAATTTATTATCTTCAGCCAAAATCTATCCTCCTTTTCCACTCAGTTGCTCAGATTCTCACAGAAATCACAGAGCTGGGAGGTGGCGGTGCTGTAAACTGGATGAAGTGAATGCTTCCAGCTTTTACGTATTTGGTGTTATTTGACAAGGTGGAAGGAAACACACGAGGAGGCTCACAAGGGCCTGGCCTGTAGACCCCAGGCGCATCATGACTTTGACATTTAATCCCGAGACAAAGGTGTCCTGCGCTTCTAACCTGCTCCATCAGGAACAGCCAAACAGCGTGGAGCATCAAACATCATCAGGTTTTTGCCAGAGGTCTGCTTACCTCTGACTGAATCCCAGCTCTGGAGCCACCGAGGTCTCTCTCCCTTGGTCTTGTGGGCAGAGCCATGTCAAGGGACAAGATGGGCCCAAGAGTTTCAAAATAAAACATTCCCTGGGATCGGTGGGGAGGAGGTTGGAGAAGAGTGATGACTTGCAGTTGGGTTTGTGTCCTGGGGCTACAGCCTTTCCGTCCCTCGCATCTGTCTGCAGTCTGAGGACCGAGTGTTGAATTTGCGGACACTTAGTTCTTGTAGGTATCTTTACATTTCTGCTCCATTTGGTTAAGGTCAGTTACTGCGTTTGAAGTTTCTAGTAAAGAGTTGCCTGTACTCTTCTGGTGTCACACGGCCACGATCCCTCAGGGATCTGAGCTAAAAGTCCCACCCTAAACAGCATCATATGGATAAATTGTGAAAGCGCGTTCTGGCTGCGAGACTATCGCTAGTAGCTCTGCTGCAACCATTCGCCCATCTTTGGTCCTGGCTGATCATGAACCTGAAAGCTAGGAAACGGCCAATTCCTAACCTACCTTGACTATAAGCTTATCCTGTTATTTGGGGGATTAGGAGACACTTTATTGCAACATTCAGGCATCAGACTTCAACTATTTTTTCTTTTCTTCTCTCTCCCACTCGGCCATATAATCATTCCATTAAATTACTTGTGTAATGCGTTTCCAGCAGAACTGTAAAAGGCGACCGAAGGCAGCAAGCCTAAAGCCTCCCCCACGCTGCCAGGTGGGTTACTGCAGCGGCAGTGGAAGCGTGTTCTCACCTGGGCGTTTGGCCAACTTCATTTGTCACTTTTGCTGGACACCTGGGGAAACGTACTGTCATGTCACCGATACCCCTCTTTACTCAACAACACATTGATAATCAGATCTTGTATCTTCTCACCTAACTTTATTAGGCTACGCCTTCTTCCAATACAGTAACGTGTATTATTACAATTTGATTTAGATTATTTGCTGACAAGTGCAGTCAGTGTGAAAGATGTTCAAGTAACAGTACTGGAGGATGAACTTTTCCCCATCCCACTCCCAAAGAAGTGAAAACAGCTGAAGGCAGAGCAGTGTTCAGGTGGACACAGGCCTTCCTAGGTGGAACTTCTGGATTTGTGGCTCTTGCTTCTTGTCCAGTCTCCAGCGTATCTATCAATTAGAAATTATTTCAGCGTTGCGACAGAAGCACGATGCTTCTGGGAAGAAGACATCCAAGATGGCACAACAGGGCTCCTAAGGTAGCGCATGCGAGTCCCTCAGCAAGTTAAGAGGGGTGCTGTCAAGATACCTTATTGGGATGATACTAATCTTCATGCTATTGCTGCTAAACGTTATTAAATTACACAGATCCCAGAATGCTTTAAAATAGCCACGTTCATACAATCAAGCAGTTCTGGACTGGCTAAAAAGCAACAAGCATTTAACTCGTCAGTACTGCTAACATTTTATGAAAGGAAAAGAAGAATCCGAGTCAGCTGAAGGAAAGTCAGCTAAGGAAGTTTAGCGGTCAGCAGCTGGGGTGTTTTCCTAGCCTTTGCCTTTTGCTCTGTTAGAATCGTGCATTAGTATTTTTAATGGGTAAAGGATCTTCAAAAGAGTGTGCTTCTCGCTTTTTCTTCCCTAAGGAAAAAAGGAGCCATGGCAGCAAATGAGGGAATAAATTCAGACCAGATCCGAGGGTAACTCCTACATGAATGCCCTGATACATACTTTTAACAGGATTTTCTCAATTTTTAAAAAAATCTTCAAACTATTTCCCCTTTTTTCTATCTCTTTATATTCCATTTTTGTGTCCGTTTCTTACATATTTTCAAGAATCAATACCTAGAAACCGGGTTTCTGAATGAGACTCAAGTGTTTCTTTTACCGTCATAGACCAGCCTGTCTGCAGGATCAGAAGATGAAGCCTAAGCAAACGAACAGGAGAACAGGGGACAGCCGCTGATGCGTCAGCTGGCAAAGCTCGCCCTGTCTGAGGCTAGTTTCTTGAAGCCGATGCTATTTTTTGTGGTGTTGCGTCTATTTATGTTAAAGCTCTGCCATCTGCAAAGGGTGTGAGGAGTCAGCCCTGACTGCCCCAAGTTTTGTCTTTATTAGGGAAGACGGACAGCTTTTGGGTTTGGGGCCGACTCCGCAGGCTCTTCACACAGTAGTGGTGTGAAAAGAGCGTTCGAAAATCACCGGCTTCCTTGTAGAGTAGGTATCCCGGTATGAAATGCTACTGCTTTCACCTTACCTGTCATTTGAAGCAGTAGCACGTGCCGAGTATAGGCATGGTTATGGTCATGTAAAAATTCTTACAGTAACACAGCTTCTTCCCTCGTCTTCAGAGGGCGATGTACCAGGACACCGGTTCCAGTAACAGCTGTAGTTCAAAATACTGCCCACTTTATTCCCCTTCCGTGGACACATTCAAACGCAGGAAGGAAGCCAACCTGTAGCTCTGCTACCGACTGCTGTCAGACCCAGCCTTTCCGGCCGGAGCGCTCCGAAGTCGGGCTATCCGACCCGCCGGGCCCGGGCCGGGCGACGCTCCCCTCACGCCGCAGCCGTCGCTCCCTGCTAGCGCCGCAGAGCCTGCGGGGAAGGGGCCTTCCCTCGGGAGAGCACCGCGCCTGCGGGGCCCGAGGGGAGCCGACCCGGCGGGGGGAGCGTGAGGGGCGAGGGCGAGTCCGCAGCGCGGCCCCGCTCCGCTCCGCTCCAGCCCCTCAGCCCGCCCGCCTCGGCTCGCCCTCGCCCTCGCCCCTCGCTCCTCGCCCCTCAGCCCGCCCGTCATGGCCGCCACCGCCCCCTCACGGCCCGCCCCGCCCCGCGGTGGGCGGAGCTCGGGGGGGAGCGCGCGCAGTCGGCGGGCGGGGCGCAGCCCCGGCAGTCCGCCGCCGTCCCGGCGTGCCCCGCGCGCGGCGCTGGCTGGGGCCGCTCTGGGGCGGCTGCCTCACCGTGCCTGCTGCGAGCGCCGGCGGTCGCGGCTCGGCGGGGAAGATGGCGGCGGAGGCGGCGGATTCGTGGGGTAGGTGGCGGCCGCCGCGCCCCGCCGGCGCCCCCCGCCCGCCCGCCCGCGCTCACCCGCTCTCCTCTCCCCCACAGACGCCGACAGCTTCGAGGTGGTGGAGCCGGTGGCGAAGCGGCTGGTGCCGGGAGTGGCCGGAGACCGCTGGGCCGGCGAGGATGAGGAGGACGACGTGAAGGTGCGGCCGGGCGGGCCCTCGCCGAGCCCTCGCGGCGTGGCGCGGCCACGGGGCCGGCCCCGCCGGCCGGCCGCGGCCCGGGGGCGGCGGGGAGCGGGCCGGGCCCGCCGGGGGCCGCTGCCATATGGTGCCGCGTGTGCGGGGGACGCGGGCCGGCGGCGCGGCCCGGCCCGGGGCAGGGGCAGGGGCGGCCCGGGCGGCGGGTGAGGAACGTCCCGCCGGGTGGGTCGGGCTCGTCGGGCCGGCTGGGCTCGCGCCTCTCCGGTGGCGACGCGCCGGCCCGGGGCGAGGGGCAGCGCGCGTGTCCGCGGCTGGGCCGGGCCCCGGGGGAGGCGGCGGGGGTCTCCGCGGGGGCCGGCGGCCGGGCGGGTGTCGGCGGCTCCGCCCGCGTGGAAGGGGCTCTCGGGTGTCGGCGCTCCGAAAGGGCAGCGGTCGGTTACAGATGACACGTCAAAATGCCGAGTGGAAAACGAGTCTGGCTCTGCCCTGCGCCCCTTAATCCCCGCGCAGAGCGGGCGTTCCCGCTGTGTTGGGTCTTCCAGGGGAGAGACAGACAGAGGCTTTCCAAGCCTGAAGAGGCGTCTCCTGTTCTCTGGGGGATCCACCTGCTGCTTCCCAGCTCCTTGCCAGGCTTCTGGGCGCTTTCCTGTGGCCGGCTAGTTTTCTCTTGCTTTCTGTAGCCTTGTAGATTCGTAGTTTTGAGTCTGGTGCGCTGGCTGAGCCGTTAGGATGGGCTTTAACGAAAGCAGTGCTGCAGTCGTGCTTCTGCTATCGACCAGAAACGTCTGTCTTGTCGCAGCATGCCTTTTCCACCCCTTTTGCCTACTTCTTCACACCCCCCTCCCGGGCCCCACTGCCACAGATGGAAAGTACAGCAGCATTACTGTGCAGTTTCGGATTTGGTAGTGCCCAGATCACTTAAAATATGTTTACTTAAGGCACTACTTGGAACGGATTTTTACTGTGTTTCAAAGAGTGATGTCTGCATGGAATCAGTATTAAAACGTGCAGATGTGCATTTCTGATGCTTATGAAAGCAGACCTTCCTTAAAAGCTGGTTTTCTCCTACTTAGTTCCAGCTGCCCCTTAGCAAGGCAGGGTGACAGAATGGTGGACGCCACAGAAACCTCGCTTTGCTCTGCGTATGTACAGACAGGGAGCAAAATGTTGCCAGGGAACATGCTTGATGAATGTAAGGAATGGAAATAGGTCATCTGAAAAAGACCTTTTTGTTTCAAATCGAGCTGCTGGGATCTTGTAATCGACAATCTCCCGAGGTGACTTGGTCACTGTCGTGTGGCCACGAGTATGACGCCTTCTGAAGTAGAGTATTGCTGCCTACTGGGTGAGGACTCCTTGGGTTTGTTATTGAGGCTGCTGATTGTGTTACCAGAATCTCTGAAAAACACCAACACAGTTGTCACAGTTGGAGCTTAGGGTGGTATTCTTTTTATAAATAGTATCAAAAAAGTAGTTCATCTTCTCTTAAAAGAAAACTAACAAATTTTTGTGAGTTACAGGCTGTCCATTTTCCTTCTTAAATTTAATAACACCCACACCCTGTAGTTGTTATAGGTGTCACATTACAGCAGGCAAAATAAGTAAAGGTATCGCTGCATACAGTAGCTACAGTCATTTGTAAAGAGTGTGGTTAGAATGTAACACTATGCATATATATCATTTATATATGTATATGTGTATATATACATGTGTATCTTAGGCTCGCTGTCTCTGTGAGGCTTGCTTTTTCTCCTTCCTTTGAAAGTGAGAAACTTCTCTGCTACGATAGAATGTGTCCAAGAGAACTGGACTTCAAGTGTTATTCCCTTGAAGACACCTCTGCTTTCTGTGGCTGTTTTAATAAAGGAACAAAGTTTTCCCACGTGTAGTAAGAATGCAACCACTTAAAACTTTCTGAGGGATCATGCTTTTAGTGCTGGAGTTGCATCTAGAGAGAAGGACCGGTCCAGCAAAGAAAGTTGTTTTATTTTCCTTTGTTTTGCTCTTCCTGTATAAACACTAAAGATGACAGCACTGAGCTTGGGAGGTGGTTGCTTTGGCTCTAGGTGCCTCGTTTGCAAGGGTCCACCTTGGGGAAGTACCCGCCTAAGAAAAATGAAGTGGTCTAAAATAGAAGCGCAAGGTGTTTTCGGACCATGAGTTTGTCTTCAGGTTGGTGTTTCACGCTTTGGAATGTGTTTTATATATTCAGATTCTGTAGTTTATTTTGGAAGATTTTTTAGTAGTGAACTTAAAAGTAACTGTGAAGTCCAAGAAACTTTGACTTCCCCAGGTTTTAAAATTAGCATCTTCATCAGTACCAAAACTGCTCTCCCGTGTTACCCAGAACACGAGTTTCCCAGAAGACCGGCCTCCTGCCAAGGAATTTTCATCTATTTACTCTTGGGCAATTCTGTGCTCAGCAAAGCCAGAACTGGGAAACGTGCGTGTTGTCATCCAGGCGACAGCCTCTGGCATGGTACAGTCATTTCTCTCTGAAGGAGAGCGTTCTGGTCTAGCTGGGAATCCAAATGCTGGAGTACCTCTTGCTGTCCAATCATGCCTTCTGGTTTTGGGGGCAAAAAATGTGCATTATCATATATTTAAGGTACATGGGATGGAGCATATGAAATCATAAGAGAGCTGCTCTCATCAAGGGTTTATTTACATTAAGTAGAAGATGTTTTCAATGGCCTTTTTTTAGATAAGTATGCGTAAATGAGTATTGTTGAAATACTTCAAAGTTTTAAGGTACTTTAGTGGATATATTTGGGAATAAAGATGTTCTCTTTGAATTACTTTGTATCAGTGCAAAGATAGACTAAAGCAATTTTCTTTTCCTCCAAGAGAGTTCACTGGAATTTATAAAACACAGAAATAGGTGTATATTTGGATACTCCCCCCACCCCCCAGTTTAAAAAAAAAAAAAAAGTAAAAAAAAAAAAAAGAATAATGTTCTATTGCTGTTTAAAAAAAAAAAAAAGCCTTGGAGAAGAGTGAGATATTATTCGGCATGGCTGGGAGACCTGCAGATCTTAGCACACCAGGTTGAAGAGGGAATCCTCAGACGGCGATGTCTCGCAGGTTGCCCTACCAGGAGCATTCCTCCGATGACGCTGAGCCTGCAGTTGCCTGTCCCCGGTCCCAGCAGCGTTGTTCTGCCGGTGGAGCTGTGGGTAGGCTCCTGGCAGTCAACAATCCCTTCAGTTAAAGTCGAGATCTTAAATTCCGCCTAACAGCTCAGGGGGAGGCTGGGCCAGACGGACGGCAGTCACACTGCCTGCCGAAGGGTCTGCTTTATCATCTCAGCTTTGCAAGCTAAAGCTGCCACCGTGCGCTGTCCCCGTGGCAGGCGTGGCTAGCAGGGATGTGGTCTGCTGTGGGGAAAGAGCATGTCTGTCGTCACATGGAAGTCCTTGCCCACGTACCCTCTGTTAAGTCTCCCAAACATAATAACAACATGCAGTAGTTTCCTTCAATCCCATGAGTACCTTTACATAATGGACAGGGTGCCTGTCCTCTCAGGTTTTGCACCATAAAATACTTGATTTTAAAATCTGTCTGTGAAGGACAGGACAAGGGGTAAGGCAGCAAGCTATATACAGCAGTAATGAAAAGAGCTATTTCAGAAGTGGGTGTAACAAACTCTTAATTAGATAGGAGCTAAAATAATGCTGCTCCAAATTCAAGTCAGCTTCTTGGAATGTGGAAGGGAAGCTGAATCCCTTACCAGGGCCAATTAACTTGAGTGAGCTGGTAGATGAACTCGGGCGTCTTCCTTGCTTGGATCAGCACATTGCAGTGAAATACTGAGTTCTTCCGCCAGTGTCTTTTATTTTGCCATGCCAGTAGCAACCCTTAGAAATTAATAAATAGCTTGCATTACTGTTGTGAGGTAGAAATCAGAAAATTCAGGATTTATGGTTTTTAAGCTTACCTATAATGATGTACTGACAGTATGTGTGATTTTTGTGTAAACTAGGTCTTGTCAAATGTAATCTCTTAAGCTTGCAAGTTGAGTTGAAACAGGTGACTAAAATTAGATTCCCGTGAGATTTCTTGGCTTTAACTTCTGGTGTGTACATGCCGAGTACCACATGATGTAACTTCACATCAATTTTAGAGCATTGATTTCCATGCGGAGGCCATCCACTTGAATTTGCAGTGGCATTAGGACAAGAATATATACTCCCATAACCCTTACCCAGGTAACTGTCAGGAAGAAACTGCAGAATTACTGCTGGCAAAGTCTGCAGCTGACACCAGCAGGTCAGTTCTGTAGAAAACGATGCTTCCTTGGTATTCAGTTGAACCATAGGTAGTGTTTTGAACCAGGGATCGTCCACCAGGGTACAGGACCGTGGCTGTGTGGAGTGGGAGACAGTGGCTCTGAAAGGAAGGAGGGCTGTTTGCGATGGCTGATGGCGAGGCGTGCAGCACAGTGGCTGAGGACCACTGTGAACCCTAAACGTGCTGAAGATAAAAACTGGAGGCGGAGTTACTGCAGACACCACAGCTAAGACTGTTTGAAAATACACCTGAGAATGTGATGGCTGTTGGAGAACATTTAAGTGATTTGTTCCTGGGAAGAGTCTTTTGATAGCCCCTTTGCTTATTAAAAAAGCAGTAGTTAGTCAAAAATTGGTCCAAAACGTGTTCTTGTGACTGTTACAAGTTGGTGTTCCTGCCTAAAGCTGGGCGTTCTCCTCTGTCTGCTTACTGCCGCTTTCCCTGCTCCTGCAGCACAGCCCTGTCTGCTGCGCGTTGCGCTGGGGTTGTTCGCCCGTGTGTCGCAGTTCCACGTGCAGCCACTCGAATGCTTTTCCCAGCACAGGGGAGAGGGGCATGCTGGTGTGGGTCAGCTACGGGGATCTTGGAAAGAATGGGTCTTTTGGTGGTGGTGACAGCGTGTTCTGGTTTAAAGTGGTTTCAGCCGAGTTGTGTGTTTCCAGCGGTGGCTGTACTATGTGCATGCATCCGATGACATTCCAGTATCTTGTAATGTGTACGACAAGAAATTACAATAAACTCATGTTTGACTGTGGGTGTTGATTTGACTGTTTGTGATCTTGCTTTTGTAACGATATTGACATGAGCTTCCTGATTCTTTGAATAAAAGCTGCCTTTTTCATGGTAAGAACTGGTCCTGAAACATCTTGGTCAGCTCCCAAAAGCAGTGCCCTTGCTGTACAGCTCTCATGACTTCCTCCCCACTTCCTCGCTCCAATACATAAGATTAATCAATACGTGAGCGTTTAAAGAGGTTATATGTAAGCTACTGTTCTTTGTTACCTAAACAAGTAGAAAGTATCTGTAAAAGAATCTTAATTAAAACTTATTTTGTAGGATAACTGGGATGATGAGGAGGAAGAGGAGGAAGTAAAGGAGACAGAGATAAAACAAGGTAAGACTTAAAAGGAATACGTGGCTCTGTATGCAGCGTCAGAACAGCCACTCGTTTTGTCTTGAGTGTAGCTGAAAAATCAAAAGCACTTTCCAAATGGGGTCGGGTTTGTTTTTGACAAAGCACGTCTTTTAACTCTCTCTGTGTTCAGATTCCGGTAACTGAGCTCTGAGGCTTTCTCTTTGATTAGGGTTTCTATAGTTGCTGGAAAAAAAAACAGTAGACCTCTTGAGAGCTGTATTGTTCAATGTTTTACAGAACCGAAAGTTTCAGAAAAAAAGAAAATAGCAGAAAAAATAAAAGAAAAAGAAAAGCTACAGAAGAAAAAGCAAGAGGAGCTTAAAAAAAGGGTAACTTTTTTTGTTCTGGGTCTCATAAAATTTAGAGGGCAGGTTTGATTTTTTTTTTTTTTTGAGGTTGAACAAGAACTGTAAAGATCTTGACTGTTCTGATAAAACAAACTTAAGTCTTGTACTTCATAACATCTGGGGAATGTTAGCTTTAATTTCTCTGTAATTTAACCAGGTTATTGAAATAATGCTTATCGCTGTTTCTTTTGTATGCACCTCATGATAAAACATGCAGCTGTTTCTTCCTACTTCTTGTAAAATGAACGCTTTGTGAAACAAGGTGGCGTTGTGATATGGTGTTGGGGTGGTTTTCAGGTTTGTACATGCTTGAGGTGTATTGACTTCAGGCAGATGTAAGCTATTCAGATGGCACTGGAAAAAACACGATTTCTTGTACTACCTCTGCTTAAGGGTAAGCAATATAATGTTCTCCGTATATACATTTTTTAATTCAGTTAGAGGCACCAGAGGAACATAAAGAACTTACACCAGAAGAACAGTTAGCAGACAAACTACGACTAAAGAAATTACAAGAGGAGTCCGACCTTGAGTTAGCAAAAGAAACATTTGGTAAGTGTGCTGTGCCCGAGTCGAGCAAGTCAATGTAACTGTAGCGTCACAAAAGCCCTGTATCCTCCAAATAAAACTGTGTTATGTGTGGATACCCTGCAAAAAGAACTGAGCAGGATTTGACTGTTGGCCCACGTGCAGGTCGTGTTACTGAGAATAAAGAGGGGTTTAAATTCAGACTACTGGAGGCATGTCCTGGTACGAAGGACTAATTGCAAGAGCCACAAAAGCATCTTTAGAATAGAAGGTGCTTTTTGTTAACGTCATGGTAGGAAAAAGATGGCTGAGTAAAGTTTCCAACATATTGGTACAGGAAAAAAAAAAAAAAGAAAAAAGTGCTGTCTCTTCGTGTTCGAAGGTGCTTTACGACATGGATTTAATGAGGCTTTGGATGAGTGTGGCACAGCATCTCACGCGTGCTTTACTTCAGGCAATCTATGTACTAAGCTAGATGTTGAGCAAACCAGTTACGTTAGTGGAATGAGCTTGTTTCCCAGCATAGACGAAGTAGACTTAAAGCAGATCATTCTGGTTTTGTGCTTTGACAGAACTAGCAAAGATACTGATTCATAGCAGCATTCTTCAAACATGAAAGCCTGTTTCCTTGATTATAGTGAATTACACAGCTTGTTACTCAGTGAAAATTCTCCTCTGCAAGTCTTCTGAAAGAGTTCAGTGCCTTGGGGGGGGATGCATTGAATACAGTTGCAAAGAACCAACTACGTTTTGCGCTTAGGAGCTCAAGACAGGAATTCCTTATTTAAGGGGAAAGGGGCTTCGTGTAGTGCACGTTGCTCCAGAGAATAGGAATAGCTGGTTCAAATTACTAAGCTTGGCAGCAGAATCTCTTTCCATACAGGCTGGTAACTCAGGCTGTTAGCTTTTGTGCGGCAGAAGCCAGTGAGAAGTGAGCAAGCAAACCTCGGCTTTGGTTTTGTAAAGCTTCAGTGGAGGTGGGGAACTGAATGTGAACGAGGTTACTTGTTTCCTCTGGTGTCATTTTTTCGGGATCACAGCTAAGGTGTTCTCTAATACCTCTGTCTTTCTGTGCAGGTGTAAATAACACTTGTGGAATAGATGCCATGAATCCCTCTTCAAAAGATGATTTTACGGAATTTGGCAAACTACTAAAAGAGAAAATTACACAGTATGAAAAATCATTACATTATGCCAGTTTTTTGGAAGCATTAGTTCGAGACGTATGTATTTCATGTAAGTTAAGTGAAAGACATCCTAGAATACACTGCTACCAAAATGGCAATGGAGTTGAGGTTGAAAACATGCTGTTATAGTAAACGTTAAATTGAGATCGAGCTATGTAGTTTTTGCTAACCAAAGTACTAATCTGTTTCACTGCCTAGTATCCGATTCCATTCCCACAAACTATTACAGATTGTGTGCTTGTACAAGAGTTACTCTTTCTGCGTGTCAGTTAAAGATAGTCATTTTACAAAGTGTGAATTTTTGTGCTGATCTAAATCTTGCATGTTTTTCTTGAAGCCATTTCTAAAATAATAATAATAAAAAAATTCTCTGAGCCAGATAACTTGAGTAGCTCATTTGGAAGCAAACTATTACAAAACTGAGTTCATGTAATTCTGGGACTGCAAAATAAATGGTTCTGGAATTCGGCATGTAACTATACAGAGATAAAACTAACTTAAACTCATTTTTTTTCCATTGCTCTGGTAGGCTGAAGTACTTGCTGAATTCATTGCTTGAGATCTTTTCCCGTACTGTATGCATATTGTCCTTCAGTGAAGTGGTAACTTGATGCTATTTAGCGCTGTATAAATACAGCGATCACTGGCTGACTGGAGCTGGTAACTTAAATTTCAGATGGATTCCAGATCTTCTGAAGTGAAGGACTCCCAACCTCTTGGACCATTTGTTGTTAATAATAAAAAATTATTGTTAATCCAGTGCTCCTTTTGATATGGATGCAGTAAAATACAGTAAAACATATTTTACTGTTCAAATGCCTCCTCATGAAGACTTTTGTGTTCACTAACTCTTACTTTGCAAGTTTTACCTTCTGCAACGTTCAAGCTGCTTACTAGGGACCATCTGAAATAGTAGTTGTGGTTATAAGGACCAGAATTACCCAGTCTGTATTTTGCTCATTTAAATCAAGTAATTGCCCATACTTACTACTAACACTTATTTCTAGTTTTTAGAGAATGTTGATGTTAGATTATTTAACTGCCTTCTAAGAACAATATTAATGAGGAATTTTTTTTTTCCCCCGCTGATGTAGTGGAAATTGATGATTTGAAAAAGATCACAAATACTTTGACAGTACTATGCAGTGAAAAACAAAAACAAGAAAAGGTAAGACTTCTACATGTGTCTGCAGCAATAACAATACCTGCTAACGGTGCTAATCTGGAAAATGGGAATAGGTCTCCTGCTGACTTGAACCGCTGACTTTGTTAGAGGTAGTAGCAGGAGATTAAGCGATAACCTTGGATACTGGTTTAGCATTAAATCCTCTTCACTGTGTGAGGTAATCAGGAGTTGATTGAATCTAGAGATCACGGGCAAAACCTTGATTAGTTCACATGAATGTTACCTACGTGCTAACCTTGTTACTTTTCATGCTGCCTTGGAGTTAAAATGGCAGACGCCCATATCCTGAGGACAGAAGCCAGCCTTGTTTAGAGTTAAATGCCAGTATAATACCAATCTATGGAAGTAACTTAAATCTTTGCCAACGTTTGGGATTTTGAATAGCAGGTAACTGGGATTTTTACACTGTCATGCAAACTAAAGCACAGGCAAGGAAGAGTAAGTTTTAAGAAGTGATGTAATAGCTTCACTGATGCTTACGTGATGCAAAACATTGTGTTTTATAGCATACATCTATGTTAAAACTCCAGGTGGGTTGGAGTTCAATGAATAGCAACAAAGATAGCAACAAAATCAAGCAGAAAATGTGACTAGCAGTGCAACTCTTTTGGTATGTTTTAAATCAAATTGGAGGATTAACAGTCCTCTGCTGTTTGTTTCCTACCAATGAAGGTAGTAACTTGTAAATGTAAAATGGGAACCCTCCTAGACACAAACTGTTCCAGTGGTAGGTGCTCTTCTGTGATGCCAGTTCTAACTCTCCAGGTGAGAGGGAAGCACCTTAATGCAAAACAAACTTTACGGACAGTGTTAATGCATTAAGTCTGGCTTTTGGCAAGTGCGATAAACTTTTTCTTTAATATGAACTGCACTTTGGAGAGAAGCCTGTGACTTGTTGAACCAAAGAAGTTTAAAAGGAAAAAGTATGTATACTTCCTATTTTTATACTCTTCTCTCCTGGTTTTTCATGTAAATTAGTTTGGTCAACCACTGAAAGCTACAAGTACACCAAGCCAGCAAGGAAGAGCTTTACTGTGAAATGTTCTGTAAAGTTTGTTAAGGACTTCCATTTTTTTGCAAGGAAGACATTCAGCCACTATGGTGATAAAAGCCACGTTAAATTCCTTAATTAAACTGGTAATTTCACAAAACTAAACACTTGACTCTGCATTTACTTAGTTATTCTACTTGTTTAGAGTCTAAGTAAAATAAGATGAAAGGCAAAACATGGGCAAGTATGTGATGCAGGGTGCTGAGGGACACCTGAAAATGCCACAGCTTTACTATGACTAGGTTGCATCGTGGGATGAAATGCGGGGGTAGAAATCAAAGGGCAACAGCGCATTCACTGCATGGGTATGCGAATGCTCATACCCAAAGACATGTGGCATTAATTAAAATAATGACAAACTACTGTGGATTTTAAAGTAAACATGCTCTTCTTATTTAAGCAGAATAAAGCCAAAAAGAAGAAAAAAGGTGTTGTGCCTGGAGGAGGTTTAAAGGCTACTATGAAAGATGACCTGGCTGATTACGGAGGATACGATGGAGAATACGTACAAGACTTTGAAGACTTCATGTGACATTTATCTCCCCTTCTGTTGTCTTTCTGTTGCCCATAATCCCTTAAACATGTAGCACAACTTTTCTTCCTTTAAATTCTGCCAAATGCTACAATCAAAATTGCAGTATCTCTGTGCTGGTGGTTTAACTCTGGATGGGCCCGTGCTAAAGCACTGGGCTTCCTGTTCTGTGGTCAGGGGTTAGAGTGAAGACATTTAAAAGCTATGTAAATTGCAGTTAAAAAACCCCAAATTCTGATAATGGTAACTGTTGCTATTTGATTTTATAGTAACAGCCACTAAATTGGAAATGAATTTCAACATGGCAAGGTATTATTACCAGCACAGTTCAGTGACATGGCCTTAACTGTACCTCCTTGAACGACTTGTTTGATGAACAAAAGCAGTTTGCAGCAAGGGCATGGTGTGCACTTAGTATTACAATTGCTTTGTCTTAAGTTAGAGCTTGAGGTTTTCAGTATATTGTGAAGGGGAACTGCTAACTTCAGTGTGAGGATACTGCACCTGGAAATGCATCACTGGAGATGCCCACTACTGCAAAGCTTGACAGCTAAACAAAGAGAACACGGGGTGGGGCAGGACCAGGAAAGAGTTGCTTATTTGAAAAAAACAACTTGTGTCTTGAATATGAAGTTTAGTTTCCATTCATCTAAATTTCTACTAATGCAGCTGTATGGGTTGGGTATTCTTTAACAGTTAATTGCCTGGTTTAAGTGTAAAAAAACAAGACTTCCTTTTGGTCTCTCATGGGTTGTGGTAGATCTTTCACAACTCAGCCATTTTCTTTCATTTAAAAAAAAAAAAACAAACTTGCTTAGCAAACTGCAACAGTTACTACAGTTGGGCAAATTGTTATGTTAACAATTATGACATCTGCAATGTTTTATAAAGCAACTAATTTAATAAAAATCACTATTGAGGACTTCACTACGGCTTCTTTTAGTATCTTACAGTAAAAATACTTGCAGTGGTAGAGTTGCAAAACAGACGTGTGCTGGGTGTGTGTTACTAGGTCTAGTCTCCGCTCTGCCTTGCAGCTTAACTGGTTTCATTCTTGTAAAATGGCTGTTTCTTATGCTGATCTATCCAGATGCTGATGGCGAACAACATACTTTTAGGGCTGCCATAATGCAAGCATTTCCGTGATGAACTTCATCTTTGTTGCTGGAACTGCTGAGCTCAGTGGCTTGTACTTACCTTAGTAAGGGTGGCCATTTCAGGGTGGCCCAGATCAGTGCAAGCAGTTCTTTTATTCCAACTGGCAGCTGCCATTACTGCAAGCAGTCCTGCACTTACAACTTGTGGTTTACTTGGGTGTTTGTTCCCAATGTGGATGGGATATGTGTGTGCTTCCACAAGGCAGGTGTTCTTCCAGATCCTTCCTGTTGTTAGTGGTCCCAAGTTTTTAAAGGCTCAGGGATGGTAATTCTCAGAAGGATAGCTCGAGGTTCTCCTTTCATGCCAGGAACTTTAAAGTTCAAGTTAAAAGCTTGCTAGCCATTATTTAACTCAGACTAATCAGAGCCAGCTCAGTCTAATTTGGTCTTACAAGACTGACTGGAACTGGAATTTTAAATAGTGTTCTGCTCAGGCATAATCCTCCCTACATAAAATGTTTTATTTATCAACGGAGCTGTGACTTGTACTGTGTATACCTGTATACGACTTCTAGTGCTAGCATTGCAGATTTGAGATAAATACTGTGCAAGTAAATATTTGTCAGATGCAGCAGTTGCTAGCATGAAAATGTTCAGCAACCAAAAGGAGATTGTAAGCTGTAAATCCAAGTTAGCATCTCTTTGCTAATTAACTAACTGGGTTGCTATGGCATTTGTATTTTTGCTAGGATAATGTTTAGAGATAGTACGATATCGTAGCTTAATTGTACTTAAAAGCTGTCTATGCTATAGTCAGCTGTCAGCCCTCCCTACCCCCTCTTTTTTGGACAGGAGGTAACTTCTTCGGATTAGCTGGAAGCTCTGCAGGCTGCATTTGTTTTGGGGAGCATACAGAATCCAAGCTGAAAGTGGGTTTCTGCCTGAAGCAGTGTCCAAGTCTTATCCCCCTCCCCAGTTAAATCAGACCTGATCTTGTAAACCTGCCAAAATATCGAAGTGGCAGAATGCTCTGGTTGCTAGCTCCTGACAGGGTGTCGATACCAACTGTCTGCCCAGTAGGACTGCCTAAGCATGGAAAGGAGCTAAAATTTAATAACCGTTCAGAATGTATTTCTGCTTGATTACTTCTTTTACTCCAAGACAGTAGCGAATCAAGTATATGCTGTTTAGAGTTGTACAGGACTATCACTTTATACTAAGCTAGAAAACAAAACCAGGCTAATCAGACTGGAATCAAGGAATGGATTATCCTAGCACCTATCTAAAACTTTCTCCTGCTTATTTCCTTGTCAATGTACTGGATATTCTGCACATTCTATTTCAGCCTTTTGTTGGTTTAGATACAATTCCGATGGTGATCCATCATCCACACCTCTAATTTAGAGGACTGCTGGATCTCTAGTTCATCATCAGCTGTGCCAGTCTGCATTTGCTGGTTACTCAAGTATTTTGTAAACAGTAAGATTTATTATACAAAACACAATTTTCGGTTAACACAGTCTCAGCATTTTAAATATTTACCAGTTTTCTGGAGTAACTTTGACATAGCAGCCTATCATTGTAAGCAGGTAATTAATAAAAATATCTGTTAAAGAATCAGTACTAACCATGCAAGAAGCTGTGGCACTGGTACTTGTCAGAGCCAGTCTCTGCTGCATGCAGGTTGGATTCTAGTTTGATAACATATCATTAAGACAACAGCCAGTCTGTGCATCCTTCAGAAGCGTATTTACCACATCGTAGAACTTGTTATCGTAAGCCAATCTGTAGTATGTGTAGATATCTTCACAGTAAGCGAGCAATTTCTTCAGATTTTTCAGAGCAGCATCAGTAGGTGGGTGTTGTTTAACTCTGAAAATAATTGTACGTAGAATTGAAATAGAAAGGCTTCGTGGACAAAGATTGTAAGACTATCTTGCTGGAGAACTGTAAGAACTATATTTCTTCAAAAGAGATTGTGCTCACCATGTACATTGGATTCTCTTGGTTGTTTATTTTGCTCTGATTAATTTTAAAAAAGATTTGATCTGACCAGCCCTAAGGCACCCTATTTATCCAGCTCAATAAAAACGGTAGATCCTGTGTTACTTCCACCATATGCTTAAGAAACTGAATAGATCTCAAGTCCCTGTATACTACACTTCATCACGTAAAAGGTTTTAATAGTACTAAGACATGCATGCTGTTAAACACGCAGTTGCTCCTCTAAAGTAGCCTGTGGAAAAGAAAGTTCCAATTTGAGTGTAGAACTACTTACTTCTTAGCAATCTCCTCAAATATGCTAGGCTTCAGTGGTCTTTGTTGTTTAAATTCTTCTAAGTAAGTGAAGTCTCCCTTGGTGATCACTTGTTGATACAGAACTTCAGCCCAATCTGGAACAAACTCATAAGCCTCAGCCACAATAGCTGCCTGCAGGGAGAACAGAGGCTGGAATTACTGAGCAGCAAGAGTTTATTCTTGCACAGGAACATTCCTATACTTAGAATACTTAAAATGTTCTAGGTCTTCTGTTTGGCCCATCTCTTGATGCTGTTCTTGAGAGCGGCTGTGTTACAGAGAAATACAAGGGTAACAAAATACTGCAAATAATTTTCCTTCACCCCTAAACAAGATGTCAGAGGGGGGTGGTTTGTTCTCTTTAAAAAGCCCTTTTCTTTCTTATTTCCAAATTTACAAAACGATGGATGCCAATGTAGATTAGATTTCAGGGCTCTGGTGTAGATTCACAGCAGCATGAGAGCTGCTGGATAGCCAAGGTCCTGGCTGTACGATGGCAGCAAGCCAGCAAGGACTGCCAAAAGTGTCAGTCCACACCAGGATCTGCAGCAATATGACGAGTTAATAGTCACGGGACTTGGTGGCCACGTGGCAGAGCTGAGCGTTACGCTCACAGGAGCAGAGTGCTTCAGTACCTGCTGTTTAAAACAATCATTTTCAGAAAAAATAACAGCTGAGGAAGCCAAGCTTACCTGATAGAATCTAGGCAAGGACATGATGGAGTCCATCAGGTTCTGTCTGTTCAGGTTGATCAGCATAGTGCTCTGACCAGTGTTGAGAAAATGCAGCTGGAGGGTTATCAGCTTTGTCAGCCGACTGCAGCGCAAGGACTGGCGGACACAGGAGTCCTATTTAATAAATCAAAGACAAATGCAAGCTTCTGAAGCATGTTTCTAGAGGAAAGCAATAAATATTCCTGAGAGCGACAATGAGTTCAGAGTGGTCTGGTATTTCATCTTTTACATCACTGCAGTTTTATCATTGATCATATTCCATTAGTTTTAAATGAAGTTTCACTCCCCACAAATACGCCTTTCATCATAATCACATCAGTTTTTAAACACTCTTTATATTGTTCTGTTCTTGCTCGTTAAGCTCACGGTCACTCTTCTAAAACTGAGGAACCTAATTGTAACCTAGGTGTTAAAGCCTGAGCAGGGAACAGCGTACTGCTCTTTGGTACAACCGTGTTGAGACTGCTGGGATACTGCTGAGCTGACAGAGCAAGAGATTCCTTTGCTCCTTCTCTACTGCGACAGGATTCTGCACACCCTCCCCAGAGCAGCTTTGTTTGTTCTCCCACTTCAGCTCACTCCTTATGTGCTCCCAATGCTGTACAGAAGTCATACAATTCCATCTCATTTTACCTTAGAATAACTTTCTGCAGCATCAATAAAGAGAGTCAGAGCTTTCATCAGCAGTTTCTTTAAATTTGCAACATCCTGAAGAGACTCCTCTGAAATGGGGAAAAAAAATGAATAACCTATTATTTATAAAAGTGACAAAGTAAGTTACAAAAATACCTCCTGGTACCAAGTCTGTCCCTAGTGTTGTTTCAGAAAGCAACAAAAGACTAAAAAAAAAAATTTGTATTAAAAAAGTGTGAAGAAACAGTGATGCCTGTTCAGTTAATGGACCAAAGCTACTGCTGGAATCTAGTCAAGTGACTGAAGAACGGAAAAGAAATCCAAATCATACATTTGTGGTAGAGATGAGCACTGCTTATTACCGGATAAAGTCAGAGAACCATTTGGCAGAGCTGCTGTTTTATTTGCCGTTATGGTACTGGCTAACCGCTCCGCAGTGAGATCTCTGTGTGCCCCCCAGCATTCTCCCAGCTGTACAGAACTCACTAAGTTTAGATGTTAACAAGTTACCTTGCGCAAACATAAAACCCCCAACACTTTATATATACACTTCATATAAAAACCCACTGTGTCACGTCCTATTAAAGTGAGGAAAACATGCATGTGTCCTTACCTCCGCCCATGCACGGTACCACAGGAACATTACAGTAAGAGCCAAAAATCTCAACTCTTTGAAAAATACCAGAGCAGCCAGATAAACTTAAGTACAAGAATAGCCCCAGCCTGGCAAATAGGACCCTCCTTCCAGATAGTGGAAGTTTAATGGATGTTACCAGGACAACACAGGCAATCAAAACTACATTTACCCATCATGTCTTCCTTCTTAAACAAACTTGCTTGTCTGTCTTGGTTTTGCAGTTTCCACTCACCCCATGGCCGAGATTCAATGAGTTTAAGCTGTATGCAAGCAGCAGCCTCATGATTCTCTCCAATTTCTCGACACATACTGAAGCAAAGGGCTATCATGTTGTGCTTTTCACTGTCCCCTGGGCGACAACGCTTGATGTAATCCAGCAGAGCTGTCTTCAATGTCCCGCTCTGGTCAGATGAAGGAATATCAGATTAAGATTTGAAGAGCTTTTTTTTTTTATTCACATTTTGGTACCCACAAGCAAAACTGTGCTGGTACAATTTTCCAAAAAGTGATCACTACACTCTTTGAGGTTTCTCCATACTATTTTAAAATGTAAGGGCAATAGTATACTTGGGCTTAACTAACTACATTGCGTCAGGTAAGAAAATCCAGCAGCTATGCATTTATTTATTTGCATACAAATGTCAAAACTGACATTTGTTTATGACTTTATTTACATTTTGAGAAAGCTATAAATATTTATGATTTTTAAAAACCCATGAAACACTAACTGGAAGTAAAACCAAAGCAGGACATGAAAACTCTATGTGATATTCCCAAGCTTAAAGTTTCAATGCTGCTCTTGTTGCAGCACTGAAGTAATTAGAACAAACTTGTTAAACTAAACCCAGAATAAAACCCAGATTTATTACTATGAACTTGAATAACACTCCCTACACTCCAGTAACTAAAATCCCCAGATAATTCCACCTTGTTGTGTAAATATCAGTTTCTGATGTAGCCACACAGTTTTCTCAAAGTTTTCTCCCCTTTATCCCCCTCCACCTACTGGGTCTAATTTCTTTCTCATGAGCACTTCAAAGTAGTGTTTCTCATGCAGCAGTTCAAATATGTAGGTCATTTCATTGTATCTGCCAATTCCAGTGAGAAGACGAACCTGTGGAAATAACAGTGTAAGTATGAAGCTCAAAGGAAAGCAGAAAAACCCTCTCTCTCAAAGCAGTCAGTGCCACAGCAGGGAGAAGGCTGTGTGAGGCCAGAGTGCTGTGCTAGCTGACCCAGCTACACGGCACAGTGAGTTGCATCAGGCAGGCAGATGTTCCCTTAGAGCCACGGAGGTTTTATTTTTAAACCAACCTACTGCATCTTTTTTACTGTGAGGTGAAAGGACATAATTTTACCAAATAAAAACATGCAGTGAACCTTTTAGCAATGACACCATTTATACTGGGCATGTCTTGGACTCCAGGAGTCCTTTCAAGGCAGGACTTAAAGATGCAGGACAGCCTGGTGATACAAATTATCACATTTCACCACTAGCTGAATTACTTTGACTTTCCCATTCTCCTTTACTACACTGTTGCCACCTCACTATTCCACTATCTCCACCTCTGTTTTTCCAAAGAAGTCTTCTAAGAGCTTCTGTGACATAAAAATCATCACCTGCACACATCAGACCAAACACCCACCGTTAGCTTCTAGGGACAGGCAGGACAAGACCAGTCAACCAGAGGTGAAAGACTGAACTCCACTCCATCACCCACCTACTCCCCCTGCACCGCTCACGAGCAAAGTTATTGGCGAACGTGTACGTGGAAACCTTCATACAGCATCTGGATAAGCATGTATGGCATCAAAGACACATACCACAAGCCCGTACTCTTCATTAGGTGCCAAATGGCCATCTGTGAGAAGCCGTGCTGCTTGGAGGACTCTAGTGATTCCTTCCATGTGGCAAGTCAAACTAAAGCAATTATGGGCCAAAATCAGCAATTCTGTAACTGAAGAATAGAACAGTTTGGGTATTTCAGTTAATAAGCTGAGGAAGTTAATTATTATGCCTCTCTCCAAAAGTGATGCCGTCCCTGCAGAGGATGCACAACCTTTCCAGTTACAAACAGCACAACTGGATTAGAAATTTGAGCTATTATGGTTCTGTCCTATGCAATTTTAAGAAGTAACAGTTTCTGTAACAGTATGCATTCAGTCTGGCTTCTCAATCTGTGGGAAAGTCTGGGTTTTTTGGATCATTTTCTGAAATGTTATTTTATTCCACACACAAAACTTCCAATCTCCTCCACCAAAAGCTGATTGGCAAGCATATAATAATACATCAGCACCCTGCTATTACCAGTCAGCTCTGCATTTTAAAAAGGAAGGCCACAAGTTTTACATCTGGGCTTGAAAAATCATTCATAAATTCCATACACTAAATAAATGAGTTAAAACAGTACATCTTAGCATATTCCATTTTCCATGGAGGGCCTGATCTAATACTGTAAAGCAATCATGGCACAGTGGAGTCCCAGACCTTACTCTCAGCAGCATGCAATTCACTTCAGAAAAGGAGTAGTATTATACAAACTGGTACACAACATATTTAAAAATGCAGATTTTGAAAAGAACACAGTTAATGTCATAAAGCCATACAACATGTTGTGAAACAAACCAATTATACCTCTACCTGTGAAAAGGTACTCTAGCTGAGACTCCACTCAAAGAGAGGCAGAGTCCTCCAGCACAATTTGTAATTCCCAACACTGTTTCCTCAGAGTCTTTTCCTTACTTTAGTCAGCCATGCATGAAAATACTAATATTCACCCTTATATTACTTAACCAGACAAAATAAGGGGTAAGTTAAGATCTGACAACAGGACAAATGTGTTAGGGACATAAAGATTACATGGAACATGATATTTTTAATTACTTATTTTCTCACAAAGGTTTTCCAAATTTCCAGTATTATAGCTGGATTGTAATGGAACAGTTGCAACATTAACTTCAGCCACGCTTTTGCTTCTGCAGAACGTGTTCTAGCAGATGCTCTTTCCTCACCACTCTGGACAAAACAGCATTGGAAGTTCTGCCCACGTTCATACTAACGAGACAACTCATGCTAAAATCTTACCCTCATTCGTTTTCCTCAGAGAGGAACTGCCCATAATAAATCTTTTTTAGAAACAGTCTAAACCAGCAGTTTGCCACTGGTTAGCAGTGGCAGAACGGTTCCCAAGTACCTTGGCTATGTTTTATAAACTCAGTGACAACATCTCCATTGTATATAAAGCTGCAAAGTGTAAAATGGACTTTAGTAACAGAAGATATAGAAAGTTAGTTTAACAAATGGATAAAGAAAGCAATTTCTAATTGTGATTAATAAAAAGAAAGTCACAATACCCTCCTTCTGCAACATATAACTACAGAAGTTCAGGTAACTCACTGAGTGCATCTCCCAGCTGTTGGCACAAAAAAAATATCTGTATTTTGTCTGGAAAGTAAACTGAAGCAACACTTAAGCAACATGCTTATTTACTCAGATCTATTAATTGAATATCAAATTTATTGTAATAGAAGTAATAGATGCTTCCATCAGCATTGCTTTTATTCTTTGTGATGTGATTTTAAACCAAGTAATGCCATGTTTTGTAATGCACTAGTTACATCAAGTATTATTTGCCGTTTACTTACTGCATGACAGTTCCCCACGTGGTACAGAGGAAATTTTATCCAATAACTTCATGCCAACCAACGTATGATCCTGGCACAGCTTAGCAAGCTGTAGGAATGCCTGACTCTCAGCTGCAGGGTTCAAAACATGTTTCTGTCCTGTGTCCGCAGAGAGAGAGTTATGTCACAAGTGCTATTTGTTCAGGAGAGATTAGCTACATTAATAGAAAAAAAACCCAAACAAACCAATGTAACTTCATCCAGACTGACCTAGGACTTGGAACTACAATTCTAAAGACACTTCTGATCTTACTGCTTAAATTTAAGAATCAGGTACTACTTCTTTGCCAGTCCAATCCAATGAAATCCTACTGAACAACTGCATTGCTATTGTAATTACACCTATAATTTCACAAATCCGTAGGCTGCTGCTGCTCCTCTTCCTTACATAACCCAATTCTAACCCATCCCTTGCAGTGGCTCTGATTCATACTCTTCCACGAACCAGTTCAACTCATGAACTCAACAGAAAACTCTTCTTTTCTGGATTTGTTTTCTGCTGGGTTAGTAAGTTGACTCTTCAGAAGGAGGTGCACCAAATCATCTGAGCTAACCAAGTGAACTGGTACAAGGGGAGCAGCAAGAGTGAGGGGAAGCAGAGTGGAAGACAGTAGGAGCAGAGGAGAGCACACCCGGACTCAAGAATCTCCATCTGATGGCTCGTTGTTTCTCATGGAACTTTGTTATTAATGTTGTGGCAAAGTAGAAGTTACTCAAATAGAAAAGTCCCCCAGAAAAATTCCTGCTGTTTTGAGGAACATCCCTCATTTCACAAAATTAAA
Organism: Mycteria americana; assembly: GCF_035582795.1. NCBI lineage: Eukaryota > Metazoa > Chordata > Aves > Ciconiiformes > Ciconiidae > Mycteria > Mycteria americana. The sequence goes on along the minus strand of NC_134370.1, from coordinate 70,323,602 downwards.
AAAAAAAGGGAAAATCTTTTGGCCATGCTTTACACAAAGAAATAAACATGAGTCTTTCCAAGTCAGATAATGTGGGGCTGCAAAGATCATGATTAAAAAAACCCAAACAACCCATTTTTTTTAAACCATTAAATTTACATCCATAAAAAATAAAACCTTAACTACTGCAACACCACACTGGACACAAAAAAAACCTAAAAATAAACATTTGTATAAAACCTTATATAAGGTATACAAGGTTTACAAACCTTATACAAGAGCTGCCCAAACATTACTGACTATAATTAGCACCCAAATATCTCCAGAGCAAGGACTGTTTTTCAGATACAAATACTACACTTACAAACCAAAAACGCTAAAATACAACAAGATCAAGCCTCTTTACTACCTTTCCCTTCTGAAGATGCCAGTAATTCCTGCATGATTTCTTCAGCCACTAGCTCTGCCACAGTTTCAGGCTGGAGACCCTGCGTGGTGATGAATGCCTGAGCTTTCCTGCATCTGTCTGGCTGATGGGATGACAGAATTGCTCGAAGCACTTTTTCAGGGTCATGGGCTGACATTTCACTGTAGGAGCAGTTCAATTCCTAAGAAACACAGATATACTTAGAAGATTCTACACAGCAAAAATACCAGTCCAGAACATATATTGACCTGCAGTACATTATCTTAATCATGAGCTGATGACAGAGGTGCTCTCCTGAACCAAATATAAACCTTAACACTTAAAATACCTAGAAAAAAAGACAGAAACGTTTCCTCCCAAATGAAGAATTGTGTTTTACTGCATAAGTTTTACTTAGGAGGTTCCTCTTCCCCTTCTCTACATACCACAAACTCTCAGTGAAAAAGATACACTAGTTTTTACATTTGCTACATTTGGAAGAGGAGTTGGTGAGGCTCTGTAAATACTCTGCTGTAACATATTCCAACTTTACAAATTTACAAATTAATTGAAAAATTTACCTCATAAACACAATGATCAACCCTTAATTCAAAAGTATGGACATCCAGCTTCAGGCAAGAAGTATACAGATGGTATAAAAGGGAACAAGCCAGACTACTTCTTAGTAGCTATCTCAAACCTAAAGCACTCACTCCGAATATTTGAGGCATGAAAAATTCTGTAGGAAAATCTAAGAACCTCTGTGATAAAGATGATACTAATATTTTCAGCACACATGCTGCTGTTTTTATTCAGAAAAAACTAATGTTACTCTCCAACAATATGGACCAAGTACCATGGAAAGGGATTCTGTACCCTGACAGAAGTGTTCAGCAGCACCCTCTGGAGAAGAAGCAGAGGTGGGCTGCTGGCAGTCATGAAAGTCAAGGAGCAGAGAGGCAGCAAACAACAATCTGCTACTTCTATCACTGTCTGGGTCAAACCACTTGGAACTTATTAGCCAGTCCTCTGAGCAGCCTCAGGGTAAAGAGCTGCCACTGTGTGGAGCCTGCACAGCACTTCTGTGCTAAAACTTCTAAGGCAGCTGCTATCTCTTTGTCTACTTCTGGGTCGGTGTTGATTATGAAGGCATCCCACAACAAAGGCCTAAAGCGAAGTGCTAGATGAACAACATATGCTTGAAAGATTATAAAAAAGGCACATCAAAGAGACACAGGCTGAAATCTGGCTTAGCGGAGTCAGAGGTAGAGGCCTGGGGAGTCTGGGAGTTGAGTTCATTTCAACACTTCATGCCTAGGAACCATCTGGCCATTTTTCCACACAGAGGCTTGGTAATTTCACCCTCTGAAGCTTGTTTCAGGCACCTGATGAGTACTTGCACCACTCTTTATCCTTTCCTCCACAAAATTCCACAGCACAGCTTGATACAAACCACTTGTTTCTTCAATAATGTTACTAGACACGTACCTTAGAAAGTTCATATAAACAGAGAACCTGTCTGCAGTAGTTTCTTCCATGGACACATTCATCTATGAGAGCCTTCAGACTGACAACAACCTGATCATCTGGAGACGGAGCCACAATGTGTGTCCAGTCTTCTAAGCTTGATGCTGGAAACAAAAATACTATAAATTCCTTTCTCATACAGACAGATAACACCAACAAGCCTTATACTTGGAGCAAGCATCCAGAAATCTGTAGCAAATACATAATACTTTCTCAGTCTTTGAAAATGGAACTCTTGACACTTGTGAATTTTTTTTTTTTTTTTTTTAAGTTTTAGGGTACAAACAATATGACAGGACACAAATGAGCCAAAATATCCATAATAATATCTCAGATGTAAAATTCCTAAACATAAGAGAGCGTAAGAGTTCAGCAGTCTTTCTGATGGCTTAGGCTTCATTTATTCTCTTCTATTCCTACTAAGCTTTATACATGGTAGTATTAGAACGTAATGTTCCAGCTGACAGCTTTCTCATTCAGACTTCATAAATATGCACAGAGTACTATATATAAACATTATCAGCCTTGCTATTAATAAGAAACACTAAACCCTTTATAATGTACAAAGAATTCAGAGAAAATATTAATTAAGGCATTTCCATGTTTCAGCTCCAGAAACACACTCAAGATTTACTGGAGTGTGTATTCCAAAAACAGGAACACAGACGAAGTTCAGTGCTACTTTACTGGAAGAGGATTGTCAACTATAAAAAATGCGTGGTTAAGAGACTATAGAAACTGTATACAGAAACACCCTGTCTGAAGCACAAACAAGCAATGTACATTACAAGGCTTCAAATTCCTTTCACTAAAGGATTTATAAACCAAGGAGATAACCCGCTGTCAGGAAGACCTTACTTCCTGCAGAAATTTTGGGGGAAATAAACACTGCAACAAAAGAGGAGGAATCCAGTGGAACCCCAACAACGCTATTACTTGTCAAGTGGCTGAATTGGTTAGGCTTACTTACCACTTGGGACTCTGCTTTGCTGAGATGCACTGCTTTCAGATGTCTTCTCTCTTGCTACAAGGAGAGTCTGAATATCTGTGTGTAATTTGTCTAGATCAGTCTCCCCTGAGGCCAGAGCTCTGCAATGCAACACCACTGAAACGTCTCTGTTGTAGAAATGGAAGTACTGACAAACACGGCTGGCTTCATGCACACTTCCTTCATCAAGAAGGCATCCGATCAGAAACTTGAGTGATTCCTCCTCATCACTAGTCAAGGTCTGTTGAGACTCTCTGAATGCAAGACCCTCTAGCTTTAAGTACTTTGGTGTGTTGAGAGCAGGTAGCTTTGAAAAAGAAAACTCCTTAGCTAAGTTATCAAAGGAAAGATCCCTGTTCACTACAACATGGGAGGAAAATCTCGACTTGCCGGACCCCTCATCTGTGGATAACGTTTGTTGTGCGATGCGACAAATCCAGATCTGCTTCTCTATTTCTTCTAATTGGTGCAGTGACACTGAGTCATTCTTGGCCAGCCAATGGCCAGCTAGGGTAAGCAACAAATGTCTCTCCATAATGCTATTTATCTTGTCATGAGCTAAAGATTCAAATACTGTGTTTGCCTGAATAAAAAAAAATTCAGATGCAGCTTTGCTGGAGATTGAATTTTTCATGAAGTTGTCATTACATTTTTTCCAGAATTCAATTCTTGTCTGGTTTTGATGCCACTGTCCAATGTCTCTTAAACGATGTAGATCTCTTAGAACCTGCAAAATTCACACAGGTTTTAAACAACTATCTTTCCAAAAAAGAAAAATCACACTGGATGGCTAGAATACTGAAAAATTGAATTTAGATTAAGTGTCTCAATATGCAACGAATCCATCTATTTTTCTCACCAAATAAAACAGACTGTATAGCAAGTAAAAACAGTAAGAGAATAAGGAAAGCTACACCGTCCTTTTCAGCTCAGCACCAATAGTCAACTTGCTTGGTGTACTTGCATTTAAAATAAAAAGCGATCTGAAGAAAAATTTGTGTTTCAGGAAGACTGAGAAGTAACATTCTCAATACTGCCAGTAATAGGAGTATTAAGAGGTGAATATCATTATTTAGCTATACTGTACCTCTTGGGTAACTACGTTGTCCACGGGCAATTCAGCTAGTGCTGCTACCTCCCGAGCCAGGGAGAACATTCCTTTCTCTTGTAGCTGCTCCAGAATTGATCTGCACTCACTCTGAAATGTCTCCATATCGCAACCGGTTAGGATGGAGCGATTAATTGATATGGAGGAATCCTTCAGGGTCTCACTGAGTGCACAGAGCTTCTTCACGTAAGGGCCTGTTTTAAAAGAGTATAAACAATTAAAGACAGCTGGTTTTTAAACCTGAGGAAATTCTGCTACTTATTTCAGCATGCAGCCCTGCCGGAGAAGCACAGATTTTGCACTCTAAAGCCTTCATGGGACTGAAAATAAGCTCTAAATCCATAACTAAAATACTTCTGTAGATAATCTGTGCCCTACTCATCAACACTTGCACGTAATCATTCTCCCAAACAGACTACACACAATTACATTTTCACCACTGCAATTCACCGTAAGGACCAACTCTGGTTATATAAATTCTTATGCAAAAATAAAGCAGTATGAATACACTTAAAGTAAACATTTTCAGTCACTGCAAAAACATTGCATGTGGTCTTGAGATTAAAGTGGTAATATCATCTAACAGAGGAAACTGTATTTACCATCGAGTAGAAGATTATCTGCTGCAGCAAACAGCTGTAAGAGCTTTCCTAATTCATATTCCGTTCTACATTGCTGCATCATCAATTCAAGAAGAACCAATGCCTGTGATTCCAACCATTGCACAGGTAATTCTGAAGCTCCTGGTTCATCTTCAGTTTTAAGCTGCGTAGACAAAGATTTTTAAGTGTTGGGGTTTTTTTTGCAAATATATTCTGCATTTTGGTGGGAATCGCACTGGAAATGGAACATGTACCAGATCTACCTCCCTCTTTAAGAAACAATGAACTGCCATTCCCAAGGGAGCACTGATCCATTGCTGATGTATGTTTGACTTTGATCTGAAAGTAGTAAATTTTATGACAGGCTGGCTACCAAATTACTCCTGATAATCATGGAAGAGATAAAAGATGCAAGAAGGATCAGAAATGGAGAGATAAAATGAATTGCCAGATTAACAGCTCTTGTCATACAGCTGTATACTTTATAAGCATATCCACTACGTGAGTGGCACATAGGAAAGGAAACTGATCTAGCCTTAGCTTGAATTGCAGGAAGGAAAACCACTAATGACATGGAATGTTAGTTACCAAGATATTCAGGGAACTAGAAAATTGTGATGGAAAGGAAAGAACTGAAATAATTTGTGAAAACATCTCTATGTGACAAACAAGGAACACTGCATGAAAACACTCTGGTCCTCTTAAAAGCAACTGCTGAATCAGTGTTTTAATCAAAGTGTGTAATTCAGTTCACTGAGTCATTTTCAAAGAAAAGTCTACAGAACTACCGACGCTAAAGCAGTATCACAGACTTTTTCAGAAACTTGGAAACATATTCAAAAAAGCTGCCTTTCTTAAATAGATATTCCCTGTAAGTCACTGGTTTATCAGCTCAGTATTGACCTGCCCTGGTCAATATAGAATAGAGAATATCCCACACTTACTCAGCACAAAAAATTCAATTTACCAACAGTGGTCCTACTTGAGTCAATGCCAACCTTCAAACAGTAAACTGCTCACACAAGGAGGATGACGTGGTAGTTCAATGTGCCCATATCAACTTAAAATGATTTAGAAAAATGCACTGCAGGTTTTGAATTGTCAAAAACATTCTTCCATCAACTGTCAGCAATAAAAAGAATCTGCTGAAACCTACTGTCTCACAAATCAGCTCCTAGATCATTCTACGCATACCCTTTTTCATTATTTGCATATATGCCATTAAATGCCTATCACATTCTAATACGGGAAGACCTAGGCAAAGACAATTAGAGAAAATTAGTTTGCTTACTTTTGTGAGACTTTCCTGAAACTTGTCCAGTTTGGTTTTAGCTTCATTGTATTTTTTACAGTTCATACAAAGTTCATACATCTCCAGTATATACAGTAAAGGTGAATCCTTTAAGACACAAAAATAGGTTACAATTCTTTCTTAAAAGTACCTCAATAAATGTAGAATTTGTCTTCCTCAGTACCAGAACAATAAAGTTCTCATTTATTAAAATTGCATGCAAGGTTGATATATGATCTGCAAATTTGTAATAACTGGAAGAACTTCCATGCAAAGATTTTCTTACTTGACCGGGATTTTCCGTGGAATACACCCAGGTTATCTAGGCCACAAATAGCAAGACAGAAGGGGAATCTATAGGCCATCTCCTTTCCAAGATGATCTGAGATACACTCAAAAATACCACTAGACATTACCTTACCTTTAAAAAGAGCTGGAAGCCATTTAGAAGTGTTTTACTTTTTTGCTTTCGTAAAAAGACTTTCCAGATAACTGATAAGTCATGAAGATCCCACTCGTGATTTTCTGCCGAGCTTTGAATATGGTTTGTTGCTTCAGTGCTGGTAATACCATCCACAGTAGTAATCATCCAAACACAGAGACAATGAATAATGTTTGCATCCTGTCAAATGACAAAAATGATGGGTTTATAACAACCAGAAACAAACATCACCTCATTATATATCGTTTGGCCAAATGTGTCATACTATTCACAATTACTACAAAAACTGAGAAAAAAACCTGATGAATGCAACCTACGTATTTACCATTTAACATAATTGTGCATAACCATCACTTTTTTATTACTTATTCCTCTAAAAGATAAATAACTTCATCAATACTCACTTGGAAACATGCTGCTAAAACACTCAGAATGGGAGCGTGCTCTCTCAATCCTACAGTCAAAAGGTAACATGAAGGGTTGGAGTTCTCCTGACATTGAAAGAGGATTTGAAAGAGACTATCTGCATATTTGCTCTTGAACAGACTGGCAGCACTGTTTTCAGGACTCCCTGCATCAGGACACAGAAATGGTAACTTCTCCAATGCCAACATCAAGTGATCTTGTAAAATGGGAGTGAAATCTTGAAGGACAGAAATGACCTAGGGAAACAGAACCAAAAGCATCTATACAGAGTGAGATCCAAAGAGAACAATGGGGAAGAAGGACCGAAGCGTTAAATACAAAGAAAAGACAAATAAAACATTCTTCAAATTTGATTTTTTAGAACATTTTTGGAGACCTAGAGAGGAAAAAGTGTTCTCTAGGTGTGAATTATTCTAATAAAATATTGAAGGTCATCCTTTTACATGAAGTTAAAATGCCTCCTAGAGACACTCGTTTTTGTCATTCTCTTGTACTGCTAACAGCATATCATGAAAAGTTGTCTAGTTAGTTGCCGTTGCGTAATTACATATTTTTCTCTTCAAGAAAAAAACAAAGAGATCCAAGTTAAAACCTGAGGCCTGCTAAGTATCATCTTACCTGGAATTTTCCAGTTAGCTTCCTCACATTACTTTTCCCAAATTGCTTTTCATTTTCATATATTGGTAATCTTTTATTAATTTTTAAATTACGTTCAAAACCAAAAATGGCAGATTTGGATTCTTCAAAGCTTAAGTATCTTTACACAAAAATCAATGTAAGTTTTGAAAGGAAAGATGAGTGGCTTTATTATAACTGACATTGAACATATGGTAACTCTCCAATTTAAAAAGCATTAACTAAATTATTTGAAATTAAACTTACAAACAGTATGAGTATGTCATAATTTTAACTAAATTTAAAATTAAAATTAAGTCCCTTCTTGGCAAATACTTTTGTGTCCAATTCACTTCAAAGAGACACTCAAATCACTCCTCTCTGAAAATTGTTTTCTCCACTATTGACTAATAACATCACATAAGATTTTTCAAACAGAGAATTTTTTCCTAATCATCTCCTTTAATAGTTAGCTTTCACGCTCTTAGAAGCATATTATTATATCTGCTGAACAGTCAGCTTCCTCTGGAGTCAATTTCCTTTGTCTTGTGTTAGCTTTTCATGTACCAAGAGGGAGAGAAAAGTAGAAAAGTTGGGAAATCCAGCTGTAAGAGAAGGGCTATCATAATCAGAGGATATCGAGAATCCTGAGGCAACCTCTAACTCCCTGGAAACCAATGAGGCTTCAATTTTATGTTGTCTCCACAATGTGGTATTCTCTTGTTAAAGAAATCTACTTTTTCCTTCCTTTTTTTTTTGAACATCACAAACAAAGAACATTCTTGATAAACTCTATCTTCATGTAAAATCATACACAGATAGCTTACCTCATCTGGCTGGTAGCTGTACAGCTGGGTTTGGATGATGAACTGCAGCCAGTCATTGGATTTGGCACATTCCTTTAGGTAAGATGTACTCAGACCAATATTATGGAGTTTACAGAACTGCATTACCAAAGCCCACTGCCTTCTAGAGTCACTAGATGTCCTGCATGGAATTTAAAGAGCTTCAGCTGTAATAAACTGGCATTTATACCAGATGTTAACCATGTATAAACTCATCATGTGGCCTGAGATCCATTGCCTGCAAATGGCAACACCAGCACTTCCATTGACTTCACTGCAGATTAGGTCACATTCCACAGTGGGAGCTTCCATACTACACCCTGTGGACATTCCCACCCACCAAGGCAGGTACATTGTCCTGTCTTGACAATGTAGGCTTTGAAGAGAAGTCAGCAATCTTCACTCCTAAGCATGCTGCAAGAGCTCTGTGGAACAGTGAGTCTAACATGCTGCCAATATACATCTATTATCTCTACTATTTGAAACAGCAAGACTATATTCTAAATTCAAATATTGTTCAGTTTACTGCAATAAAACACACACGGATCTCTTTAAAATTATCTGAATACACAAATGGTAAAATTCAGCGCTCAAACTCAGTTTGCCAGCATAATTCTTTAAATCATGTTTTACTCACTTCTTTATTCCTTGATGCTCAACTGCATCCCAAAAGGCTTCTTCTAAGGAGGTAAGAACTTCTGCTGCTGCTGCTTTTTCGCCATAAGCCAATTTTGTTAACTTTTCAACTGTTTAAAAGAACATGTTACTATTTCTGAGATGCTATTTGGGATTAGAGTAAGGGTAATATTTTCAAAAGTACCAGAATCAACAAGCAGAACAAATCTTGTTAATGTAAATGTTTCAATAACTATGCCAGGTCTGACACCAAAGTGGCTACAGGATTTTTGAAAAATAATTTCAACTTTCAAATCACATAACTTTTTTTTTTTTTTTAATAAGCCCTACCTATAGTTTTAAATAACATATTGTTTTTAGAATGATCAGGAAAATATAAATATATGCCAGTAGTTTCCCAGTTGGGACAAAATGACACCTGTGGACCTATAGTTAGAAATTCAACTTTCCAAAGTTATTCCTAAGAGAAATTTAATTTCTTTACAGCTTTGAACATATGATTTCACTGCAGCTGTAAGACAGTTTTCAAATACGAAAGAGAAAAGAGATTTGGTAATTTCCCTTTGTTTAATCCTCTAGTTATGCTATTATAACATTAGGCAGAACCTTACTAAATATTACACTGAGCCTTAGGCAACTGTTCGACAGTGTCTATTAGTTACTCCTGCAATTCTGGCTGCATGTCATGTTACAGTCTTCCTGCGTTATTTGGTATGCTAGGTTCAAAATGCACCTTCAAAATTAGTAAGAAGCAAGAATAAAAGGAGAGCAAAATTCTTAGCTCTTCAAAGGACAGAATGCTTTTACTGCATTCCTGAGCAGTTAGGCACCATCTTTGAATCCATCTGTGCTTCTCTTCCCAACAAATACATAGTACCCTATTTTAAAACAAACAAAAGACACCCTTACCCAAAGATTCTCTTATTTGATTGTGCTGAGATTCTTCATTTCTAGTTCTGTAACTGAAAATTATGTTTGCAACTTTAATATCGACTCTGAGTTTGAGGCTGTCAAGACCGAGCAATTCTAGAAAACACACACAGGCTGCTCCCACTGAAGGTACACTGAACAAAGAAAGAGCTAAAATATAGGCTTCATTTCCTGCTTGCTGAATCCTGAAACAAAAAGAACACCAGTTAACACATATGCTTTTTAACCAATTTTCAAACACGAATATTCCCCATGTAAACAAGTACCTACAAGGTTTACTAAACTCACAGACTTTATTAGCATGGAAGATATCTATGAACCAAAAGTTTCATATTTATAAACAAATGTACGTAGCAGAGTAAAGCCTCATACATGATAAGCATAGAGTCTGCAATTTAATAAAACTTTAACAAAAACTCAAGCCAATGCATTTGATACTATAATTAATAAAAAACACCTGTCAGCAGTTTTAGTGCAAAAAGTCCCATTGCAGAGTTTACAATCCAAGCACTGCAGCATCAAGAACCTGGAACTGATTTGGGGACTGCGCTAAGCGTAAAAGGTACCCTAAAGGCTTCTGCAGTGGCTGGTTCATTGCAGAAATTTTTCCAGAGTAGTAACTGAAAAAATGATGCATGCTTGACTGTCTTTTAAACTGTTAAGTACTTCAGTCTACATTAAGGTATGTTTGCCTTTTTGCCCAAATCTTAGCTGTTTACACAAGAGAAACTGATTTGTATAGAAATGATACAAAGAAACAAATCGTGACTAATAACAAACAAGACATTCTAGAAACAAACAGTGATTTGTTCTGATGCCTTCCTACTAATTTTGAATATATGTAATAGTAAATTGAATATATTCAAGCAAGATGTGTAATTTGACTGTATCCTTTTGAACACATGATTTTGAAGCTTCAGCCAGAAAATGTAATTCCTTCAATCTCCAGTTCATTATTTGTCTTACTAATTTAACTAAAGAAGTGTCATCCTTAGGAAATGTCGAAGAAAAGGGGCATCTTTTTCTACAAAGTGACCCAAACGCTCAGGTCCCTGGATCTACCTGTCTTTGATATGACTGGAACATTTTTCATTCCGTGCTTTCATTGTGCAGATTTTATTTAGGTAATTGAAAATAAAGCTCACCTTCTTTTAGGTGATGTTTTATTTCTTTCCTACTGAATATCTACTACTAGAATATCTACTCCTATGCTAGACTGAATAGACTCCTAGCACACCTAAAATTGCAAGTGCTGCAATGCACACCGCTTGATTGCTGTTGGGGAGGATTAATGTTACTCCATTTGCTAGATAATAACTTCAAAAGAACTATCCAACTGTCATTGTTGGGAAGACTTACAACTGTTTGGGCGATTTGCTCTTTACTAACTGCTGGACCAAAAATGTACCAAAAGCAAATGATGGACGTCCATGGTGCAAATAGTACAAAAAATCCAGTCGTTCCATTATAGCATATTTGTTCACCAGTTCAGGGGATGAAAAATGAGGAAAGTCACTTGATGCATCTAGAAAGAATATTATCATTTTATGAGCTGATAAACAGTTGAATTAAACATACAAAACGGCTTTCAGCCACAAAACATGAGATGACAATCAAATACTCTCCTCTTGTTCTAATTCAAATCTCAGCATACCCAAACCCCACTGAAATTCCAATTCTCATTGTAAAATCAGAAATCTAGATCACTTCTTAGGCCCTCAACTTGCTTTTGAAAGAAAATACTGCTTTTCTATCTCATAACACATTTAGAAAAAATTTGGGCTGTGAAGAGCTTAATGGGAAAAGGTAACCTATCCAGGACTTAATTTCAAAACAAAATTTTAGCAAATTACACTACTTTTTTGTAGAAGAAATGGCCTTTTGAATAAGTTTATCTGCCACATCATTCCACTGGAAGGTATTTAATCATAGGTGCTCAGGCTAGAAAAGCATATAAAACTTGAAAGTAACATACCTGATACAGCAAGAGTATTTGTTGACTGCCAGCCAAATAATTTACTGGGATCAAAGGGCACTAATGACTGAAAGATTAAAAACAAAACATATTGAGACAGCTTAAGATTTTCACATCAGACCAGACTACAGAATATTTAGGGAGCTGTAGTAGCAGACAGTCAGTAACGGCCTGTGCTGCTATCAAGCAGTGATGTACCTTGTGCAGTTCTCTCTCAAAGGTACATACTTATCTACTCCGTAGGATCAGAAAGCAAACAAGTGCAAGGAAAGGCTTAGACTGTGGTCTAAGGAAATAGGGAAAGAACATGCTTAAGTATTTTGCTAAACTGTGATCTTAGCAAAGGTAACACTTTCCTAGTAATGAATAATTCGTAGCATTTCTTCCAACTTTCACTTTACCTCATACTACAGATCTGAAGGAAAAGGCATTTGCCCAGAAATGCATCGTGACATTCCATGAGACACCATCCTTTAATTCTAAATTTCCATTTCCCTTAGACAATTAAAAACATTTTAATTTTTGTAATACTAAACAACCTGCCCACTGAACACTGCAAGAATATCACTTCTCTGACATTCCAGGACTGCTGAAGTTAAACACTGCAGATGTCTGTAGATGTCTGGGGGGATGGGGGGAAGCCAGACTCAGAGTATTTAGATACCATTTTAAAAAACTGTTCAGAACGAAGCTATAAACTTTAGCTCCAAATTAAGGATTCCAACATATGGTCCCCACCCTCCAGGCTTTAGCTGAAAACAAGCTTCTCTCAGTTCACTTTTGTTCTGCCAAAAAGCACTACCGAGAAGCATTTTGCGTACCTGAACAAGATGATAGAGAGAGATGTCAGGTGGCAAAATTCCATGAGAAGTACACGGGGGAAAGAGAGCAGCTTTGAGTTTGGGGTAAGGAGTCAATGCCATTTTTAAGAGCTGTGGATCAACCTTCTTTAGAGGTTTTTCCATATCTTCATTCTGAAGAACCTATGTTGCAAGGAAGCAAAATTATTTAATTAGGAAGAAGAAACTGCATTAAGATAATAATAAAACAATCTTTGAATGTATCAAACTACCTCCCTCATGGGAATTTGACATACAGTGACAGAAAGTATCATTTTTTCCTGTAAAATCCTTTTAAGTTGTATAAGACATATCTTCAACAGTACCTGATGTTTTAGGTCTCTGTGCTATGTATCAAAAAGCTATCTGTATTAATAAATTCTGTTCCAACATGTGGTTCACCGAGTATTTTTCTTCTAAAAGTATAATCGTTTATAATGTGCTTTTTGATCTCTATAGCACAATGCAACTGGTTAACACAATGTAACCAGTAAGCTGAAGTTTTTGACATGTGTCCAGATTTTCAGCCTTTAAAAATAAAGATATGGAAGCTGAGTAACACCTGTACAGATCCAAGCGGAAGAGCCGTCCAGTTACCCATTGCTTCATTTACTTAAAAACTACAAATGACTAAAAAAGGGGATAGTTGTCTAACAAATACAGACACATCATTTTCAAAGTTTATTGAAAATATTTTTCCAAACTATTTGAGGAACACAAGTGCCTATAAACACTCTCAGCTGTAACTGTTATGAAGGAGTTAAAGACTCAAACTCACAGCCACTGTGAGTTGCTGTTTCTAAGCCATGTCACCTCGAACCGCTCTACTCGCTTCATTTGGTCAACTAACACTGAAGCATGGAACACTGAAAACAGATTTTTATATGAGAATAAATTATACGATGGCATTAGTATATCTATTTTTATTAACGTATTCCTTTGAGTTTTCAACACCACGTGAGAACTTCTCCAAAAGCTTATCAATAATTTGTTGCACACAGTACCTGATCAATACCTCCAGGTGCATACATTGTAGTAGCAAGTGCTAATAGTGTACGTCCTTCCAGTAGCATGCTACTCACACTGGCTTGATTACTAGGAATCAGGATCTGAGCATTTGCTAGACTAGCCTGAAAAATCATCTTTGGATCTTAAAAGAAAAAAAGTGAGATTTAATTTCATACAAAACCAGTATTAAATCATTAAATCATGCATTAAAACTGTTCTACAACTGAAAAAGTTTCTAATTTTTGTTGTTAATAGTGATTTTTCTCGATTTACTTATAAATACAGATAAGCTGTTCTAAATTTTACCAAGCTTTCCCTGATTTCAAACCACAGTTCTACCTACACAGATTGATTTGGATTGAATCCCACAGTTTAGCATTGTATTGGTTCAATTCTTTATCCGATACAATCACACTTTCTGAAAAAGCTTCACTTGGGCTTATTTTTATCATTTGTTAACATGTGACTCTACAAAAGACTAAATGTTTTAAAAAAAAGTGAAACGAGTTAAGGGCACAAATTCTGATTGTCAATGACAATAACAAAACAAAAAAAAAAGGCAAACACATAATCCAAGGGGCAGAGAAGTCCAAATACACCACAAGAACTAGAGGAAGCTTTAATTTTAATAGTACACGCATTTTCTTATGAATTCTCCTTCTGTTCAACCTGTTAGGAATATAATCAAATTGGAGGCAATGACAATCATACACAAACCAATCCTGACATATCTACAGCCTCCAAATCATTATGCACAGTTTAAGTAGGAATTATAATCCACATTTTAGAGATGAGGCACTGATGCACATGTAAACAATTTGCTACGGTCAAAAAAAAGTTTGCAGCAGAGCAGAGAACTAAACCCAGCTTTGCCAAATACTCAGCTAGCAGCATAAACACGAGACCACCTCCTGAGCGAGGCCAGACTCCTACCTCGTGGATTACTGGCAACCCCTCGACACTGCACAAGGAATTCAAACCAGGGATGTGCTTCATGCAATTCCTTGTTATCCAAAATAGGGCAATTCGAAGGAGTTAAACTGGAAATAAGACGCACAGTGAAAATACAGTATTTGTAACCATCCTTTGCCCCAATATAACACTGCATTAAAAACTAAGAGGATCTGACTTGGTGTTACAGTGACTTATTTCCTCCATTCTTATGAAAAAGTCAAATCGCATCACCCTTCTCTAGAAGACGCACAGCTTTAGCTGATATGGCACCTCTGACAGCTCCCTTCTTTAAGATGATGTTTCTGTGCTTGCTCGCTTCCATAAATCAAAGTATTAATTTCCAGACCAGACAACCCCAAACACTTTCCAAAGAAGGGACTTGATTCACAAATAGCACTCTGCATAGCCTAAATATTTTATGCAAACTAAAATTGATTATACCAAAAAAAAAAATTTGTTGGCTTTTCTCTGATCCACTTTTACTTTCTTAATAAGTACACTGTTAGATTGGAGTTACAGCTAATAAATTTTAATTGCAAAGTATTAATTAAGTGGAAAGTATTCATATGGTTCCAATACCTAATATTTCTTTCTCCTTCAAATCCCAACTAATCCTAATTTAGATGGAAACCAGCTATTTCTTTATTTGTGAATGTATCAAGAATGAACTCATACTTGTGCTCAAGTGAGACAGTTTCTGAAGAACAAGTTGTCTTGGCTCATTTAAGATTGCTTATAACGTTATACTAATTACAACTATAATTGTTTCATTCGATGACTGACACACAAATTAATATTGACAAGACAACCTGAATAAAGCTTCAAAATACAGCATGAAACCTAACACACCACTGCACAGTTTTTCATTAAATGACACTGTTGTGACCGAAGTAGTCTTTCTCACCAAACAGGAAGGATCGAGGAAAACTCTTATTGCCAACTATGAAAATTGTGTTTCATTATTTAAATCTGCATGAGATTTGAGGGATGAAAAGCATTCATACCTGTAATAGTCTAAGTAAGTGTATAATAGATACTGCAAATTATGTTCTAAACAGTGAAGGACAAAACGAGCATGGAAGTCCAAACCACTTGCAGCATTGTATTTTGGAACAGGGTGAGGATTTTGCAGGACTCCCCCAAGGTAAGACAGCCTTTGGAGCAGAAGTTCAAAATCTTCCAACTCAGAACAAACAAAAATTCCATTTCTATCAGAAAAGAGAAAAAGCATACACACTGATTAGAGAGTTATCTCTTTAAGAAGTTCTGAAGGGTGTTTTCAGTTCAAAATTATAAAGCAGACCTTTCCTTCTAGGGGATTACTTCACTACTGAGGCAAACACAACATGCCCAAATACGTCTGATAGTGTTCAAACAATATCTTAGTTACTACAGTTCACTGCAGAGAACAAGGCGTGAGGAGCGAAATGCTATGTGTTTAGGATTTTCTCCCTTGCATTAAAATTTGCATCAGGAATATAATCATTATGAAAGATTGAAGGACTGACAGAGGATTTCTGTTCCTCTCATGTTTCTTACTGTTTTCAGATCACGGAAAGTACAAGTACAAGACTAAAATGAAATTTATTAATGGATTTGTGCTGTTTCAAAAAAGGGCACTAAATACAATATAAAAATTAATATGTATCAAAGATGTTATTAACATGTACTTCTATAACTATCTGATTTTGGCTTCACATAAGATAGAAAGTTAGTATAATGCATTAAGGCACATACCTAGCCAGCTTGTTTAATATATCGTTTCTCATATAGCTACTACATAGCATGTTCCGGTCAATAATGTCTGGAGTAAGAGGGGGCCAGTTAGCTTGTCCACACAAAGTCTGGTTGGGCTCAGATTCTTCAATCCATGAACAAATATTAAGCCAATCATGCTGGGCTGTCAAGTGCATCCAAAGAACCTCAGGATTACATGTCTTGAGTTCTGCGTTTCAAAAAGGCAAACTGATGAAACCAGCATAAACAAACACTACTGAGGGAAATAGTGACATTTCTTTATACGAGTACATATTTTTAATGAATGGTTGCAAATATGATGTTGAGATTAAGTATACTGTTACAACTTGTTAGAGCTTTATGATGGAAAAGCTAAATGTAGTACTACAGTGTAATAAGCTTTACAGAATGTAGCAGAGTATGACATTTACAACAAGTGGCCATGCATTAGACAAGTCCCTTTCAGCTAGTTCCAAATTTTTCTCTACAAGAAAAACACAGATCCCTGCCAGAACGCAATAGGATGATAACCCATTTTCACTGACAAAAAATAAGTGACCTACTGTGGTAGCACACAACTTCAGTTATATCACTGCCACTCCTACGCAATTGCAATATACTACGTCAAAGACAGACTTTTAATTCACAATTTCTTTTAAGTCCTTAGTACCAGAATACTTGCCTTGGCGTGGTCTTCTGGGGAGAAGAATCATTTCCTGAATAAGCTCATCCCACCACTGAGCCCAGTTAAACATCACTCTGACTCTCCTATTGCGAACCCGATGTCTATCACAATTCAACAACGAGTCTAGAACAGCTGTATGTCTGGAAAAGTCTTGTTCCTTTCTCCAGTTCTTGAAACTGCAATGAAGTATTGCATTAGGATGTTTTCTAGAACTCTTTTAAAAAACAGTCCACAATCTAACAAATAGAATATGATGAAAGGGTCAATAAATTTTGCTAGTCCATTTTGAAGACAGTTCTGGTAGTGGTAGAGGGACTTACTTCAGCTAAAAGTTTCAGAGTGAGAGCACTGAGCAAAGAATTACCTCATTTTTTCCAAAACTGACATAGCAAATGATAAGTATCGTAACATTTTTACAATTATTTAACTGTAAAATGATTTTTCTAGGTTACTTTAGTTCGCTATATTATGAGTCTCATATATCAAAAATAGAGCAAACATTCAATCTGAACATGTTTCATTTGATTAATAATTCTAATAATATTATTTGTTATTAAAAAGACTTCATTTATGGTGATGATGACATGAACAGAAGACCTCTGTTACACTGATGACAGTACGTCATATGTCTTAGTCTGGAAAGAACACAACAGCAATTGTTACATTAATGAGAAAAGTAATGAGTTCCCACACTGACCCTTATTTCTGCAAATGAAGAGCAGTGTGAAATTAATGAAATTACAGAAGACCGTATTTGTTAGTGCAGTAAATCATACAGAACGTAGAAGTCAGCTTATTTTAAAACCTATTAACGTTATTAATTAATAATTAAAGCTGATAACCCACATTACCTGGAAAGAGATTGAATCTCTCTATTTTCTTGGAAGGATTCCGAGTAAAAGCTTTCAACTTGATGCACGAAGTCTATCATTTTCTTCTCTTTTTCGGAAAAATAATTTTCTTCTCGTAAAACTTTCACCTTTAATTCAAATTAAAGTATTACCTCCAATCACAATTTTTATCTACTTGTAATATATTAAAGTTGTAAATGATCCTGCAAGTGTAAAGAGTTAACCAACCGCTGGAAGCATTGAGGTCAATACATTTAAATTACAAGAGGGCCAGGACTTCATACTGTGTGCAAGCAGATGAGAACTAGATCAGAGCCAGAACAAAGAAATGACATTTTAACCAACTTTAACTGCAAATACAAAAGAACATAAGCATGTCAATGACGTGTTTCAGCACCTACAGTGCAAGGATGCAGGGACAAAACCTGCTTGTTCCCATTCTGAAAGTGTGTTGAATACAATGCTTTCTCTCAGCATAAATACACATCAGACTTCAGACCTGAGAACATCAGCTAGACAAAAAAAGCCTTTTGTACACTTACCAACAAATCTCGTACATGTTTATCAACTGTGTAGAAACATATCTTATGCAATTCCTCCTTCACATCAAAGCCCTAACAAAAAAGAAGATACTCATTGTATGCAAACTGTACAAATAGAGCTGTACATTGATAGAATAAATGCACCTGCTTTCTTTCCGAAGCACACAACCTTTTACAAGCATGCTTGTGATATTCGCTTCACCAGTTACTAAAGATGTCATAATAACCCAGTGATCTGCATGATGTCTCCAGCAGTTCTGGATATAAAATGTGTACCCTTTAATACCTGACTTGCCAAAATCACCTTTACACTTTGCTGGTCATGACATCACTCAATACACATTCACAAATAGGCGCTCTCAGCATTCTGAAGGCATTAGGGATCAAAGCAGTTCTTTAAAACAAGTTAATTTTCATTGTAATACATGTATGTGGTAGAATCAATACACCCATAAGACACCTACATGCTCCCTGTACTCTTAGCGTTCATTTATTTCGTTAGTTATAAAGAAGTGTTAAGAACTATCAGCACGCTTACTGAACACCTCTCACCATATTTCTTAAAAGTTCTGAGGCCTCTCTGGTATTGTCCTTCAGAAGACGGTCATAGACCAGATTCAAACCTGTCTGAATAAATTCCTGAAGACTTTGAGCAGGATGCTGGTGCATTCGGAAGAAGGTCTGGGCCTCTGGCATTTTGTTGCTTAAGATGGCCTCAGCAATGACTTCCTAAAAGGGGAAAAAAAAAGGAACAAACTGATCTCATTAATCTTCAGTGTTACTATCTTTATAATCTCTATATTGTTTTTTTCCCCAATAGTTTAAACACATTTCCATATTAATAATTTCCTTAAATATATCTAATAAGAATAGTAAAAAATTGATTACTCATTTTTACCTCTGGTGTCAGTTTTTCCCACACATGGCTTTCTTCTAATGCAGGTAGGTCTTCATCAAGATCACTTCCTGTGTGTACTGTATTTATCTGTGGTCGAGGATATCTTCTCAGAAATTTTCTAAGTTTAATAATGTAGTCAGTTAAAATATCTGCACCCTTCTGCAGGAATTCATCAGGTTCTGTCAAGAGCATCCAAGATATCAGTTAAACAGAAATGAACAATACAGCATTTTTAATGCTTAGCAATGTTGAATGCATTCTCCTGACTAATAAACAGAACACAGCTCAGAGGAAAGAGCACATCAGCTCTCTATTGCAATTTGACCTGTACAGGTACTGATACTGTCCACCACTACCAGCATGCTTGTCTGGATACCGTCACAATCCTACCAGTGCTCCGGAGAGGTCCCCCTGTCCTCACTGATGTGTTTTCCCTTCAGGGACAAGTAAATGAGAACTGAAATTTTTTATTAATCCAACCAATTATTAGTCAGATAAGTCCCATTTAAAATACAGGGACTTTTAAATGTAACATTCATGTAGTGAGAAACAAAGACTACTAAAAATCACATAGAAAAAAATGATTAACAGTTAACGGCGTGCACCTTTTACTATCAGAGGAAATCAGTTCTGCATTAACATGAATAGCCTGTTGGTCCACAGACTAAAAAGCATCACTGAGACAGCAATTCAGACCCAAGCAGCAGGACAGCCCACTGTATGTTAGGACATGTCACCCCACTCTCCATAGTTTTCTCTAGCAAAACAAAATTGTCCTCTGGAATTCTGTCATTTTAATACTTCACTAGCATACCAGCTGTTACTCTATTCTTGCACCTTTTAGGCTGTAGTTCAAAGAGCAACATTTCAGCAACTGTGCCAGCATAAGTACTGATGCACTGCCACATCCAGTCTGCAACCCCCACCAGACGCTGCTTCCTGCTTCTGTGCCACCCTTCGGGTTATACTGGGATGTGTGACTGTGTTGCCACACAGTAAATCGGACTGGGAAGTGCTCCAGATAAAAAGTAACCTGGTAGGCTATTTTTTCAGCTGTATCAGTTTCTTAAACTACTCTACTCCATTCCACAGCCACAGAAATATTTGTGCCAGAATATTTCAAGCGGCGGCACTGAGGAAAGAATGAGCAGCTGAGGGCTAAACTCAAGCCGTTAACTGCACTACCATCAAGTATCCACCAGTAGCCTGAAAGTCCCATCCTGCCATTCTTACGCATCCCAAAATGATCCTGTTGACAGTATCCTGTCTGATCTGAGAGCCTGATCATAGTCGTTCGGGCTAACACAGATACTGTATTCAGATTAATTTCTCATGTTTCCCCTTAAATAACATCTTTCATTCACTTAACTCTAGCACATTTTTTTTGTTAATTCTAGGCAAATTTAGGCCTTTAATTAAAAAAAATTAGTTGTTCTTACTTACCTAAACAATGACACAGTACATTACTACATATGACTCAAATTTAGTAATCTTACCCTCTGTGTGCACAAAAATTTCTTCAAGTTGCTTGCTAAGGAAAGTCAATGTGAGGTTTAGCAGCTGCTCAGAAAAGTGTTTACTGTGAGGCTCCATATCATTTTCTTTGATCGCTGAGCAAAGCAAGTTTAAAGCTGGCCTCAGCTCTTCCAAATCTGCAATATTTACATGAAAAGTTAAAACATCTGCATTCTACCATATGACTAATCACATAAATTTAAAATTTAAGTTAAGTCATAAAGGTATGCTACAAAACTCTTCTAAAATGTGTCAAACAATATGTGTAATATGCTTTGCCTTCACATCAAAATGCTTATAATACGTATGCCAATAACAGCACACAACAAAAAACCCCACACATTATGCACCGTTTCTCTCTTATTTTCCAGAAGTAGAGAAGTTGCAATATAGCATCATCCAAACATACAAGAGCACAGGCAATTCAATCTGTTTTTACAAACAGAGCCATAAATAGAAAGGCAATGAAATTTAAACCTCCACGTAGCTGAAAGTATTTTACTTACTTTTCAGGTAAGTCTGGGATGCGCTATCAGTAGACTGTTCAGGTGCAGAGCAGAGTGCAGACAGATTGAAAAGACTTTCTTTGCTTTTTAAAAATAAGTCTACTGTGTCTAGTTGACGATTTTCCAAACCTGCCTAGACAAACGTGCAGTAGAACAATTATGCATGTATTCTAAAAATATATATTGTACGCTTACTGCTAGTATTTTTACTTCATACTCAGTGACAAAGTATACATGCAGAAAAAAAGAAGACATGTAAGCTATGTGTGCAACACCTGTAGCCTGAAATAACAAGGTGACCTGTTCAATACCTGCCATGCTCCTTTAATAGG
This sequence comes from Mycteria americana, assembly GCF_035582795.1. Classification (NCBI taxonomy): domain Eukaryota; kingdom Metazoa; phylum Chordata; class Aves; order Ciconiiformes; family Ciconiidae; genus Mycteria; species Mycteria americana. Next base: position 70,301,965 of record NC_134370.1, on the reverse strand, counting down.
CTTTGCAGAAACCCTGCCCCATATCTTCAGAGACAAAATGTTAATTCAGCAATTTATTACAGAGTTTGATTTGGGATATAAAGTAAGTACTGTAAGAATCAGGACTTTGAATAAGCTTACAGCAACATAAAACTGCCGTGACCCTCGCCCCCATCAATTCACTTTCCATCACACCCTTCAAATAAAACCAAAAGAACCCTACCAAACGTCTTCATCTGAGCTCCCTCCCTCCAAACACAACCGGAAACATAGACTGTCGGTGTACTGAATGATGGTGTGGACAGACTGTTGCAGAGTCGCAGACTTCTGGAACAGTATTTTTTTTAAAGAAGGATCTCTGTCATCTAAAAGTAGAACTAGAGCACTGGAAAACTGCAGAGACACAAGCGGATTTGTTTTGTGGTCTGGTACATTAAAAATATTTTATCACATATTGTTAAGGGATACCAAGGAACATTTGGTAGCTTTAAGTTCTCCTCTTGGCTTTACAAGAGTGGTCTGATAAAAACAAAAATCTAGTTCCAAGGATTTATTTTAATATTTGATATTTTGCAAGAGGACAAAAAACTGCTGCAGAAATTGGCAAAAATGCTTTTGGGTCCAATTAAGAGGGATTTTTGAACACTGCTTAGTTTAAAAAAATTTTTTTTTTTTAATGTGCATTAACTTTATTGCTGTATTTCTTCTTTTAGGCTACTCATCTGGGTTACTCGTTTTTTTAATTGTTTATTTAATAACTAAACCACCACTTTTTGCCCCTAGGTTACTGAGGCATACTTTTAATTGTGTCTAAAACCACCACTAACATTGCTAAACTGCATTCATTACTTTAAAGAAGTATTTTTGTTATCTGTAAGACATGAAACAGATTTCTTTACCTCTAGCGCATGTACTGGAATTGAACATCGTTCCCATCCATTGAGATGACAAACAGAATCTACGACTCCAGCACTGCCATAGATCATCAATCTATTCAAAAACTCTTCTTGAGTTAAACCAAACAGAACTAAGGAGAGACCATGTTCTAAATAAAAGAATCAAACCATAATTAAAAATATATAAGCAAGTTGCTACACACCAACATTTCTATCTACTGCCTCTCTTCCAAAATGATGATGCAAAGCTGCAATGGCTCCATTTGGATTTCACCTCGGCAAGAATGCATTAGAAATTAGCCAACAGCAGCAGGCAGACAGGAAAGAAGAGCACTACAGGAAAAAAAACCAAAAGCTTTTATCAGAAGGCTACATCAGAACAGTTATATAAAAAACCTCCTCACCTGTCAGAAGTAGACATAATGGCACCTCTTCACAGCAATCCACATAAACACTATTTTTGCCAAAGTGGTAATACGTCACATCTTGTGACTCAAAATCCCAGAGAGCAAGAGTCAATCCTTTGTCATTTGTTAATACTACAAACAGGGCTTTAACGCCAGTTACCAATTTACACTCCAGTTTCACCACTTCTTGTGGTGCTTCTATGGGGATTTGCTTCCATTGCTGTCTTGCATTGCTGAGGTTTGTACCATCGCTTTGTAACGGTTTGGAAAGGGCCCACGTAACAGCCCGTGGAACAAAAGCCACCATCTTCTCGGAATTTTCATAGATTTCAGGATCATGATCTTCAACATGGGTAAAAAACTGATACCAAGGTAAATTCAAGTCATTCACCAAATCTGGAGAACCTGGTCTTCTTCTCCTTACTGTATCACATAGTGAGGATAAATGTGCCTTCCAGGACCTGGGGTGAAGAAAGAAGTTACCCATAATACCACCAGGCACTACTCCAACAACAATGCAGATAAATACATTTTTAAAGTTTCCTCAGTTAAATAAGATGCGTTTTAAGCTTATAGATTACATCCAGCATCTTGCATTTTAACCTTAACATGTCCTGTTTATTTCTATTTAAATACTGTTTGCAGCCAAGGTGAATGATCACAGCTGCATTAGCTGACAATGTCCATGAAGCTGAGCATTTTTAGTAGAAAACTTTGTTTTCCTCACAGAAAACGCTCCCATCAATAAAAAAAAAATGTTGAATGAAATTAATTCTAGAATTGAGTATTTATTACATTTACCTCAAGTTATAATTAGCATATTTGATTAGTATTAATACCTCTAATACTAAGGGTCACAACACAGTTAAAATATTTTACATGAGCACAAAATATTTTGAAGTCCGCATGCACTCATCTGTGCTAAACATACAACAAACTGTAAAGTACTTGGAATACAAAAATCTGTCAATACTGGATCAAACTAAAGGTAACACCCTAAACAGTAATTACTATTTGGAAGCTGTTTGATGACACATGTAAAGTTGTCTCGGCCCATTTCCTAACATCATCTTAACATTCAAAAGATTTAAAGCAGAATGAGCTGATTTTACTTGCCACAACTACAATTAAAAAAAATTCAGCACTTTATTAATCAGTGATCTAAAGGAGGCAAAAACCAGCTTGGTTTAGAAAGTATTTTCATTATGTACCTGTCTGTGCGGAAAGGCAATGACAAAAGCTCCATGCTATAGTCAGAACTAGCAAGGTCATCCTCATCAAGTCCTTCAGGAGGCTTCACCGGGAGATTTTCAGAATCTCTCTTACAGAGCAAATGCCCAGGGAACTGTCTGCAAAGAAATAAATACTAAATTTCACCTCCCTCAGATGATTTAACATTTTTTTTCCTTCATGTTTAACTCCTCCAGGAGCTATCAGTGAAGCAGTTTTCTCTCAAATTAACAGCATTCACAAAAACGTATCCAGGTAAGCCATCAAAACCCGATGCTATTTCCTCTGAGGTGGACAACACCTCTAAATTACAACCTAGTCCTAATTTATCAAGCAAAATCAGTAAAGCTGTATCAGAATACTTTAACGATCCCATACCCTACAGTATTTCTAAAAGGTGCTACCAACCACCACTGGCACTAATTGACAGCACGTATCCTAACCTTCCTAGAAAAAAAATAATAAAGTCCAATACAAAGTTTTTCTATTTGTTAAAGTGACAGAGCATAAATTGGAGCAAATAATAATGGGCAACCTTTAAACAAATATGAAATTTCCTCTCTATCACAGAGCCAGAACTCAAACTAAAAAGCTGACAGCATCTCAACTATTACAGGACCAAGATTAGGCACTTTTTAATGTTAGTTGTACTCAAAACTTTCATTTAAGAATTCTGCTGCAAACGTACCTGAAGTACATGTTTAGATCCACAGAGATGGCACAGCTGGCAGAACTGATGATCACAGCGACACTGAGATCATGCGACACTTTCATCGCCGTGAGTGGTGGTGTGATGGTTGGACTCCTGTCCTCATCCTGCGTGTCTCCCTGGCAGAGCGCTACATTGACGTTTGCTAGATTTGTACCATCGAAAGAGTCAAATACGTCTTTAAACAGTGTCAAAGAAAACACCAAGCCTCAGATTGTCCAACAAACAAGAAATTACATAGAAGGGGAAGATGGTGAATTTCTGTTAACTTTGTGGTCCAAGCCAATCTCTGCACATTGAGAATTGTTTGTTTTACAAGAGCATTTCAAGCTCAGCTAGGATTAGAAGGGAATTGTGCCAGGTGCTATACAAACATGCAACTTGTGCCATCTCAAAGGAGTTAATTTATACTTAGAAGTGAACTGGGACAAATATATATTGGCAGTTATATAATTAGGAAGAAAAAGTAACCTGACTTTATTGCATTTTTTACATACGTGTCAGAAAAAATTGACAAAGAATAGCTTAAAGTTGAGCAGCTTGTGGAACAGTCTGACAGGTCTGAGCTCCTGTTCATTAGAACACAGAAGACAGTTATCTGGTTTCCAAGCTGTGATTCCCTGCATATCTGCAGATAATTTCTAAAGTTCTAATTAAGAAAAGAAAGTCTAGTGACAGTAGAGGTAAGCCTGTTATACGCAGATCCACATATCAAAAACAGCGAAAACCATTACTCCAGCATGAAACAGATTTCCAGTGGCATGTTGAGAAACTACCTTTGATACACGACTACGGCATTTTTACTACATTAACTAGCACATCACTACACAACCCCTTTATTGAAAGCCTCTTCAAACCAGACGCTTGAATGTCTTTCAAGAAATTTCTGCTTAACCCTGACAGAAAAGAAAAACGACTTTGTCCTTCCAGATCATTTACACTGAGAACTAGCCTCTACTGCAAAGGATACAAATCCAGCCCAAACTATCTAACAGAAACAGGATCCCCCTGCAGAAGTGTGCATCTGTTATTCTTTCCAAAACTTGCGGAGGCAAATCAAGGGTAAAGCAGTCACATGTCTCTAAGGGTAAGTCTTTTCCAGGAAAGGTGAGATGCACAACAATAAACTTATTGAGCAGAAGTATGCATTTGTTGTTTTCAAAAGACAGTATCCTCAAAGAGAAAATTGAAGACAGACCTGTAAATTTAAAGATATTTTAGGATTATAGCAATCTGGTACTTTTGATTTCTAAAGATATCTCAAGAAAATTACAGCGCAAATTCATTGCCTCTGCTACCACCTTAATAAAAGTTGGGACTGGGGGGGGGGCCTGTTTTGTTTTAAATCTCACCTTCTATGTCAGGAGCACTAATTTTAGAACAGTTTCCTAAAACAGCGCAGGCTTTTTAAGTGGACAATACTATGAAGAACACAAAAAATCATCACAAAATAGTATTTCAGTCAGCGCTGAAAATAAAAACTACAATCTTTGGCAATAAAAATACTTTAGCAATGGAGACTGTTTAACAACATGTAACACATCAAAGGCCTAGGTCCTGGAAAGACTGTGCATTCGAACTGTATACTGCGTTTGCTAATCACAGAACGCAAGGTTAAACACATAATTGGTCTTTGCAGGATTAGTGAGGAGCCCTATCTCTACATTTTCCATCAGTTCCAATACTAAAGGGAAAGGTTGAGATAGCAGGGTTGCATGAATATGTTTTATTAAAAGTTTATTTTTAACTTCGTATCATCTGAACACCTTACCCTACAACAGTTTAATTCCCTCTAACAATGTCAACTTTGAATACAGAAATGTCACTATTACTTTTCAAGTTCATTAATATTGCTACTGATCACTTTAAATCAGCGTGAAAGTATGTGACATTTCCCTAGCGTTCAATCCTACTGCCTCGAATTGTTTCACTAGGTGAAGCAGAATTAGACCTATAATAATTTCAAATATGGAATACACATTGAAGTTTACTCACTAATATTTTTAACTTCAAGGAGCTTTTTAAGTGTATCTTCCTTACAACTGTGCAGGGAAATTGGATTGTATTTTCCATCTTCTATAGTGAATTCATAGACAAACAGTTCATGACTTTTACTAAGAGCCAGTATTTTTGTCTTGTCTGCTTGCAGATGATCATCTTCTGTATTCTCCCACATGAAGCTGAAGATACAACATTCAGTATGTTTATTGACCTTATTCTCTTTCCACATTTCATACACTGAACAGTTCTGGAAGTGTGCTAATGATGGACAGTAAAATTTTAATCTTTTGCAGTAAAGATTCTGCTGCTGCCCCCTCCCCTCCCAATACTAGAACATATTTCACCCCTAGCAGAGACTGCAATGCAAGACAGCGCTTGAGGAATCCCTACTTCTCTTCCTCTCAAGAATACAGGGTTTTGTATCCTTGTGTGTTTCTTTCCTTTAGCCATCCATGACACGTGCCACGGCAGTGATGCTCTACTTCAGAACTTCTTTTAGGAGGAGGAAAACCAGCACTGCCAGTTAGGGAGAAGCAGAGCATATTGCCTATTTCTATATGTTTTGCCTCCCCGTTGCTCGGGCTGAGAAACTCTTCAGGTGTCTGTCTCCACACCTGCTCTCATATGGAGAGGGGAACAGGCAGAGAGGAAAGAGGTAGGCAGCCACTTAGCATGGTGCAGAGCGAAACACCAGACTGGAGCACAGTAATGGTGTTGGTATTGCTTGACACTACAGACTTTTACAAATGCAATGTGACTGTGGTTTTAACTCAGCATTAAAAGCTACTAAAGCAGATTAAAAACATGTGCGTGACACTCAGCGATCACATGACAAGAGCTTGCCCCTGACCAGCAGACAAGGAAGCCAAACTATCAGGGCACTGGGAAATTTTAAGCCAGCAACTCGACAAAACCAGGCGAATTTTCTTCCTTTTTTTTTTTTTGTTTGTTTTTTGATCTACTGTAACGAATACACCCACAACTACACAAATAAGTAAATATAAATGAACGTCCCCTCCAGCAACGGGATTTTAAGCGGAGGGCATCCCACTTCGAGGCAGGGTTTGAAAGTCCCCCTCAGTCTCCTGCAGCTTTCAGGGCCTGCCCTCGCCTGTGCAGGGCTGCTCCCTTTCGGGGAGCGCCCTCAGCCCCTGGGGTCCACCCGCCGCCTCTCACCACAGCAGAGCGACGCCGGAGGACCCCTCCCGGCCTCCCCTTCCCCTGCTCGCCCCCTGCCACTTACTCAGCCCAGGCTCCCGGGAGGACGCTGCCCCGGGCCCGGACGCCTCCGCTCGGCACCAGGGACTCCAGGTAGATCCCACCAGGGACCAGGAGGCTGCCCAGAGCGTCCTGGCCCCTGCTCAGCCGGACCCAGGCTGCGTCCCGCAGGGAGCCCTGCGCCTCCCCCGAGAGAGGCGACAGCAGTACGCGCAGCTCCCTCTTCGCCCCCTCCATCCTCCTCAGGGAGGGCTGCCACCCCCGGCCTACCGGCCGGCCCGCCGCCATCTTGGACGGAGCAGCCCTTTCTTCCGGTCAGCTGACAGCGCTGACCAGTGCCGTGGCGCGACTACAACTCCCAGCAGGCACCGCGGCCCAGCTCCGGCCGGCGGGGGGGCAATGCGCGCTGGGAGCTGTAGTCTTCGTGCGGGCCGGCGGGCGGGGACCGGGCTGCCGCCACCTTCGCTCCCTGCGGGCGGTGAGATCAAGGTAGGCGACTGCCTCTGGGGACCTTTATATTCCTCACAGCACCTGGAGACGCGGTTCTGCGCACAGCTGAGCCGTCTGAAGAAGCTCGAAACCTGCAGCAAACCTACTCCTAACTCCCATTATCCAAGCCGTGCCTCTTCCTATTTAAATCTTGCAGCTCTAGCTTGGAAAGTAAATCATGACGGCTCCCTCCCCCGTGCTACTTTAGAAGCTGAGTTGCTACCGTTATTTGGAAAGTGCGGGGCTTCTTGGGGCAAAGCCCGGCAGACCGGGGGTGTTTCTGCGTGGGCGAGCGGGCCTGCCGGCGCCACGGCAGCTCCACAGAGCCAAGGGCTACCGCAGCAACCCCGGGCAGCGCGGTGAGACCCCCCGGGAACAGCCACCCCTCCCCGCAGCAGCAAAATCCCGCCAACGCTGAGGGACCGACTAACCACACCCCCGCCCCGCCCCTGGGCGGGGCATCCATAACACGACCCCGCCCCCAGGCCTGGCCTCCTGGCCCCGCCCCGAGAAGAACTTCCCGGTGGCGGCGGCTGGACGGTGGCCGAGAGGGTCCGGTTCGCGTTCTCCCATGGCGGAGCGGGAGGATGTCGCTGCTGTTGGGGTTGCTGTCGCACACGCTGAACAGGGTGCTGTGGTACTCCGGGCTGCGTAGGGGCTGCCATGCCCCCCGGAACCAGGCCATGGAGCAGGACAAGGCGCTCGAGGTTTACGGTGACTGGCGTGGGACTGTTGGGGACAAGGGTCGTCCCTCGGGGAGGCCTGGGGTGAGGGGCCGTGGGGCGAGGGTCGTGAGGGGGCTGCGAGGGGCTGTGGAGCGGGGCTGTGAGGGAGCGTGGGGCAGGGGCCGCGGGGGTCTGTGAGGGGCCGCGGGGGTCTGTGAGGGGCCGCGGGGCGAGGGTTGTGAGGGGCGCTGGGGGCCGTTGGTGCTGTGCCCTTGGGGGGTGTGAGGTGGGGGAAGCCAGGCCCTGCCCAGCCGTTGTGGGGGGCCGGATCTGTGTCCTGGGGTTGAGTGTGTGGTCCCTGAGGGGCTGGAGTGAGGGTGGCTGCTCTTGCTGTGGGGCAGGAAGGAAGTGTATTTGGCTTACTTGAGAATTGGAATCGCTGCCAGGGATGTGGGGCGGGGAGGGGTTACCCTTTGGGTGCTGGAGAGTCCAGGAAGCATTAAGGGAAGGTTGAGGGCCTGTCTTGGGTGCCTGTTAGCTTTCCCCAGCCACGCGGCCAGCCCTAGGCTGTGTGTGGAGATGGGGTGGATGCTGTGACCTTGGGATGGAGCGTGTGCCACGGTCACTGTTAGGGTTCCGAGCAAGGAGTGCGCTGAGAGAACTCTTCATGCCCTGCTTGACTGGTGGGTGATGCTGCTGCTTCCCAGCTCCTGAGCGGTGGGAAAGGGGCTGGCCTGCTGCTGGGCTTGCCCGGTCCCTGCGTTGGGGGGAGTTACCTTAGCGTTTCATCACCTTAGACAGAAGAGGAGCTGGACACACCTGGAAAGGCAAGTAATTCCAGAAAGGTCAGCCAGATAGTCCAGCGAAATGGAGATTTCTGTTACTGAATGACTGAGTTTTTTGTAAAATATGGAGAGATTTCACCTCTGACAATGCTGCGTGTGGGATCTTAGAGGATTCCAAAAACACTGCCAAGCTTCAAGGCTTTATTTTGTAGACAGTTAGGAGTAGTGTGAGGATTTTATGCAGCACTGTACAGTTTTATCTAAAAAGAATAAAAGTTTGACATTGTCAAACAATGTCAAACAAACTCAATTTTAAAACTTGAGTGATAGGTACTTAAAGTAAATATAGGTACTTTAAAACATCAGTGGTCCTAAGTAATAACTTAGGTAATGAACCTTAAGCATGTAAGTAGTCCTGTTGATTGCAGTTCATCCATAGGGTTATGCTTGTGCATGATCTTTGCAGAATTAAAGCATCTGTCTGTGTAAAATTTAGATTTAAAAGACCAGAGACATCCATGAAATACCACTGAACTAAATCAACTTCAGTGTTCCTCTCACTGCTTGGTGAAGTAATTGATTTCTTCTTTAAGTGGGCCTTTTCACGTAGAAAGAGGATAAAATTTAAAAATAGGGAAAGAAATGTGACAAATTACAAGGAAATGTGTATGTGAAGATAATTCTGTTGTATGTATATATGAAGTAATTTCAGTTGGACTAGATGATTGTTGTAGGTCCCTTCCAACTGAACTGTTCTATTTTTGTGGATAAAACATCAAAAGTGACTTCAGTGAGAATTCCCCTGCTTCAAATCAAATAGGGTTAGATGTTGCAGGATCAAAAACATTTTCTTTAAGTAGTCTTTCTGTTTTCATTGAGGTGGTTTGTTTGGCTAGACTTCTGTAGTTGTCTAAGACTTTAAGCAAAAAGTGATACTAGAGACAGAACAATGGAAAAAAGGTGAAAACACTTTTAGGCTGTCTGACAAATGGGACTATTAAATCTGTTTGCTGGAAAACATTCTAATAAAGCTAGACAGTTTGCTTGCATGTTACCATCATGATCCCCAATGTAATTGAGGGAACAGTTATCAATTCTTTGGGAACACAGAACAAATAGCCTTGTGGCATCTACTGCGTCTTCTAGATTTGTAATTCAGCAGCATCACATCCTTGTGATGTAGACAGAGAAACAGAGGCTAGGGGCTTCAGAATGATTCAAGCAATTGTCTGCTTCCCTGGAAATTAGGGAATGGGGCTAAGTTCTCTCATTCATCCCAAATTTTGTGTTATGGTATGAGTGATGACAACTGACTTTGGACAACAAGTGTTTCCCAGCCCTGCAGAAAGGATTACCTAGGTTCTGAGAGCAATTTGAGTAGCCCTTGCAGGAGGGTGAGAGGTTCTGAGAAGGTGAGGGGAGTACCAGGAGTGAAAGCTTATACAACTGTACAAATGTAAGTCTTTTCCTCCCTCACCGGTCAGAGACTTTAGGGTATGCCTGCACGGATGGAGTCCAGACAAACAAGACCTACCGTCCCTGCCTGCTGGCTGCTTGCTTCCTTCCTGCCTGGAAATAATATAGCAATATGAGTGCCATGTTGTACTATGCCTGTGATGCCTGCAGAGAGGCTGGGCTTATCAGCTTAATGTCAGGAGGGCACTGAAAGCAGCTTTGCAGCTCTCAAGTTAAGGGCTGGGCAGGTCTGTCTGTACCTGAAGACAGACTGAAGTAATTTGCTGTAGTGAAGGCTGGCGTCACGTGCGCTTTCGCAATACAGTTAGCTATTGTAGTAGAGCTATTGATAGGCTACGCTAAAAAGAAAATCACTACAGCTGGCTAAAAATAGCTCTTCTTTTTTTTTTTTAACCTGTTTTTTTTAAAGTGATCTTAACCTGTATCCCTTTAGTTACCTTATTTGTACCAGAAATGCTTGTAATTGGGACAAATAACTGCATACAAGGCAGCAGCGAGTGAGGGGTGACAGCTGGGCACTTCCTAGGTTTGGCCTCCGCTGTCAAAATTAGTGTCTCTTCAAGTTATGCCGTGTACATGGCACAGATGTGAATAGGCTAGAGATCTCCTTGCCTTTCCTTCTATGCTACGTCACTCAGCAAATACGTTGAAATGCAGAGACTTATTTTTTCAGGCTCTTAGGAAATTTACTGAATTTGTATACTTTCTTGTGCATTATTTTTTGGTGCCCTGTAATCAAGTATTGTAGCTTTTGCATATTACTTTAAAACCTTTTGCTCTATGGAAAAAGCAACAATCAATGTAATTCTATTTCATTGTGCGATGAAACCTCCTTAGCTAATCCAGAACACGTTGCTTCTATCAAAGGCAATGCTGCTTATCATTTTCTGTACAGGTATATTAAAACAAGTTGATCTCCACATTTTACAAGCTAAGGAAGTGACCATTGATACAGATAAATATGGATTAGTGCATTATTTTTGTATTGGCTTTCCTTAAGATGGCTTCAAAATCTTATCTGTGAGGCCTGGTCTGGGAAGTGGAGAGAAGATGAGAAGGAAATCTGGCTTGTCTTGTTAATAGGTTAGATTTTGAAAAACCTGAAAGGAAGCAAACCTCTCTGAAATACTACATCTACATATATCTTTTGGATAGGCTAATATTAAATGACCTGTAGTTCCGAAGGTAATACATATCCTTTAATAGGCATGTTTTGGTTTCTATTTATTATAATGGGATTGTAAAAATAATAGCAGGTTTAGAACTGGAATGTGAAAAATATGTGCACAGTGAACAATAAATGTCTTAATTTGCCCAGTTCTGAAGCAATTTGTGAGATAATGTATCACTGATATTTACAGCTCTGCCTTTTCTGAAGAGGAGCAAGATAAACAATGCTGGGAAGATGGTTTCTAATAGAAGTACCTTTTATTAAATTCAGGAAAGCTGCTTTATTGTTGGTCACTTGTCTTCTGCTTTAGATATAATCCGTACTATCCGGGACCCGGAGAAACCTAATACTTTAGAAGAACTGGAAGTGGTAACGGAAAGCTGTGTTGAAGTGCATGAGATAGGTGAAGATGAATATCTGGTTATCATCAGGTTTACACCAACAGTACCTCATTGCTCCTTGGCTACTCTCATTGGTAAGATTGCTGTTTCATCAAATCTGTAACAATGAGCGTAATGTTAATTTTAGGTTGTCTGAATAACATCAGTCTTAGTTAAAATTCAGTATTGCTTTGCCAGCAGTTTGGCCAGGAATTTCATCTTGAGAACCCTACTAGCAATGCAAACAAACAAAAACCAGAGGAAATGTGGGGACATCCATCTGTTTTTATCAAGTTAGGGAAACTCTTCAAAGAGAAGCTCTCAAAAATCTGCTGGGAAGTGGTACAGAGTTCCTTCTTTATATTGTCCAAATTATTTTAAAAATGTTAAATTGAAAATTTGGCAGCTCTTAAATTTAAAAAAATGTTAAGACTCATGATTGTCTCCTCATCTTTCCCTTATCTTATGGGCTGTTCTCCGTTCCCACATATGTACAAAACACCCCACATGCAATCCAAGAGTACCAAAAAAAGGTCTGAACTGTTAGGAGTTTGAAAGCAATTAAGTTGAATGAAAATCTACACTGGCTTATTTTGCCTTTTTTTTCCCACCCCCTTATCATTTGTGGTGAGATCACATCTGAAAAATCACATCTGAGATCTCTGAAATGATTTGTTTAAATGTACCAAGGTTAGCAAGTCTTACCATTATATATCAATACTAAGATTTCTCAGTCTGTTTTAAATATTTAAGGGAAAATAAGTCTTTAATTTAATGAAGAAGTACATGTATTTATGCCCAAATAAACCTTTGCAGCTTTATGTAGAAAGTAAAGTATAGATAGTAAAGCATTAGCATGCCAAACAGTAATAATTTTTTTATAGTTTGACCCTCTTAGGAGTGTCAGTGGGTTAAGGCTCAGATCTGTGGATCAATGATGTACATGTCAAACCTTAAACTTCATGCTAATCGTGTTCTCAGCACTGAAATGTCAGCCAGGTCTTTGATGTCTGTTTGATTGTGCAGTCGTTATCGGTATTGTGTGACCACTGAAGCACAGTTCCTCATGCTGTTACAGGAAAGGGTTATGGTAACTGTTTTAAAGAGTTGGGTAGTGTATGTAAGAATGTAGGCAGTAAACAGATTATTTTTTTTTCCCAAACTTCCTTATCTGTACAGAGTACTCTAAGGTGGTAGTTCTTTTCGGGAATATTTTCTATTGCTGTTACCACTGGCTCAGCCTGAGGACAAACTGGGGCTGCAATATGGCTTTGTCTTTGCGTAGCTCGTCGTAAAGCCAGGCCTTGTGGGGAAACTGCAATGGGCTGGTGGTAAGGGTGTCTCCAAGCTTGGATCTCGCTCCCAAAGATGAACCACAACACTCCTGCTCAGTCTGTATGTTAGACATTAAATAGTAAAGTTACGAGCTTGAATTGCCCCCCAGTCATTGCAGGCTTGTGTTCTTCAAGCAATTTATGTTGGATTTTTTTGAACAAATGTTAGAAAACAAAACAAGCATTCTTCTCAGTACAGATGCAGCCACAGTGACAGCCAGGAAGCTCTATCAAAAATATAGAAGAAAGCTGGAAATGGAGGACTTTGTCTGTATTTAGTGTTTCTAGGAGGTGTTTAGAGACCAGAGACCTCCTAAGCTTGTAAGGCAGGTATGAGCTTAACTGAGAAGCTATGTCCAAAGGGTCAAGACACAAATTATTTAGTCTCCTCTGTGGCTTGTGCTGCTCAGAATACAAAAGGAGAAGGTCAATTATACTGCTGTTTTTTGATTGTTAAATATGGATTCTCTGAAAATGCACCTCAAACCTTGAATTTTACAAGAAAATCTCTTATCTGTTCTGTTTAAACAGGCCTTTGTTTAAGAATAAAACTTCAGAGATGTTTGCCTTTTAGACATAAGGTAAAGTATCTGTTCTGGAACTTGCTTTAAACTACATGAACTTATGCCAAGTTCTCTTTAAAAGAATGTATACTGCAGTATCAAGTAACTTGCAAGCTGTGATGAAGGATGGGGTCTCTTTAAATCTTGTTTGCCTATGGAGGGAGTGATGTTGCAGTACAGTGTAGCACATGGAGGGATTTGTGAATAACTGTGGTTCTTCTTTTCCTTTACAAAAGACCGTTTATTGCTGCACTTCTGAAATACACTGTGTTTCGAGGGATTTCCTCACCAGCTGTCATTCGGATTCTTGCTTGGTGGAAGAGAGGGTGTTTTCAAATTGAGTGTTACAAAGAATCTAAATCATACTTTTGCCTTGGGGAAAATGAATTTGGCCTTCTGCAATATTTCAATCTACCTAAGCATCATAAATATAGAATATTAATAGTTACTGTCTCTGCTGTACCATTTGGAATATTTGAGAGTTGTCTCCAGTGGACCAACCCTCTGTGAGCGAGCCCTGAAAGCAAGAGAACTACTCTGTCGTCAGTTAGAAACCAGTTAAGGGGAGTTCCACTACTTTATGTAGGCATCATCTAGGAAGTGAAAACCTCAGAACAGGTTCATTAGAGTTTAGAAGAACTGCAGAATTCAAAACTGGAACTGCACTGGGGAACCTCTTTATGACCTCTCTCTTAGGAACTGTTGCGTAGACGGCACACGGGCCTGAGCCTGGTCAACATACTGTACCTAACAGAGGCTAGCCCTGGCTATGCTGCTGGAGTGTAAGAAACTATATAGGAAACGGGGGGTTAATACATCCTTAAAGAAAATTGTTTGGGTCTTAGCAGGAACTAAGAGTAGACCTTTAATGACAAACATAGTTTTTTATAGACCTTTAGAAACTTGCCTGAAATAATTTAAAGTATAAATTAGGATTTCTGGTGTTGATTTTGTTGTTGTCGTTTTGTTTTTATAGTTGCTAGCTTCATCTTTCCACTTAAACAGTGTAAAGTGGGACTTGCATTTCTAGAAAATTAGGTAGACAGTGATTTGTTATGCTGGACACATGGTAACAAATAGGTTTAGCTTCAGTGAGATAAGATAAAAGGCATAAGATTTGTTTACTTGGTTTTCCTTTGGTATGTCAGTTTTATGAGATCTCCTTGCAGCTTGTCGTGGTTTAACCTCAGCCAGCAACTAAGCACCACACAGCTGCTCACTCACTCCCCCCTGCTGGGATGGGGGAGAGAATCGGAAGAGTAAAAGTGAGAAAACTCGTGGGTTGAGATAACAACAGTTTAATAGGGAAAGCAAAAGCTGCACACACAAGCAAAGCAAGGAATTCATTCACTGCTTCCCATCGCAGGAGGTGTTCAGCCATGTCCAGGAAAGCAGGGCTCCAGCACGTGTAACGGTGACTTGGGAAGACAAACGCCATCACTCCCAACGTCCCCCCTTCCTTCTTCTTCCCCAGCTTTATATACTGAGCATGACGCCATATGGTGTGGGATGTCCCTTTGGGCGGTTTGGATCAGCTGTGTCCCCTCCCAGCTTCTTCTGCACCTGGCAGAGCATGGGAAGCTGAAAAGTCCTTGACTAGTGCAAACATTACTTAGCAACAACTAAAACATCAGTGTGTTATCAACACTGTTTTCAGCACAAATCCAAAACATAGCCCCATACTGGCTACTATAAAAAAAAATTAACTCTGTCCCAGCCAAAACCAGCGCATAGCTCAACATGCGTGAGGGTTTTTTGCTGTTGTTTTTCCCAGGCCTGTTAAATGCGTGAAGGTGATTTAGGTCTGTTTAGATTCTAGTCCTACAATCTGTTCCCATGCAGGAAATAGATACTGCATTACACTACTGTTTTCAAATAGAATATCTGTGATTCTCATCACTGAGCAAAACTTATGAGGAATATCTTATTAGGAATCTCTTCCTAAAGGATGTCTTTTCAAGAGTGCTTAGCTTGTGAAAGTGACACTTGCATTGCTGGTGGCTTTTAAACAAATTGTTCCTGAATTGTGGCCTGCAGAGAACTTGTTGGAAAAGTAGTGCCAATTCTCCACTCTCTTTCCAGTAGCCTAACTGCAATTACTTTTTCACAAGAGCAGTTGATATTGGTGAGGAATGAATGCCTCCACAATTTTGAAGAAAGATTATTGGGGCCTCTCTGAAATGGAAGAGGAGATTGTCTTGTGATTGTGTTGCAGTGAAGTCTAAGATCAGCTCTTGTCATTGGTCCCCTTTCATTGTCTGTGAACATTTTTTAAAAGTATGCATTACATGCATTGTCTGTGTATTGTACAATTTGTTTTCTTCCAGTAATGTATATATTCAGCTGTTGATGTATGCATCTAACATTAATGATCTCTCCTCTAGCTGGAAATCTACATATCTGAAGGTACACATTCCACTGAAGAAGATAGTAAGTAGAGCTTATGAATGAGTGCAGCCTTAGACTGTGTGTTTGTGTTCTTTTGAGAAGTCTTTTTCTTCCCCTACCTTGCTGTCCTTTTCAGAAATGAATACACTGTTAAAGCTTTAAAATGAAACATGTAGTTGAGGCTGTTTCAAAAGCTGTATTGGTACTGTGAACACGTGCTTCTTGTTGTTGTTGTTCTGGTTTTTTTAAACAAAAAAACCCCACAGTTCTTGCAGATGTTGAGTTCTGTTTCTAACAAAAGAAGTTGCAACCGTGCTGCTGAATAATTAATATGAAGAACTTCCTGACTGGTTGATCTTGCTATCTTAACATCATCATAACAAAAATATGTTTCTCAGTCAATGTTTAAAGTAAAACTTGCAGGACATCAAAATTCTTTCAGCTATAGCCAATCACTGGCTTAAAAAGTTGTTAAAGCCTTTGTCTAGGCAACGTCCCAGGCTTTTTTGTTCTTAAGCATTAGACATCTTTGCATGGGGAAAATCGGTTCTTTTGGTTAAATTATTAGAAATTGAACCGGGAGAATTTGGACTACTAATTTGTCACAAATTTCATGCTGGATTTCAAGACACGTCATTAGTGCATCTTACATTCTTTTCCTAAACTGGAAAAGTAACAAAAATGTTTGGTGGTTTATTGTGACTGAGCTTTCATTTGCTTTGTTCTCAATTTCCTGTTAATCCTCTGTCCTCTGTTAATCCTGGCTCTTGAGCACCCTCACACTCTTCTTGTTGTCTTGTCCTTCTATCCTGTCTGGCACAGCCTTCTTATTCTAGGCCGTGCGACTTAAGTGTCTGCCTGTACAGTGCTTTATCAGCTATTGTACACATTTCAATTTTGGATATTACGCAAATAATATCTTCCACCTAAAAAGAAAATTGAAAAGGAAGTTGACACAATGTACTGTTACTGTACAGCAGCATTTTCTCAGCCTTTGAGCTGGCCATCCACTAGCTTTGGAAAATCTTCACTGCAGTATGATACCTAGCATTTGTCACGGTACTGATGCAGTACGTGTAAAGTACCACTGAAAACTGCTTCTGACTTCACTTTTCCTGCGGTGTTTTGCAGTCAACAAGCAAATCAATGACAAAGAGAGAGTAGCAGCTGCGATGGAGAATCCAAACTTGCGTGAAATTGTGGAGCAGTGTGTTACAGAGCCTGACTAGCAGCTACAATACCCACAGAGTTATCATTTTGATACATTTCTTAAAATATCTTTGTTTAAAAAAAAAAAGAAAATAATAATAATAATCAAGGCCTTGAGTTTAATACTTGAGTTCTTTTTATCTTCCATGTTTTTTAAAAGAAATTGTTTATAAGATAAATTTAAATTATGATTAATTAGTCTCTAAAATAAAGTGAAGTGTATAGCGTTAAGGGTTTGTAATTTCTGGTGTCCAGAGAAATATTTTATGATTAAAAACAAAACAACACATATGTATTGCCTTCTGATAGACATTGTGCTATAAATTCAGTTTTGCAAGTTAAATTTCTACATTGTTTCAATCACTGCACTGTAAAAATAAAAACAGATTCTTGTACTGAAATGCTGCTTTCTGAGTTCAGAAATTTTCTTTTTTTTTTTTTCTTTAAGCTTAGGTTTAGATTTCTGTTAGAGAAGGAAACATTTCATTCAACTTCTTCGTTGTCGATAAACACATTAAAGCTGAAATGAATTCAGAAAAAATTCAGAACCAAGGGACTGGACTAGAACCAGGTGGATTTTTACTGGGACGCTATTCCTGCTAAATATGTGCTTTTTTTCTCTGTAAGTACGTGTTTCTGATTCTGCAGGCTTTGCTTTGTAATTATCCTGGGGGTAAAGTTTTCCTGTGGACAAGATCTTGCCAGTTTGATCCTGCTTTTTCTTATGACTTAGCTGCAGCGTGGAAGGTGAGAGAATGCCACAGCCCTTCATCCCCCTGGTTCCCACTGTCCAGTTTCTTTTTGCTGCTCCCTGGCTAATCTTATCTGGGGCGTCCGTAATGTTGCCTGCTGTCACATGTTTTCTCACTGGAGAAGTTCCCTGGGGTTAGTTTCCATTGCAGCTGTGGATTTGACCGTGGATTTACCTTTCCCTGAAGAATTAGGCAGATATTTCTCGCTCAGCTGTCCTTCTCCCAGTGGAAACGATGTTCAGTATCTGCTCTGCAGCCACAGGAGGGCCTCAGTGGAAAATATGTGCAGGGGGAGAGGCTGCTGCCACCCATCTCATGCCCCATGGCACCTGACAGACTAGTAGTTATCCCCTGCAGTGGTTCACGAGAGATTTAGGGAGCCATTCCTCTGTGAAACAGTGATTACTCTAGTGGGCTTGTATTTGCTTAAAGGGTGAGGAATCCCTGGAGATCAGTGCAAACATCTGTTGAGATTTCAGGGATTTGTAACTGTTTTAATAATAAGCCACATAAAGCTTTCCTGAAGGCATAAAATGATTGAATGGACTCCAGCTAGGCTAACGCATTATAAACAGTGGGGGAAATTTTCCCCTTTGTAGAACAGTATACTGACACATGTCACAGCTGTGCCAACAAGAGCTTGTAATCTCCCTACTTTCAGTGCCAGTGTTATCTAAAAAAAAAAGGGGGGGGGAGGGCAGGGCAGGGAACAATCCCCTTTTTCCATAGGTTACTGCACATCTGCAGAGCTGTCAGTTCTAGCATGTGTGTGGAAAATTACTGTCTTAACTTCAGTC
The DNA here is from genome assembly GCF_035582795.1 of Mycteria americana. Classification (NCBI taxonomy): domain Eukaryota; kingdom Metazoa; phylum Chordata; class Aves; order Ciconiiformes; family Ciconiidae; genus Mycteria; species Mycteria americana. The sequence goes on along the minus strand of NC_134370.1, from coordinate 70,283,516 downwards.
ACTCAGCTTCAATTAAATGTTACTTAAACTTCAAAAGCCTTTGTGCGCTTGTTGCGCACCCTGAATTTAGCTTGAGGGAAGTAATGTATGTCCTTAAGCAGCGCTTTCTACAGATGCTTCTGTAAAGTGTAATTAGATGTAAGCTTAAATGTGGGACGCTGCTATGTCCACTACCTCAGGTGTTCAGCAGAATGTGAAGGGAATTAGCTACTTGATGTTTGTGTGGGAAATAAAAACTTGGTACTGTTTCCAAAATAAATAAAGAACCCAGGGACCAAATATTTTTTAAAATCCTACTTTAGGCAAAACCTAAAATCTGTGTATTTAGACTCCTGCTGGAATGGTCTGTCATGAAGTATCCCAAAAGATGCATTTTGTAAGGTTTGCTGATGGGGGTTTTTTTTGTTTCTTTGGTTGTTTTTTCTTTTTTTTTCAGCTGGGAAGACTCATTAAATGGTAACTACTACTGTAAAATAATTTCTTTTCTATGAAAAGCAGGTGGAGATGTTTTCCTATGATAAGGTTCCCAGTTTTGCTGTGCTGTGCCATTAAGACAGAAGTAGAACAAGAGCAATGTTTTTCTTCCCCACTGTTTACTCTTTAATAAACTAGTTCGATGGTAACCATTGCAAACTGTAGTTTCAATAAATGCAATTAGCAGTTCAGTTCAATATAAAGGATTTTTTCTGTGTAGTTACTTGTCGTCATCAGCCCAGCTCTTCTAAACCACTGTTCTTCCAAAAAGAATGGCTGCTTCCATTTTGAATGGCTAAATCGTGAGGTACTGTGATGTTTGTACTGTTCCTTGCAACTTCTGTTTTCGTTTATTGCTCTGTAAGACTTGCTGTCATGCATCGTATCCAAAATGGCTTTAAGGCAATGTCTGCAAGTCTGCACAAAGTCAGTTTAAAACAGAATACTACTTCGTGTAGAAGAGTCTCTATTTCCATTTTAAAATTAAATCTAAACTGACTTTGTTTCTATTAAGTAGAAGCAATCTGTCCTTTTTTTTTTTTTTACTTTTCAAAAGGAGAAAAACAAAAGCAAAGGCTTTTTTTAACTGTTAATGATTTCTGGAGAGAGGGAAATGAGCGGAGCCAGAAATGTTTTGGAAGTGTTCTCCCACGAGGGGGAGCATTGAGAAAAGATCACAGACTGGTTTAGGCTGGAAGGGACCTTCAAAGATCTGGCCCCCTGCCAGGGACAGCTTCCACTGGATTAGGTTGCTTGAAGCCCCATCCAACCTGGCCTTGAACACTTCCAGGGATGGGGTGTCCACAACTTCTCTGGGCAACCTGTTCCAGTGCCTCACCACCCTCACCATAAAGAATTTCTTCCTTACAGCTAATCTAAGTCTACCCTCTTTCCAGTTTAAAACTGTTGCCCCTGGTCCTATCGCTTCAGGCCCTGGTAAAAAAGTCTCTCTCCATTTTTCTTATAAGCCCCCTTTAAGTATTGAAAGGTCTCCCCAGAGCCTTCTCTTCTCCAGGCTGAACAACCCCAACTCTCTCAGCCTCTCTCCATAGGAGAGGTGTTCCAGCCCTTGGATCATTTTCGTGGCCCTCCTCTGGACCCCCTTTCTGCATTCAGGACCTTTCAAAAAACCTGCACTCATGTTCCTTCCTTTTTTTTATTTTCCCTTTTTCATTCCTTAAAATCAATTCTTTTTGTCTCAAAGGGAAGCCTAGCGCACCCACCAGCAGCCAAACCCAGGGCTGTATCCCAGGTCCTGGCCCGGTGCCGGTGCGGAGGATGGCTGAGAGCACACAGGCTCCTGGCAAGGGTGAGGGCAACCACAGCTCAAAGGCTGTTATTATTTGCTGTTTGTCTTTGCTTTTTGTGGGCTGTTTAGTAATGGTCCCAGATGTAAATATATGGGGCAAAGATAATTTTCTTTATCAGAGTTCCAGGTTACACTGGTTTAAAGCTGCCATTAGAGGCTGGGGAGTTGTCCCTCCGAGCCGTCTCTTTATCTTCTAATCCCACATTTACACTTTTTGCCTTTAAGCAGAAACTTTCTCAGAAAACTTTTATCCCTTGAGAAAACTTACTTGTTACCACCAAACATCCCAGAATAGCACTTACATGCCTTTTTTCTCTTTGTCTCCTGCCATATCGAAACTCTTGGGTTTGATCTTTCATGCCGATACTCTGGAAACTGGATGGAAGAGGTCAGTTATCAAGTGCGAGACTCAAGCGAAGAAGAAAAACCCTAAACCCTCTTACGTGTTTGTAGTAAGAGATGTATTCAAGAATACTAAATTTTAAGACAGATCTGGATATGTATCACCCAAATTTTAGAGTGGTTCTGTCTGTGGTTCAGTGTGCTGCAGGTGTGAATTGTACTCCAGAAGCACATTTTAAGTATAAAAGTGTAATGCTTCTGATGTTGGGAGTTGTTTGGATGCGCGGGTCTCCTCCTACCACTGCTCTTTGGGTGGGTTTGATGAAATCTCTGTGGCAAAGCTACTTGCATCAAAGTGCTGGTGATTGACAAGACAAATTTTGATTAGTTATTCTAACCAAGCCTTTTTTTAATCTTTCTGATATTTTTAAGCATTATTTTAAAATATTATAAGGACAAGAAATGTAAACATAACTGTTTACTTCGGTTGGTATTTATTAGATGAGAATATTTCTTGTGCTGGGTGGATTTTCATGAAAATACTTCCTTAAGCATCGTGTCAGGATGCATTTAAAATTGACTGAATAATCCAATAATGTGCTGCTGTAGTTGGCCTATAAACTGAATGGATTTTCTTTTCCACTTGATAACAATTTTTTTTTAAAAAAAACAAGAAAGTTAATATTTTTGTAGCACGATCCAGCATTTTCATGATATTTCCATGAGCTGTTGAAGCTTCTTTCTGATGGATCTACTCCCACGTAGAAAGCATCAAGAGAAAAATAAGAGAATCTTGTTTTGATTAAATGTTCCTTATGTCAGGCAAGTATGTCCTCATGCCATTGCTGTGTCAGCAGAGACACTGCTTGTCAGGATTCATAAAAGGAAGGAAACAGGCAACAGTTTTGGCTGCTTTACACTGAAATGAGCACAGAGCTTTAATTGCAACGCATCTGGGGCTGTCCGCTTCCCCTACTGCCCCCAGAAAACAGTTACAGGAGGGAAATCTCTCTGAAGTAATGGTTTTACACGGAGTAGGAGGACGAAGAGAGGTTTTGCACTTCCCCACCAGTGCTGAATCGTGCGGCACCTGCTTCTGCATCACCCGGCGTGCCCGCGTGGCTGGGCAGCGTCTGTCTGTCTGTTCCCCCCAGCTGGGGCTGTACGCTCCTCGAAATGCGCCGTCTGAGCTTATTCTCTGATTGGGAATGAGCCCTGACACCTCCTCGCAGGGAGCGCGCCGTGGTGCAGGAGAGCAGCGCTGCACACCGGGCGTGGGGGCTGCATCCCCTCCCCTCCCCTCCCCTCCCCTCCCCTCCCATTCCCTCCCATCCCACTTTTGCACCAAGGTCATTGTGCTGATGCCCATAAAAATCCATCTTAGAACTTCCCTGCAAAATCAGCAGCAGATCCCTGACCAGTCCCTTGAGTACCTAAATCATACAACAAAGGGAAATGGTGTCTCAGTGTTGGAGGGAAAGCCATAAAGGCGTTGCGTGATGGCAGAGGCTGGCATTGCTGAGTTTCTGGGATGGGATTTTCAGGGCAGTGACCGTGCCCCTGTACTCGGCACTGGTGAGGCCGCACCTCGAATGCTGTATTCAGTGTTGGGCCCCCCACTCCAAGAGAGACATTGAGGGGCTGGAGCGTGTCCAGAGAAGGGCAACGGAGCTGGGGAAGGGTCTGGAGCACAAGGCTGATGGGGAGCGGCTGAGGGAGCTGGGGTTGTTCAGCCTGGAGAAAAGGAGGCTGAGGGGAGACCTCATCGCTCTCTACAACTGCCTGAAAGGAGGGGGTAGAGAGGTGGGGTCGGTCTCTTCTCCCAGGTAACAAGTGATGGGACGAGAGGAAATGGCCTCAAGTTGCACCAGGGGAGGTTTAGACTGGGTATTAGGGAAAACTTCTCCACTGAAAGGGTTGTCCAGCATTGGACCAGGCTGCCCAGGGACGTGGTGGAGTCCCCATCCCTGGAGGTATTTAAAGGACATTTGGATGAGGTGCTTAGGGACATGGTGTAGCGGTGGGCTTGGCAGTGTTAGGTTTACGGTTGGACTCAATGATCTTAAAGGTCTTTTCCAACCTCTACGATTCTGTGATTCTGTGATTCCGTAATGGCAGCCCTGAAAGGTACAACTGCTTTTCCTATTCCGGACTCGATTTTGCCACAGTCCACAGACAGCTGTTTGATAGATCAGCTTTCATTTGAACAATACGTCCCAGAGGAAGCTTCTGCTAAACTAGTGTTCAAGGGATGAAAGTCCATGTGCAGGAGGGAGGGCTCTGCCCGTACCCATGCAGTTTGCGTTGCAGAATTACTGGTGCCCGTTGTGTGCTTAAAGCCTACTGACCGCGAGCAAAGCCTCCCGCAAAATTCAGCAGGCTTCGGCAGGGTGATTTCTGCTCAAATTACACTAGCTCTGTTCGATTTCAATGTAAGTGTAACCTTCAAAACACTGCGAGAAAGACCCGAAATACCCTGAGAAAAGGAAAAGGCTTTTCGGGGGGAGGGAAATGGCAATGATTCGCTTTATTTCTCTAGAAATTTAATCCCAAGAGGGTTATCTTATTCCATTTCCTGATCCAACACAAAAATGTTCCAAGGCCTGCTTTCAGAGCCTCAACCCGTTTCAAATAACCTTTAATTTAAATAAACAGCTTCTGGATTGTAATGAGATCAGCGAGTGAGATTTGCACATAAAAGGCCGAGGTGCCTGTTTGCTCCTCTGCATCTCTCTGCACACAGGCACTGGGACCCCGTCCGTAGCCCCCAGCCCCCACGCTGCTAATGGTATCGGGCCAGAGATGGTTAAAATGTTTTAAAATGCCAATATGGAACTTCAGAGCATTATTTCTCCAGCGGCAGCGCTGGTTTCAGCTGCTTCGGACATCCCTGAAGCTGCCGGCCCCGCAGGCTAGTTGCCTCCGGCTGAGCCCAGCGAAGCCTTACGGCTTCCCCGAGGGATGGATTTGGTTTCCGAGAGTTCTGCGTAAAAGCAGGAACCAGCTTGTGCTTCAGGTGCGATTGCTAACTCCTGCTTAGGCACAGCGATTGACGGAGCTTGTGAGCTGATTTTTTAAAAACAACTTTACGTTCGTAGGAGGACAAAACTCCTGCCTGGAGGAGGTCTTCAGCTCTGAAGAGCCAGCGGTTTTCGAAGCGTTACACAAGGGAGTTTGTTGGTGTTAGTGACACCCAGATAAGGTGAGAAGCGGGATAGCTGCAGTTTGTTCAGCTTCTTGAGAGGCGCAGGTCTATTTCAAATCGCTAAAATGACCGAAATGGATTTTTCCAGATTATGTTTTGCTTGACAGATGATCAAAAGATGCAATTTTCTAGAAAGACCGCGTAGCTGAGGTCTAACCAGGCCAGCAAATGTAGCTGTGGCAAAACATAATTTCAAAGATATAATGTCATTTGTGGTAACAGCTTTGCTGTATGCCCCCGGGGTTTCACCGCTCGCCGGCACAGCCTTGTGTTACCGGCAGCGCACGTGTGTCAGGCGGCTGCCGGGAGGTACCAGGGACAGGCTGGGAGCAAGGTACGTGAGCAAGAGCCTCTGGTGCTGGCAGAAGATGAAGCAATAAGTTATTCTAACCAAGGCCTTAGGAAACATTTCTTAAGTCATGAATTTCCAGTGGACCAAAAGTAAGAAAATCCCATGTAGAGAGAATTGAAGAGGATGCAGGCAGGAGTTGCCCCTGTGCCTGTCAGACCTGGAAAACTTCCAGAGAAGGATTTTATCAAAAAAAAAAAAAGCCATATCCTTGGGTCGGAAAAAAAGCAATTCAGGAAAAGCAAACTTGTTTGTTAACTTAGAACTAGATTTAAGGCACCTCCTTCCACTCCTCTCTCACACAGGAGAAAAAAGCATCCCTGCACAGTGTATTTTACTGCCCAGGCAGCTTGTCTGGCTTTCTGAAATCTGAGGGAAGGAACAAGCGTGCATCCCTGTACGGGCACGGCGGGGACACACGTCCTGCGTTAGAACCTGACCGTTTTGAAGAGGTTACTCCAGGCAGATAAATACCCGACAGGGATGTGTTAAATGAACCTGCCAGCACGAGCTGGCATTATCTGTCAGCTGTTTTCCTGGAACTTGCTTCTTTTGCTTTCCAGCGAGGGGGTTGGTATTTTCTTTTCAGCATGAAGATATCTGCCGGGAGCAATGAGGTTTTGTGAAATATTGCGACCATGAGATATGCAGCTCCCCTTCTCGGATGAGTTGCCTGGTAATTTGCTGGGTGCCTGGTGCCTCAGGTTGCACTGCCGAAAGGTTATCAGGGCTCGGGGGGTTCAGCTGTTCTTCTGAGCTGTCTACCTAAAACCCCCAAACCTTAAAGACTGCTTCTCTTTTAGATTTGATTTTTTTAAAATAAATATAGAAAACAAACTCCTTTGCAAAATAAAATGAAGTTCATTGCTTTTTGCTGAAATAGCCTGATTCTGCCTTTTACATCTTTGTCCAGCCTCCTTAAGCGCAAGGGTGACACGGAGTTAAGCTGGAGCAAATGGGCCTTCTGCAAAACACCCACAGGAAGGTGTTCCCACCTCAGACAAAAGCTTTGCCCTTGGTGGACGGGGAAGAGGGTGCTTTGATGACCATGAGAGGACTTTCCCTGTTTCTGCAGCTGGGATCATTAGCACTGAGATCATCATTAGCTGGGATCATCTGCAGCTGGGATCATTTGCGCTGGAGCACGGAGGCTAACGTGCCTCTTCGGAGTGGCAATTCAGTAAAATGGACCTGACCTCAAAAGCAGGTCTCTGAAACCAGGAATAGTCCCAGTTCCTCAGGGAACGGGTCACTGCCGGGGGGGGACTGGGTGGCGGCTCCCCAGGGCTGGGCTCCAGCAGCTCAGGAGGCAGCTCCAGAGCCGCTGCGCTTTTCAGCAATTCCCTATTAAATTGGGGTTGGGAGCCTTGTTCATCCCCGTTGCTGCTGCCCTGCAAACCAGGGTGGGCAGAGGCTCCGCCGTGCTCCCACCACAGCCACAGGGTTTTGGGGTCACCGCGTCGGTGAAGCCGTGCCACGTGTCAGCAGAGAAACAGCCAGCGAGGAGGTCACACTGTCTGCGTGCGAGCGGAGGAACAGGTCAAGGCGGATCGTATCAGGCGGGATTTTAGGTGCCTGAGGACCATATGATGTTTCTCCAAACCCGGGAAGACAGGCACGTGTCACCTGTTCCCACTTACTATCATCAAGTAACAAAATTGTCCCTTCATATTATTAATATTTTGCATTTACAATAAGGAGAAACAACTGCAGAGGGCACCAGCAAGCCACAGAGCGATATTACAACCAGTAATTGCTGCGTGAGGAGCATCCCTACCCTGGGCTCCGGCCGCTCGTCTCGGTCTGCACGCTCTCCCGAGTCCCCAGCCGGGCTGCCCCGGTCCCGGGCGGCGATCTAGTACCAGGCTGGTGTCCCGTGTGGTTGGAGAGCAGTCTGGGTGTTTGTTGGAGAAGCTGTGGGCAGGCTGGGAAGCGGAGGAGCTGACGGTGGCTGGGTCTGGTCTGAGCTGCGATGGTTTCTGTAGGGTTCTGGCTCTCCCCACCGGTGCCCATCGCAGAGGAGCCGCGTTCACGGCCGGAGTGCGGGCACCTGGGGTTACGCCTCTGCCAGAGGCTCAGAGGGAATCCGGGAAACGTCTGCAGGGATGTGAAAGGAAGGAGAGAGCACAGCAGCCCCCACCACGACGCGTGGAGCCGTGGGGACCTCAGCCGGGGCAGATGCTCGCACGGCACCTTCATCCCCGTCAGATCACCAGCCCGGCGGGAGGGGAGCTTCCCGAGCCCGGGTCTAGCTCCTGCCCCGTGGCTCTGCCTTGCCCAGCACAGCCTCCAACCGCGGCATAAGCACAGAGGCAGGCCGTTCCCCTTCCCCAGTTCCTCTAGAAAGAGCCAGAATTGTCCTTTTGCCCCTTTGCTAGGCTCCCGTTGCATGCAAAGGGCTTTATAGCAGCTTCTGCTTTTCCAGGCAGGACGTAACAGATTTGAAATCAGGTTTCCAACCCCAGATCACCGGGCTGCAAGCCCTTGCAAGCAAGGTGTAAGCCGTGAGGTAAAGGGGCCGTTTGCTTCCTCTCTCACTGCTTACACCTGGGAGGTCTCGCCCCTGCCTTGAATGCAGCAGGGCTGTATAAATGGCTCCTGGGGCTTGTTTGCAAAAACTTTACATGGGGGTGTAACTGTTAGTCACTACAGATGGCAACAGAGCAGTTGCATATAGAGGTAGAGCTATTTTTAGCATATAGGTATTTCTAAAATATTTACATCTGGTCATGCTGAGCTTTCCTTAAAGCACAAAGGCGGATCAGCAACCGAGGGTCCCAGGGAGGCGAGCGGTGGCTGTATTAGCTCTGACTTGGGCTGTGCAGGTCCTCCCTCTCTTTCTCCCCTCCTTCGACACGCGTGTGAAACAGCTTGCTTTAACTTCTTAACAAAAGTGATTGCTCTGGGTGAGCAAAGCATGCCATGCCTTGGCACCGGCTTCGTGGCCAAGGACGAGGCAGGTTACTTCTCTCCCCTTCCTTTCCTCCTCCTGTTTCCTGCTGCTTTACTTCCCCCTGGGAACGTCCCTCTGCCTACCCGCTGCCTGCAACGGGCAGCCCCGGGACAGCCGTGACCTGCTGGAGCACTTGCTGGCGGTGCCGGGGTTCGGCACCCCGAAGCGGTCGGACGATGGCTGTTCCCCTGCCCGGGCTGGACACCCCGAGCAGCTGACGGCGATCGGCTGCCATATAAAAGCCAAAAAAAGATAAAACAGCTACATTATTCAAATCCTTTTCTTGCTGTCCTGCCGCTGCTTTTCTGACCCTCAAGGCTGTTGCTTGTGAAACCCTTCTGCGTAGCACAAGGGCTAGAGGTTTTAAGAACAAGAGAAAATAAAAACATCTCTTATTCTTAGCTGAAGAGGCATGGATGGATGGTGGGAGCTATTCCTGGTCCGTCTGGACTTCGCTGCCTCCTCACATGCTCGGGTCACCGGCGGGACCGCATCCCTCACCGGTTGTTGCAGCTGATGAAGGACTGATGACCCCTCTGGCTCTTTGGGGATTAAAATACTCCAGCTGAGATCATCTGGTCCGGACAGAAGCACTTGGGTAAGATTTGAGAGCCTGCAAAACACAGGTGCTCTGACAGGGTGACCCGACTGCTTCTTGAGATGCGGAAGCATTTTAAGTGTTATTGTTAATAAGAGACACAAACAACCTCCTCCATAAAATGCCTGCTCCTTCCCAATTAACAAGCCCTCAGTTCCTTCCTGTCTCCAGCTCTGGGAATGTCTGGAGGTGACCAGGGGAGGCACAAGGTCTCATTGCTAATCTGTAGCCAAAAAGCCTCCGGCTCCTCTCGCAGAGGCTTTCAGGAGATCGTGATGAATAAATAGAAGCAACAGCAAAACATGAGCTACAGGTTACTGTCCTAAAGCCTTCCTCATGCAGGTTCTCCTGCGATGCTGCAATCAGCAGGAGTCTCAACGTGTTTGTGAGCACATTCTGCTGCTGATTGCTGGGACGCTGCCACCGGTCGCCCATCTCCTGGTCGCCCATCTCCTGGTCGCCCATCTCCTGGTCACCCATCACCCCGTCGCCCAGCCAAGGTGGCTGTTTAAAATACTCCCCTTCCTTCCCACCCACTGGAAAAAGAAACCCTGCAGGACAGTCCTACCCAATGCCCAGGCAATCAGAGCCCGCTGATGGCTGTGGGGTTGGGGAACGCCCAACACCTCTTCCCATCATCGGTGATGCCGATGCCACTGCCGAGCGCCTGCCGTGCCCCCGCAGCCTCTCCCTGCCGCCCAGGCTGAAGACACCAGGCTTGTTGGCACGTCCCCAGAACTTCAGTTTCAGCAGGTCCACGTCTCATTTGGTTCTCCAGGTCTTCCCTCGCTCAGGGAAGCCTCCCCAGCAGAGCTGGCTGAGCTCAGCACAAGTTTCCACCGATGAACATCTGCGAGCTGCTTCCTTCGACTAAGCTGTGCTGACGGACAAGACCTTGGGCTCGGCTTCTTTTAGAAGGCCTCATTATTTTAGTTACAACTAATAGTTCTGCTTGGCGCTTACCTTTCCAAATCTCTCCTGTCCCACCAGCACCACATGGGGAGAAGCCTTGCCCCAAGAGCCCAGAACACTGGGGCAAGTAATGATGCAGACTTTGCAGCTGCAGGGCAGGGCGTTGGGCTGACCACCCTTCTTTCCTCTTCCCCTGGTTTAACACCACCAGTCTCAGTCTCCTTTTATAGTCACAAGCCTTCTTCACAAATTTCCCGCTGGATCCTAGCCCAGTTCTTTCCCACATTCTTCGTTGCCCGCTAAAAGAGAGCTCTCACATCTTGCAAAACTTCTTCTTAAATCACACCTGCCATCTGTCTCCAGAAACTGGGCAGGATCCAGCTCCTCTGACGGATGCGGTGCGGAGATGGCCGATTTAATCCTACCTCCGATGAGGGGGGGTGAGAAAAGGCTATTAAGAAGATGCTGGATGGAGGTGGGAGAAGAGGTGGGGACCCTGGTGCCTCCCCAGGGCTGAGCATGGCCAGCCTCCACGGTGTCTCGATGCCAACGGTTGCATGGCTGACCTGTAGCAAAATCGGATGTTTATAAATAAAAGCACAAACTGAAAGCCTACAGAGAAACAGAAAATATTTCAGGGAGGTTCTGTATTTACAATTGGTCCTGAAAAAACCCAGGCAAAGTCCTTTGGAAGTTCAGTTTCGTGGATGTCAGGACGGTTTGAATGGGAGACGCAGCTGCAGGCTGGAAAACAGCAAAATCTGGGAGGAAAGGTCTTTCATTCCAGTCAGTATTTCTGTAATGAAAATAGTCAACTGACCAGGTTTAAATATTACTCTGAAGGACCAAGTGGCCTGGGTAAGGGGTTAGTTCACCCTGTGTTTGCACTAAACTTAAATTGTCTTCCGTTTTCTTCTGAGCCGCCCATATAGCCCCTGCGCATCCCGGGCTGCTCGAACAGCCTCCAGTGACCAAACCACATCTGAGCAGAGCATTTAAAACCTGCACTTTAGGGCTGATGGGCTCCAGAACCAAATTATTTTTTAAATTAACTTCGTCAACAGTTTCTTGAGAAGGAAGCCTGCACAATGTGAGGGTTTTCCCTTATTCCAAATCCGCCTTCTGTGGATTTATCATCTGTTAGTCCAAAAGGCGGCAAGTGAAACCTGTGAGCAATTCTTTCCCTGTTCGGTAATTACCAGCTGGAGATTACAATAGATTTCAGGAAACTTAGCTGAAATCCTCTTTTAAAAACATATTGTTTGTTCTGTTTCCTCTGTGGAAAATATAGGAAAAAACTACTTTGGAGTGTGTGTCAGAGCTTGGTGCTGGGTGTGCAGGGGGGCCTGGGGTCAGCGAGGTGTCCTGGGGGCACGGGGACAGGAGCAGGCGAAGGACGGCTCGGACGGACCACGTCTGCAGTTATTTACCAACGCAACTCAGCCCGGCTTCCGAGGCAGCTTGGGCATTGGATTGCTTTGGGAACAGGTGGAGTGGATAAATCTAGAGGTCTAGATAGTGGATAGATCTAGAAGTCCACTAGAAGATCCACTGGACAGCGGATAGATCTAGAAGGTCCACTAGATAGATCTAGAAGTCTAGGGGATAAGTCTAGAAGCTGAGTGCAACCTCTTAGGAAATTTTTGGAAAGGCAGTTTCTAGTCATTGTGAAGCTTTATCTGCCTAAATCTCTGTTTTTAACTTTCTATATTTGGGTTGTGTTGGGTTTTATCTTTTTAGACTTTTCCCATTACTCAGAAATTTGTCTTCCCCTTCCCCTCAGCTCTCCCATCCCTCATGAGCTGCTGAAACACTCGGGTTTTGGTTTTTAAAGCAGCACAGAAGGCGGCTGCCCTGGGATCAATAGCCAGCCTGGAGATCCCTGCGGAGGGATGCTCTCAGATCTTCCTCGGGCACCCTTGAGTTCAGGACCCCCTGTAGTGCCTGCACCCGAGATTTCCTAATCCCACGGGAACCATTTTAAGACAGAGCTCCACAACTTTTGGCCAAAAAGCCATGGCTGCTGGGGGGAGCAGGATCCGTCCGGGTCCCTCCTGCCTCTCCCTTCCAAAATCCCTGGGGATGAAGTCTTTTGAATGGGAAAGGACAGTTGTTTTCCAACTCCAGCACAGTTGAACATTTACCAAAGATTTGGCTCACGGGGAAAGTGCCTTTAGAGACTTTCCCAGTTCAGCAGTACGGGGGGAGCGAATGCAAAGAGGCGAGAGGCGTTCGCATGCAAAGGCCAAAGAGGGAGGTGCAGGACAGGAGTAAATTCTCTGCCTTCTGTTGCTGGTTGAGCCACTTATTTCCTTGAAAATGCTCTTAAATATAAAAATAAATTCTACGTCTGTCTTTTATCAAATAAAAGGAATTATTCTTACAGATGAATCGGCTCGATGACTCCCAGGCAGACTGGGGCTAGAAGGCCCCCGAGCACGGGATGAACGGCAGCTCTGTGCTGCGGATCGTATTGCACGATGTTGCCCAAAGCAGTTAGTTTCTTCCTCCATCCTCAACGTCCAGGTGATTTCTGCTCTTTTTCAGCTACCGCCCCTGGTCACCCCCTCCGGCGCTGCGGCAAGTGGAGCCCAGGGACCTTCCAGCTGCTCAAGCCAACTCCTTACACCACGCATGTGTTTTCCCAATTCCCTTTCCGAGCAGTGGTGGCAGCAAGGGGTCTTACTGAATATATACCTATATATGTGTATATATACGTATCTATATATGTGTATGTGCAGAGACAGGGGCCAGCAGGTCTCAGTCAGCCTGAGCCGCCTGCAGAGGAAGGCACAGTCTATGCCACGCGCCCAAAAAAGTCTTCAACGACACAAAAGTTTAAGAACAACTCAATTGGAAGAGACATAGCTCTGGTATGGGTTGCTGTTGCAATTAAGCTTGCCTAGATTTGTATAAATGTGCATTCCTGCCTTAAAAACCAGCCCGCAGCTCCCATTAACCCAGTGCAGACGTCCAGCCGGTGCTGGGAGGCGACCAGGCTGCAAGAACAAAATTCCCTGTAGCCTCCGACAGCTTAGCGGAGAAACCAAATGTTTTTCAAACGAGCCAAGTAAAACCGAGCAGCCAAAGGTCGGAGGGACTTCGACCCCCCCATTGCTACGGTTCACAATGAGTGGGAATCCCCCCCTTTACTCTGTGCCAAATGAAGCATGCGAGTTCTGCAGCGTTGGCCTTCAATGGGGTCTTTCTGAAGTAATGAACCAAAAGTATCTTAGAATGACAAAGTGAATGCATCCTGGTCACCACGCATCCTGTATCGCTAATGAAAAGCGTGATTTAGGGCTTTTCTTCTGTCTGCACCGGTCACAGCCAGGGCTCTTTGGCAGGCTCGGGGGGGAAGGCTCTGCCGGGGTCTCCGGTCAAACGCACGTACGTTCTCGGCGTGACCGGTGCATCCCCGGCAGGGAAGCCGGCGGCGGTGGGCTTCCTTCCGCTCTGCCGGGGCCCGGCTGAAGGACAGCGGCCACACCGGCCGTGGAGCCTGGGGACCTCTGCGGTGGGGGGCTGACGTATTCTTGCTTTTCTCTTTCATATTCTGCTCTAATTAACTTTGCAAAAAAGATAAACTTGCTTTCCTGGCAAACTGGCCTTAGCTCCCCCAGGGAAAAGCACCTTTCTATTTCAAACATCTTTTGATTCATAATTACTTTCCTGCTTTCCTTTCCACACTACTTGCAGCAGTGATTTCTGAAGTAACATCCTCCTTGTGTCGACACATTAATAAAACCATCTTTAAAAGAGGAACAAAAGGCATTTCTAGTTAGATCCTTGGTTACAAGGAGCAAGTGAACACATGGATACTAACAAAGCTGAGCAAGCAGATATCCAGATCTGCTCCTGGGAAGGGGCTGGCTTTGCTGCGAGAGGAAGCGGGGAGCTCTGCACGCACGTGCTCCTGCGTCCCCGTGCCTTAAAGCAGATTTTGCCGTCAGACGTGTCAGAGCTCGCGACGGCACGACCAGAGAGTCAGAACTGCACCAATTCTGGAGAGTTTTTCATTTACAGTTGCAGTCCATTTTCCAAGCTGTAGGTGTCTCATTGAAAGAAAACGTTGCAGGTATTTAAGCAAAATGTGGGTGATTATTACTTATAATGCAATTTATGTGCTTGTAGAAGGCCTGGGTTATTATGTGGCTAAAAATCAGATGAAACGCCCTTCCAGTAGAGATTCCCACACTGCAATGCAAACTTCTCCGGCCCCAGCGCCCACCAGGAACCTCGGCAGTTTGGGAGCCGTTGGGCTTGGGGGCTGGCCACGCTTTTGGTTTACATTAATTCCTGCTGCTCCCAGTCAGAGCACTTGGGAACCGGCTCGGCTCAGCCCTTCCCAGAAGGACGCCCCGGCCCCGCCGCTGTGTTGTGACAGCTGAAAGTCATCGCGGAGCCAGGGCACCCGCCTCTGCTCTCCAAACCCCGAGGCTTCGGACGCGTCGGGGTTGGCCCTTCTTGAAACAGAAAGGTTTTCCCTGGCTGCTGCCGTTTCCTGTGCTGCAGAGACCCAACCCGGTCGGGGCCGCGGGGACACGAAGGCGCGGGTGGGCATCGTGCTCTGGCCGTGGATCCCCTCCCGCGCCCCGGCAGCTGTGGCTGTGCCGGCTGGGGTTGCTCAGGGACCGGCTCCGCTCGAGGGGGCATGAAACACGGCCGGGCTCACAAGAAAACCTGCCTGCTGTGCAGCACGCGGTGCACGGAGCTCTCGCAGAAGCTCAGCGCCTTTGACTTAGGGCCTGTTTCATCAGCCTGTTCCCACAGGTTTACGTTTGGCCAGGCATTTATGAACCAGCAGCTGCCGTTACGGTCTTCCCCTCGGCTGCAATCGCTTCTCCGGCGTTCCAAACACCGTCGCCCGGATGGTGCAATGGGTTCGGCTGGGTCTCCCGCGGGAGGGATTATCCCGTGCCCCTGTCCTGGCTGCGGATGAGACCCTGCGCATGGACGGGCACCGCAGGAGAGGCTCGCCAGGCTGGGTTAGCGCTGAAATGAATTGATTTGCAAAACCGGAGTAGGCATCAACACAACGCAGGGGCTGAAGCCTTTTGACCTGCGAGTCACCAGCGGGCTGCCAGCATTTACCCCACCGACGTGTTAATCACGTGTTAATCACGCAAATCCCAGCTGCAAACGGCAGCCTTAAGTGATTTTCAGATGCAAACTGATTGCCTCTTTCTGCTGCAGCTAAGAGAGTCCCTGCTGTTGCCAGTACCTAAACCATCTCCACTTAACTGCGCTTTCAGTGAAAAATCCCCCAAATTCCCCAAGGGGAAGAGAAAATATGAAACCCTACCATTTCCTTCAGTAACTGTTTAATTTAACACACTCGTGAGCTATAGCCATTAAACCCCAACACATTGAGTGGCTATCCCTTAGCAAAACCTGGGAGCGTGATGAAAGCATGGGACGGATGGTGCCGGTGAGAAGGAAAACAGGACTGCACACAGGCTCTTGAAACATAAAAATTTACACCACGTTGGAAAGGAATAAAACACAAATAGTGAAATCATGGCTTGTGTTTTACATACAAATTACACGCAGGAATTTCCCTTGTTAGGAGACTGAACATTGCTCCCGACAGCACAGGTGACAAAGAAACGCGCCCCGGGCTGTGTGACCGCATTGCACGCGCGGCCTGGCCCATGCGGGGCTCCAGCCGTTCTCCGTTCAATGCAAGTAGGATTGCCTTCATGGTCTCCCAGTTTTTGGGCATCCTCTATAGCCGGAAGGGCCACACGGAAAGGAATTCCTACCAAAATGCTCCGGACCCTCCTCTGGGGACCAACCTAACAGCAAATCCTCCCTAAGACAGGGAGCGATTAACACACGACACTCCCGGACCGGGCGGTAAGGGCTGTGCCGGCCGAGTGCCGCTCCTTGTACAATATCGGATATTCTAGTTAAAAGAATCAACTAACCTTAACAGAGGTGAATCTATATAAGCAGGAAAAAAAGGTTTTTAGCTTGTAAGAACACAGAAAAACACCTTAACCAACCATTAAATTGCTACGCCGTAACTGCATACAGAAATCCAGGTAAGGACTTGGCTGCTCACGAGGAAGGAAGCAGCGACGGGGATGCTGCCCACCACCGGGGCCAGAGCAGCTTTCCCTCTCCTTCACAAGTACGTGCAAGGGAATGCACGGTTGGACTCCAAAACCAAAGGGTCATTTCACTCGTGCCTTGGTGTCCCTGGCCATCCCCCCTGCCCCAGAGTGACAAGGGCAACGCCTTTGGCACACGAAGCCAGCAGCAGGCAGACGAGGGTACGGAGCCTTCGCACGCACGTACCGCGAGCCCCGGACTCACGGGGGTAACTAAAGCCGACACTTTTTCCTCTGCCCTGTCTCCATTTCTTAAATTACGGCTATTGAGCTTCAGTGCGTAAACATTTTAATGAAAATTACAGAAATGGGTTGCCAGCTTCAAGTCCCTTAAGGAAAAAAAACCTAATCCAAATGGTCGGCTGTACTGGTGGAATGCTAGATGCTCACCTCATATATATAAAAATAATAATAAAAGTCAAGAGTTTCGTGCTGGCCTGCCAACACCATGAAGAGGCTGAAAATGTCAAATGATAGCACCATAAGCATTTCTGAGAGGTCTCCCCCGAATTATTGCTGCTTTTGGTTTCCCTTCCCCAAAATGTTTCCCCGCTGGTCTCCCAGTGGCAGCGTGACCCTGACGGAGGGTCCCGGCTGCCCCGGCATCTCCCGCAGGACCAGCGGGACCTGCACACCCAGCCCACGCCCAGACCTTATTTTTCAGACCGATGGTTTGAGCACCGTTATAGTGTAGCACAAATAAAAGAAATCAAGCCTTCCCCGTGTTTTGAAAGAGCACCGCGCGGCTCGCGGGTGGCACCGTCCGGCGCTGCCGCGGGACGAGGCAGAGCCGCAAGTCCTGGCTGTGACCCAGCTCCCTCCGCTGCTGCCACGCTGCTCCGGGAGCCGCCGCGGGTCCTGGTGCTTCTTGCCCTCGGGGACGGTCCTGTCACCTCCTGGAGGCCCGCTCGTCCCCACGGTCCCGGTCGGGCCCCGCGCGGTGCCCGTGCTGGCGGCAGCTTCGGCAGCACTGGAGGTGGACCGTCGGGAGGTGGCACCTTCCCAGGACCCGCAGGGTCTGGCAGAAGCCGAACGTCAAGCGGTCGCGCTCACAGACGAAGCCTGGAGGGGAGGCGAGAGGGCAAGGACAGCGTTATTGCCGGTGTGGCGGGCACGGTTATCAGGCGTTTGATGCGAAAATTGGCGTGCGGTTGGCAGAGACAAAGACAGACCTCACCAAACGCAGAGCCCACCCGCATCTGGGTACCGAGCATCCTCGTTATTTCTCATTGCCAGCAGAAATAACGCCTGCGCTGCTGTCTACAGTTCTGCAGCATCTTCCCAGCGTGGCGAAACCATAGGGGGGAGCGGAGCTGAGCCCGGGGCTCGCTCCTGGGGAGGAGGGTCAATGCTGGAGGCCTGGGAGAGGTGACAAACCTCCCCGCAGTGCCGTCTCCTCCCAGTCCCCAGACCTTCCCCACAACGCCAGCAGAAGGCGGCAGAAAGGCGATAATCCATTTTTCTTTGCATTGTGTTTAGCTTCTTTCGAGAACCCGCATCGGCTGGTTCGCTTCCTGCAGGTGTCTCGCAAACCTCAAAACAACCTCGGCGTTGCTGCGAGGATGGGCTTTGCTTTGGGAACCGCTGCTCCAGCGCCTGCGCCCGGCCCCGCTGGGGGGGCAGCGCCGGGACCAGCTGCAGCAGTGGCAGCGGTGGCCGTGGGTCGCAGCCCGGCCGCCCCGGCTGAGTCACTCGCGGGCTGAGCAAACTGTTTGCAGAAACCGTTTCCTCTCTGCAAACAGTCTGGAAATCACAAATCCCTCTCCGGGGCTGGGAGCGACACGTCGGGGAGTTTGGTTTGCAGCGGGGGGGAGATGCGAGCGCCGCCCCAAAGAGACCTTGCCCTTGGGGTGCGACAGGGCGGAACATCCCAGCACCCCAAAACGCCCTCGCACCTGCCACCGCGTGCAAACCATGGTGCCGTGCAAAGCTCGGCGCTGTGCACCCCGCGGGATGGCGTGGGGGGGACAGAAATCAGCCCCGGCGGCTGCCAGCTCCATCGCCAGCCAGACCGGGCTCAAACAGGCTGCAGCTCGGCTTTCTTACAGCCGCAGAGACCCCTCGCCAAATACGCAGCGTTTATAAGCACATATAGTCAGCTTGCCTTCATTTTTAATTTTCTCCTTTTCTATTTTATATCAAAACACGTGTGTGCCTCATTGAGCCTCCAGTGTCTCACCCAGTTGTGCAAGACTCATTTAAATTACATCAGCTCTGTCTAATTTTACCTCCCGTACAAGTGATTAAAATAAATGACAGCTCTTCTCTGAAAAAGGGCAGAGTCGACGCTCCCTGGGGCGGATGCGCAGGGCTGGCGTCCCCTGGTCCCCCTGCGCTGCCTCTTGCGGGGCACCCTCCGCCCGGGACTGCACTGAGCAGACACAGAAACGGGGCAAGAAAACGGGCTTTTCTCTTTCTCAGGACAAGTTTCTGCTGGGGAAACACCGGGACCGAGCCGGGGGAGCTCTCGCTGACCGTCGCCCCTCGCCACCTCCCCTCTGCAAACAGAAGGCTTTGCTCAGGGGAAGGCTGCTGCCCCGACTCCCGAGGGGACGAGCCGACCCGCAGCGGTTAACGCAAAGGCCGCAGCAGATGCAGAACAGAGACTTTTCGCCCCGTTTGGGATTTCAATCACAGCCCTCACCCCTGCCCCAGCCTGTCAGTAAGGAGTCACTATACGGGTCTAAAATTAATTCTCTATTTCAGTGGAGGTATTTCCTCTCTTCCTCCCGAGCAACAGCTGTTTCTGCCCGGCAATAGTGTCTCTGTGCCCTGAAGAAACCATTTAACACAGAAGCTCCTGCCTGCCGGCGCTGTCGGATCCAACAGCTGCTGACGGACCGGGACCAAGCGCCCGATCCTGGCCCCACGTCATGTTCCCGGGCTGGGGTTTGGTCCAACCCCCTGGGCGCTGGGGGGACGATGCGGATTTTTCCTGCTAGTTGAGCAGAGCGGATGAGAAATTGCTGTAAAGCCCAGAGAGGGCCGGGCCGGGAGCGGTGCACATCTCCAGACCTGCTGCAAGAGCAGCCACATCACGGAACAGCAGCAGAGCCGGTGGGGAAAAGGGAACAGTTGAGTCGTGCGATGCTCCATGGGGGTCTCAGGGACCGTCTCCCCTGAGAGCAGCTCTGCGGCTCCGCGCGGTGTCCTCTGAACCCTCCGAGCCCTTTCGCATCGGGACATTCGAGCACAGGAATACGTGTATTCCCGTTCGCATGTGCTGCAGGCCAGGGATGTCTCAAGCAGGGATCCTAAAACACCTCTGGGGTGTCTGATGAGGGAGAAGCCTGAGGGCACGTCCGCCTGGAGAACCGCTGCTCCTGCCCCCAACAGCTGGTGACGGCAACACCGGGGTGCACCAGCTGAGCTGTGCCTTAAAACGCACTGGTGCCCAGCTGCGGCTTAGCACACGGGTCTCAGCCATCTCCCCCCGCGCAGCATTCGGCAATCATTTACTCTTCACCAGGGCACGACCGCTGGGTAACCCCCGCCTGCCCGACACGTGCTTCCCGCGGGATTTATAAACTCGTGGTGTTTTGAGTTGCTGGGTTTGGAAGCGATATTCAGTAGGAGAGATGGAGAACAGAGCGACGGCTCCCAGCAGGCACGGACAGGGGCTGGCGTGCTCCGGGGGGGTTAGTTATCCACTGCATTGCATGGAGCAAGTGTAACAGCAGTAAAAACTCCACGGCGTTTAGAAGAACTCAGTTAAAAATACTGCATGGATGGATGGGAATGTCACCGGCGCTTGGGAGGGTCAGGGCTGCAGTGCCGGGGCAATGCTCCTGGGGGGACGTCGTGCTGAGGCAGACCCCCGCCGAGAGCCTCGGTATTTTTAGCCCGCTGCCGCTGTACCTTGCTGGGCTCGTTCCTGTTCGCGAGCCTTCTGCTTATCGCAATGGTCTTCCTAGAAAGCTATTTATGGATCGCAACCAAATTGCCTCCTGCCTTCCCTTGAAAGAGCTGTAAAGGCTAGGCTTCTGGAGCCTCCCACGGGAAAGCAGCTTTCCAGGACCTGCGGTGATGGGTTAGCTCTTTTCTGATCCCTTTCCAACGGGTCAGCACCCTGAGTGCTGGCATGGAAATTCCCGTACCTGCAGTACTCGGAGCCGTACACAGGCATAAATAAGCCCATCGGTCTCCTGCCGGGAGTTGTTTCTCTCTGTACACCACGTTATCTGCAAAGGTATGAGCCGACTGCGGAATAAAATCTGGGATGGGCTTAGCGGAGGGAGGAGAAGAGCCAGCACCCTTGGCCGGAGGCATTGCTGCAACGACTCTGCTGACCTCACACGAGACCCCGCAGCAGGACGCCGGGTTTCCGAAGCATTTTAAAAAAATGAAGCCAATGGGAGTTGCTGAGCGCTCCTCATTTTTCCAGATTGGGCCGTGCTTCGGTCTGATGTAGCGTCTCAGCGTGGACGAGTGCGGGGTCAAGCTCAGGTCTGAAAATCTTGGCTGAGCTCATGATTCCTCCCTGGAATTTGGTCTCGGGCAAGGGAAGCTGTAATAAGCACTGAATTTGTCAGCTCTTCAGAGAGGGTCCCTCCAGAATTGTCCCAATTTTCATTTAATCCTTTTACTGTTATTTTTTTCTATTAACAATTTTTTTATATATAATCCTAACACTTAATTTGAACATATGCTCCAGTGTTCAAGTCTATGCCAAATTTTAGTCTAAAGAAATAGCTTAAAGCAGGGCTTTTAAAATCCAGGCGAAGTCAGCACATTAGAAACTGAAAACCCCCACTTTTTTTTGGTTGTTTTTTTAAGTTGGCGTGGAAGTCGCTTTAAATTTCATCTAAGCTTCTGCCATACAGACCTAAGCATTTACTTTTATGCTCGGGAAAAATAAACTTCCTGGAACAGGTTTTGTAAAAACAAGGAAAGGTTGAGCTTAGAGCTGAGCTAGCAAAACCAGAGAATTAAGCTGCTGACCTCTGGCCTTCGGGATGCTCTCCGAGCCAGCGCCGAATTTAACAAATATTATCCCAGGGTCCTGCTCCGGGGCCCGCGGTGCGCTCCCCTGGGAACGAGCGCTGGCCCAGGCAGCACATTTCATCGCAGGCAGCACGAGAGCCGTGGCCGCTGGGCAGCATACGTGCGATGGACGCTCAGCTGCCAGGTTTGCCTGCAGGGGCAGGCACCGACACGGCCGCAGCTTGGAAAACAGGGAGAAAAGCCCAAAAAGATCCCGCCGGTTTTCAGGTCTCAGCCCGGCTGCTCTCGGCACGTCTGGCTCAGCCCCAGCGCTCTCACGGAGCTCCCACCGGCACCCCCGGAGCATCCAGCCTGGGGATTACAGAGCAGAGGGAGGAAAATGCCAGTGCTCTCTAAAAGGGTCAGAGGGATTATCCATTTTTTTAGAGTCTCTGGATCCCACAGAGAGAAATTCTCATTTCTGAAGAGCTGCGGCAGAGCCAGGGCTCTCCCTGCGCTCTGCGTTGTCTTCCCCTTCCTTCTCATGAGTGCAAGGAGGGGGAGAAGAAGCCAGCTCTGCTGAAATGAGTCGCTGAACGTGATCCCTGCCTTCCTCTCCAAAATCCAAAACCGCTTTAAACATGCCGTCTCCAGAGCACCCCACAGCCAACCCTGCAAGGAGCAATCAGGCTTGAGCAGCCAGCCCTGTCCCATCTCCGCAGTCTTTGCTTGGTTTGCCTTTTTTTAACGTGAAGATTAGGCAGGGTACCAGTGCTCGGCAGCAGCGCTGAGCCCTCCTCTATTTCAAGACCGAGGGAAAGTGAATCCAGGCAGGACCCCCAGCGCACGACTGCAGCGGCCGCAGTTATTCCTCCAGCCACGGTAAAGCGCCCTTTCTTCATTTTTGTCCTTGCTTTCCCCATTTTTAGCATCTCAAGGCCAACCTCCTCTCTGCCGAAGGTCTTTCTTCTGCATGGAAAAAATATGCCTTTGCTGTATTCTGGAGAGTTTTCCAAAAAGTTAAGTAAGGGTTAATATTTTGTTGTTGGGATTGGGCTTTGCCTCCTCCCTGCCAGGCTGCTATCGGAGGTGTTGGCAAGAGGCTGCTGGCAGAGGAGCCCAGGCTGCAGCCGCGGGTCCCTTGGGTGCCCGCACAGGGAGCCCCGTGCCTGCACGCCCACACCCAAGGCAGAGGAGAAGCAGATTCTTGTACCCTCCTAACCGCTTGCGCTGGGCACCGAGGTCCATTGCGATTTACGCTTTCTAAAACTTAAATCTACCCAGCCGTTACCAAGAAGGAGGGAGGAGAAGCGTCTCCCATCGCTGGAGGAGAAGCATCTCCCACCGCCGCTAGTCAAACCAAGGTCATCCACATAAAAAGCACGCGGCACCGCAATAAGGAAACCCCGCTGTTCTCGTCGGGGCGAGGAAACGTGCCTTTCCTGCTCCATCTGCCTGCTGGTTATTACGGTTTTTGTCTCCCATTGCCCAGGTTGTCACGGAGCCGCTGTGCCGACCCGGCGTGGGTGGGCCGGGGTGGGCCGGCGTCTGGGCGCGGCGCAGGGGACCTGCACAGCACCGTCACCGCTCGGCGCTGGCATTTGCATCAACCCGCTCAGTCCGAAGGGCCGACATGGGGACGCCTCAACAACCTCTGCCAGCCCATGTCATCGAGAGCCTGTTTCTCCGTAAGGTTAAAATGTGTAACGCTCATTTCGCCTACATTTAATAAAACGGGGAAGCCTTTCCCAAGCACCCGTTTTCCATTGACAGCTGTTGCTAATTAGCAGTAAATAAAGGGCCCTTAATGACTCGCTCAGCAGCACCTCCCTGTCTTGACACTTGGATACAGACTTACATGCTCAAATGACAGAGAAAATTGGAATTTGCTGCAATTATTTCTAGTACGTATCCCTTGCGGACAAATTCAGCTACATGCAGCACCGTGAATAATTTCATTTCCCTACTCAAAGCAAGAATATAACATTTAATTGCCAATTAATCTTGAGGCAACTAGAAATACAACCAGACCCTGGATAACGAGCCCGGAGCACCGCAAACGGCAGCAGGAGAAGAGGGCACCGAGTGTCTGGGATCTGCCCCAGCACGTCCCTGGTGCAGGGGGGTTGGCCCCTCGGTCCCCCCCAGCCATCGCCCCTCTCACAGCCCCACCAAGCGCGGTCCCCCGTGCTGGCTGCTCCCGGGACACAAGGCTGACCTCCAGCCCGCTCCATCCCTTCCCGCTGGCTGGAAACCTTTGTCCCGTTCCCAGAGAAACGGCATCCACGGACGGTTTGTACATATTTGTTCTTGGGCCAGCTGAACGCTTTACCTTAATTCCTTGCCCTCGCTGGTTATTTAAAGCCCGAGACACTTGTAGGGAACAGTCGTGTTTGCTAAAGTGCCTTGGCCAGAGCGAAGAACCAGACCCATCACCTGCTTGACACCTGCTTGGGCTGAATTTGGGGAACTTGCAGACCCACCCAGTGTCAGATCCAGAGAAACAGGCACGAGGAAAAGTATTAATTTTATGACATTTACCATGATGAGCATCCCGTGGGCTGCGTGCGTTTGTCCTGAACAGGGTGGTTCCACCCATCGCTGATGAGGTCTGGCCAAAAGCCATCGTGCAGGCACAGCCACTGCATTCGCAGCAGTGGGGTGACCTATGCTCGGTTCACCCACGAGCATCCTCCTCCAACAGAAAGCAATTGCTGCTTTTGTCTGTTAAGACTGTCTGACCTGCTGGATAAACCAGCGCCGGTTTCTCCGACCTCTCATGTGGGACCTGCTGCTCCGCTCCTTTCCAAGATGGCCATAAAACAAAGGGTAATACTTAAACACAGAAAGAAACATGCTGTGAAGGTTTTTTTTCCCAGCTTTCTGAGTTACAAGAAATGATCCGGTAACAGGAGTGGCTGATGTGGGTGTAAGAGCACTGCTCGGGCTCGGAGCTAGGCATGGGTGGAAACGAGAGGGCAACAGACTTTTCTGAGCCAGAGGCTGCTCTTTGCTCCCCAGCAGCCCTGCCCGAGGTCCAGCAAATCTGTTCCCGCTCCTATCGCCCCGGCCGTGCTGTCAGGAGGACAGCGATGTCCAGCGATGTCCTCCTCGCCCCCCACACGCCAGCAAGGAGCCGCAGGGCTTTCCCGGCTGCCGCTAGCGTGGCCAAGAGCAAGGGCTCTCAGCCCCCATGCAGATTTGCCTGCGCTGGAGTCGCGTTTGTTTGAGTTCCTCGTCTCAGCATGGAGTAAGAGAAACGTCCCCAGCCTGGCTGGGGCATCGCACAGGGACATCTGGGTGCCCGACGGGCTCCGATGCTCCCTGGGAGCCATCTAAGGACACGGCCAACCTTATCTTCTCCGCTCACAGCTGGATGCAGCTGTAAAATGACAGGCGCATTTAAAAATAATCTCTGCGTAATCATCAATTAATTTATAACCTGGCGACAGAACAGGCTTCTGGTTCTAATTAATTCCGAGCTCCTTTAATCAAAGAGAGCTGATTGCCGGTGAGATGTTTGTTTATATTTGATCTGTTCCCTCTCTAAAAAATTCATCTGATAATGGTTTTAACATTTAAACTCTACTGGGATTATTTGCATTTTTGTGTCCAGCGAGAACACGATTGCTCACAAAGACAAATACATGATTTTGCTGGTATTGGTGCACTTCATGTTAGAGGAGATAGAGGCTCCTTGTGCTTCTAAGATAAACACATGAATCACTCCGGCCTACATTAATCTTGTGCAGTAAAGATCCTTTAAAACACAGGAAAGGGCTGGAGTTTACATTCATGCCTTTTCTGGGAGCCTCTGCCTGTAGCTTTACACATCTGTGATTTCCTGCCATGTGAAAGTTTTGTTCCTCTTCATGGTTTGGCAGGAAATGTTTGTATTTCCAAGAGACGTTTCCTGCCCTGGGCTACAGCCAGAGCATTTATGTCATTTTTAATCCAGGATTTTAACATTTATTTGTGTGCTTCCTACACATCTAAGTGGTTATTCTGGTACAACCTTGGCTACGCCGCGTGGCTCCATGGCTCTCATCACCAAGCCCGGCACGGAAATTTTCCCTTGACAAAAATAGCTGGAACCACACATCATTTCTTGAACAAGCCTGACTAATTATTTCCTAAATGTTGAACGGCCCAACAGACTTCCAAATGCAGGAGAGGGTGGCGCGGCCACCGAAAAGGAGGGATTTAATGGCTAAAAGCGTCCCAACAGCCAGCGGTCACAGTCTCCAAACCCCAGTTAATCCAAGCCAATGCTTCTGCCCTCTCCAGAATAAGTTTTAGGAGAACCACGGCTGAATACAGGACAACTACAAAGAGAGGAAAGGGTGAGAACGGGCGTCCCAGGCGGCAGAGGGGGACCTCCGCAGAGCAGCCCACGGGGCCGGCTCCTGCACCCTGGGCACCGGCCGGCCGCTGCCCTCCTGCCCACCCCGCTCCGGCTCTCAGCCCTCTCTTTGTTCAATAAACCTCCTGAGGGTCTAACGTTTCTTTCTGGGCAGACAAAAAGCTCTTTTTTTTTTTTTTTTGTCCAGACACATGAAAAAGATAAGGTTGATTAATGATTAACATGCTAATATCAATGACATCTAATCCCCTCATTATATTGCTTTTCCTTTTCAGTGCTGTTAACCCTTGCAGCCCACAGATTTCTGGCTTATAGGGAACTGCCGGGTGCTGTGGGACTTATTTCTATGAGTGAAGGTGAGAGGAGAAGCCAAGCGAGTGCCCGTGGCATGGCCGAGCACCGCGGCTGCAGGTGAGTGAAGCTGGCGGACAGCCTGCATGGCTCAGGTGAAAATGGGACTGACTGGCTGAAGCATCTTCTCGGACGTACCCAAAGATGCCGGAGAACTGATCTTTTATCTGATTTTCTAGTGGTGAGTCCAGGCTTGTTTCAAAAGTTTTGTGTTCTGGGACTTTATCACTAAACAGCTTTCTGGTGGCCAGAGAGCTTAATCGCTTGGTATTTCCCTCTGGCTTCCTTTTTCTGAATCACACCTTCCTTACTTCTGAACCAGGTCCCGTCGCCCCATGCCACCCCCGGCGCGGTCACTCAGGCGGGCACTGGTGGTCCCTTCGCTGGGTGACGCTGCTGCCTCCGACAAGCACGTCCCGGCTCACTTCTGTGCCAGCAAAACCACACTCACCCCCTTGAGAGCCAAACGCTCTGGACATTTATAGATGGTTACAACATTCCCACTTAATTATCGATTAGCCAAGCTTGCCTTACACAGCTCATGTATAAAACACCCCCTCCATCTTCCCACAGACGCATTGCTTTTTAGCAGGCTGACTGGTTTTTCCTTCCTCCCCCATCACCCCCCTTGCTGCAGCCAAACCAGCCCCCAGTTCGGCAGCGCCGCGAGCACCATGCGCCCATCGCCCTTCCCCGTGCCCGGACCCCCGGCTCATCCCTGGCACCCAGCCCGTCCCACCCCGACGCCGGCTGCACGGCCCTTCCCAGGGTCCCTTCCCGGGAGCAGGACGGCGTCGTGCTGCCGGCCAGCTGGGAGAGCGCGGGGCACGGCCTGCCCCAGAAAAATTAATTGAGTGTAGCTCGTCTTTCGGCACGGCCAGTTATTGCTGGCGTCCTCCTCCAGACTGTCCGGGGGGACCGAGAAGTGAAAGGTGGGGAGAAAATAAATAAAGAATGAGTCTAAACTTGGCTAGAAAAAACATCTCCAGTTACCAGACCCAGAAACGGGTCATGTTCTTACACGTCCTTTACTTGGTTTCACGGCGCGGCTTTCAAGAGACGAAGCAGACCACCCAGCCGGCGCGCAGCACGCCCACCCAACACCCGCTAACGCGGTGCCGCTGAAACCTCCCTGGCACACAACACGCCAGGTGACACCGCGCTGTGCCTCGTCACGTTGCTGCGCGACCCGCAACGAGCGGCAAAACTGTGCCCAGCTGAGTTTCTGACTGGGTGTTGCTGCATCAGCCCTGACCGGTGCCGTATGGTGGAAAAGCATCTCCGGCCACGGCAGATGGTGATGGAGGATGACGCATCGCTCCTCCATAAAACTGATGATGGAGGAGCTGCCTGCTCTGCCGGTAATGTTCCTTAACCGAGAGCCTGGGGGGTTTTCACGCCGATCTCCACAATTATCGCCATGTCCTCAAAATGCAGCATTTGTCCCCAACAGGCTCTTAGGGAGCACAACCACACTAAAGACAACAAAATGCAGCTTTTAGGACAGGCAGGACGGTCACTCACCCGACTCGGAGCTCTCGCAGTCCTGCGGGTTGCACTTCTGCGTGCTCTCGGGCCAGGGCTCGTGGTCGCAGAGGCTGCTGTCCTCCTCGGCCAGCCCCGTCTTGGTGTTGATGCACTTGACCTGGCGCCGCTGGATGCCCCCGCCGCAGGGAGCCGTGCACTGCGGGAGCGGGACAGACCCGTCAGCCCGGGGGGACCCCTCCCTGCGCCCCGCAGAGCCACCCCCCAACGCCACGCCGTGCCGGCAGCACCGGACCCCGGGAGGTTTTTATCGCGGTAGCCCCCAGTTTGGTTTTGAGGGTTGGGTTCCCCCCCCCATTCCTTGCATTTCGTGCAAAAGCCCCGTGGAGAAGAGCGGCGCGCTCCCGCCCGTGCCCGCTCACCTCTCCCCAGGAGCCCACCACCCAGGTGGTGCAGGGGTGCGTGTTGCAGGGCCGGGTGGCGTTGGGCCGCAGGGCCTCCTCGCAGCGGCCCAGCTCCGGGCACGTCACCAGCCGCTCCTGCTCCCCGCCACCGCACGACTCCGAGCACTGCCGAGACACGAGCCGTCAAAAGGGGAAGCCAGCGGTGCAAGAGAAAGGCAGACACGTTCCATGCGCTGGTGGCTTAAGGAAATACACCGCAAACCCACCCTACAAATACATAAGCACCCACAAAACCCGCTTCCCAGGCGGAGAGCCCGCTTTGCAGCTACTGCTGCTGTTAGCGGGTGGTTTCCTTCTTGGTGCTCAAAACCGGCTGGGAGGTTCCCAGAGGCAGGAGGGTCCAGCAGACCCGCCGCAAGCATCTGCTTAAATTTTGCAGGCGCGTGAACAGGCAAGGCTGAGCCCGCTGCCTCCCTGCCAGCAGCGATCCGGGGGCCCCGGCGAAGCGTCTGCGTGGCCGCAGGCAGCTCAGCCTCCCCGGCCGCGCGCTTGCCCAGCAGCGGCTACTGAGCATTTGCTCTGGGCAAGCAAACGCCTGTGACGGTGCGCTTCCCCTGCCCCCGACCTTTATCTCCTGCAACCCTGCCCAGGTGATAACCACCGGCGGCGATTGTAATGGGTGCATCTGGTCACGACGGCTGCGTCGGCTCAAAGCGCATTCAGGAGACAGACAACAACACAATAGCCGAGGGCGACTGTGCAATGCGCCCACCGAAGAAACTAAAACCTGTGGTCGGCATGCAACTACGACTATGGGTCAATCGTCTTATCCCCCATAAATAGTGGACGGCCCAGGGCCCTTTGAGCTCTCCTGCAGGGCAGTGGGCTGCGCGCCAGGGTCTCCCCTGGAGCAGGGACGCCTCTCAGGGTTACTCCTCGAGGCTGAGAGATTCCTTGCCCCAACAGATCCTCGGTAAGTGACTAATAGCATGCTAAACTTTGAAATCTTAGCTAAGTGATATAAAGGATTGATTGCGCACATATATATATATAATCCTTTAGACATAAACCGTTGACCGAGCCTGGGACTAGGACTGGATCCAGCCGCACCCAGACTCCTCTCTGAGAAGGAGTTTAGAAAGCAAGGGGATCTTTTTCCGAACCTCAGGACTCAACGGGAGGCTCTCCCTGACAGTTTTGTCTGACCCTGTCCTCTATGCAGTACATAATCAAGTGCACCTCGCCATCGAATCTTGTTAAAACACTGTCACACTGAACTTCGTTAACTCCCTATTCTGTATCAATAACCTATATTTTTACTTCTCTCTCGTGAGTGAAGTGCACTCTCACTCCATCCGCGACAACGCCGAGCGCTGGCCGAACACGCTCCCAGGGAGAGAGAAGAAAGACAAGTGCGGGCGTGAAACACCCCGGCACAGGCACGCAGGCTGCGTGCACCCAGCCAGGAGAGACGCCCCGCTGCGATGCTCGGGGGTCGAGCGCTGTCCCCCCTGCGCCCCGCTCAGCCCCCTCCGCAGCAGCCCTTACCTCTCTCCAGGAGGACGTGTACCAGTCCAGGCACGGCGTGCTCTGGCAGGGGAGCTGCGCGGGCGGTTTGTAGAGGACAGCCTGGCAGTGGAAGGGCCGTAGGAGCCTCTGGTCTCTGGTGTCGATGCAATGCACGTCCCGAACCTTCATCCCCCCGCCGCAGCTCCTGGAGCACTGGGAAACAGCACGAGCATCACGCTGGGGAAGGGCGGCAGGGGCCGGTGCAGGGGCAATCCCTCCGGCAAAGGCAGGTGACCCCAGAGACATGCTCTGCTTTGGGTTGGATTGAGTTCATACTCAGCCTCTTTTCCCCTCTCTCTCTAGTCCAAGCTAGAGAAAAGTCCACGCAGCTCTGAATCTGTCACTAACTTCCCTCTGAAAGCAATCGGCTTCCAGTTGTACCAGCAGCAAAGCCTTTCCTTACAACCGACGATCTCCCATCTGCACAGCCCAGAAGCGGCACCCCCCCTGAGCAAGGAGGGCTGCTCCCCACCATTGAACACGCTGGATTCACCCAACCCACCTGCAAACACCCCCTGGTAGTGTAGATTGGCAAGAATATTTTCCAGAAACTTTCAAACCCCTCTTCGTTTAGCTTTTGCTAATTCCTGCCTTTTTAACCAGCCCAAGAGCAGGAAAAATAAAAAGATTATTGTGGGAGGAAGTAGTTTAAACTCTGCGGCAAGTGCAAATCTTTACCCTCTGCCTTTGTGAGCCGCGGGCAAGAGCACGCCCCGAGAGCGGGTAATGCTCTAGCCATAGGGCAGGCACCGCCTCCCTTCATTTTTTCCGTGGGTTTTTCGGGACCCTCCCTACCGCCTGCACGCCTGTTTACCTTACTCCAGTTCCCCACGCGCCACGACGAGCACGGTCTCAGGGAACACCTCCGAGCAGGGACGGGCTTGTTCGCAGCGGCGCAGCCGTCGTCGCTGCCGGTGCTGCAGCGCACGGTCCTCCAGATCGCGCCCACGCCGCAGGTGGCCGAGCACTGCAACACACGAGGCAGATGCCTGCTCCTCTCCTCTCCCGCCGGCCCCAGCGGGATGTCCCTTGATGCCCCTGATGCCCCGTGGCTGGCTCTGGCCAAGGACGGAGCCCGGTGGCCACATCAGGCAGCCCTCGGTTTGGGGGAAGAAGGAGGAAAAGCCTCCTCCGGAACCCATTTCAGTCGTTTCTGGTCTGGCTGGGACTGTCCTTCCTCTCCCTGTTCAGCTTTTAGCTTCCAGGAGGATTCTCATGCCACGACCCTGGCCGCCAGCAGCGATGGCCATCGCCCCGTGCCAGCGTCCCGGCCATGGCCGCCTGCAGCTCGGTGGGAAACGGGGCAGCACCGGGGATCTCTGCGGCTGGGTGCCTTTAGCTTTTTTGTTGGATTCTTAGGTGTCTCTTAATCAGCACTAATGGCTTCAACCGTTTGACTGCTGTCTCATACAGCTCTGTTTCATGCCCTGCTTTCACAAGCACTGCCCGTCCCCTGCTCTTTCAGTGTTAAAAGCTCCAGTAAAGATTTCTCTCCACCTGAAAGGCAGTGCCTCCACCTCCTCTTTTGGATCCACCCCTCGCTGTTCAGACCGATCTGATTTATTTTGTAGCAGCCTTTCCATCTTAAAAGCCTTTGCAGGGCTTTCAAAACACACTCGTGTGCCTCCACGTCACGGCGCTGCCACCGGTCCCATCCCCGCGGCAGAGCTCATTCCAACGCCCCGGCTCAAGCAATGTTCAAAGCCCCTTTATAAAACCCACATGTGCGACTGTATTTTTGCTGATATTAAGTATTGTCCTGACCGTTACTGGGCCCTTTGTTCAGCCTTCTTAAAACACTCCCCCAGCGCTCAGTCTCCGGTGCCCCACGACTCCAAAGGCTCGTTATTTTTGTGCTTTCTGATAAAAGCCCATTATCGTGAATTGCAGCAGCCATTTGTCTGTCACTGCAAACGCTACGCAGGGAGCAGCCCCAGGACAGCTAGGCAGTAAGAGGATAGCTGATAATTGCTGATAATCCCCCATTCACTGCATTCAGCACAGCCCCTTCCCTTGGGTAATTTGCAGCCTTGATGCGCCTCGCACTTGACATTCAAATTTCTGTCATTTTGTGGCATATTTTAAGATACTCTCTCCTATAAAATGGCAGCGGCTTGCTCCCGTGCCAGGGGGTCTCCCTGGGTGCTCAGCCCCAGCACGGGGGCTCTGCGCTTGCCTGCTCCATAGCGGGCAGGGATTTGGGTGGGGATCGCGTTCCCCTGCCCGCTGCGTACTGCCGCCGCCGCCCGAGCACCCGCTGCCCCGGGCCCTCCCGCAGGGCAGGGAACGCCGCGCTCGGGGGAACCAGCCCTCCCGGAGCAGGGAGCTGTGCCAGGGCAGCGAGCGGGCTGCTCGGAAACATGCCTTTCTGGGGCCGGGCCGGGCTGAGCATTGCAGAGCACGAGGAGCTGCCACCGTAGCTGGTGTCCGAGGGAGTGGGACAGGACGGAGCGGCAGCCGGAGCGTGGGACACCGGCTGCTGACTCACGCCAGGAAGCAGCTCCTGGCTGCCATGGCCCGTGGCGGGACGGGCTGCACGCCTGCTCCACCCCCCGGTGCTGGGGGCTTTCGGTATTTGGCCAAAATGCAAAAATGCCTGCGTCGGCCACGCACACTTTCTGTGTGCAAAGAGCAACGCCCCAGAGACCAGCCAGGAGAGGGACAGGTCTCTCGCCTCCGTACCGGCCACGTCACGCTTTTAATGGGACTCAACACGTACCTCGCTCCAGTTCCCAACCTCCCAGCTGGGCATCACAGTGGCTGCCGTGGTGGTCGGCGGCAGAAGCAAAGCCTCCTCCTGCTGTATCTCTTCTTTCTCCCAGAACGGCGGGGGGGCAGGGGTGGGCTGGGGAAACTCGTGCTCCCCATCACTGAAAGCAAACGTCCCTGGGGTTGCCCTCGGCGAGCGCTCCCCTGGTGCGGTGCTGCTGCGTGGGGCCCCGTGGGAGGTCTGCTGTGCACGGGGTGCTGCTGCCTCCGGGTGGTGGGACACCCCCAGGGTCCACCACACCGGGGGGGATTCGGAGGGCGATGCTCCCGCTGGGTGCACGGGAGGGCTGTGAGCCGGGGCCGTGGGCACGGCTGGCACTAGGGCATCTTGCTGGGTGAGGCCGCTGGAGGTGAGCTGAGTGGCTGGCCCGGGCACGGCGGGGGACAAGGACGCTGCTGCTGGAAAGGCTGTAGTGGCCACCAAGGGGGCCGAGGCCAGGGACGTGGGGGTGCGGAGCTCTGGCTGGCCCCCGTCGGCACCCGTGGGATAGGGACTCGCAGCGGGACGGGTGCTGCCAGCTCCCATCTCCTGCCCCGGTCCCTGCAGGGTGGGCAAGGAAAGAACTGCCCTCTCTGTCCCACGGGCTTGCTCTTCGGCCACCAGCACTGCGTGAGTGCCCGCCGTCCCCTCCGGCCTTTCTGCCCACCCTTCCTGCTCCTGGGTCTTGGGGACAGCACCGTTAGCGTTACCAGTGACGACAAAACCCATTTCCCTTGAGTCTTCACGGCCTCTCCTCGCAGAGCCGGCCACGTCGTGCTCCTCGCTGCCGGCATTACCCGGCCCCTCTGGGCTCGCACGCCCCTCGCCGCCGCTCCCCGGCTCTCCCAGACTGTCAGACGTGTCTGTGCCAGCAATGCCCCTGCCAGCAGGCAGCGGCGGGGAGGGATCGGCCGGGTAAGGAGCCCGGGGAGCGAGGCCATGGGCTGGAGCATCCCGCCCAGGACCGGGGCTCGTCAGCACGCCTCCCCAGGGTTCACCCGGGGGTGGGTGGTCGTGGCCGTTTGCAGAATCGTGACTCGTGGTGCTCTGGGTGGGCAGGTGGTCCTCGGAGCGGGGCACAAGTGTCGCGTCCTCCTCCTCACCCGAGAGGTGAGGGATGGTGTGGGCGGGAGCGGCTGCCCCTGCATCCTCAGGGACCACGCTCAGGAGGTGGTTCATGGCTAAATCCCCGGGCTCTGTCTCTCCTTTGCTGAGCACCGGATGGTCCTCGCTTGCTCCTTCTCCCAGCTTGATGGTGTGCAGGACATCAGCGGGTATCTCACGGGACCCCTCCACGTCGTTGGCGCTCAGCTCTGGCTTAGGCTCCTCTCCTTTGGTCTCTTTCTCCGTGAAGGGATAGTAAGAGAGATCCTCATGGAAGTTGATAAAATTATAATCGTAGTAAAAATCATCAACAAAGACATTTCCCTTTCTGGCTGAGAAGTCCTCCTCAGTGATGATATTGACATCACTGGACTCTGGAATATTTGGAATTAAGGGGTTAAACTTAGCAATGTGGTTTCTGGGGATGTAATGGATTTCATTAAATATCTCTCTGCTGGAGGACCCGCTGCCAGACCAGTCCGTGTTGGCATTGTCTAATTTCTCCTGGCACTGTGGCAGGGAGCAAATAGTTTCCGAGCCGGGTCTTTCTGCAGGGTCACAAGCGGCTCCAGTGCTGTTGCTGCAGTAAACAGGGCGCCTCTGTGTCCCGTTGCCACACGTCACGGAGCACTGGGAAAGGAAGAGAGACGCAAACGTCAGGGACGGGAGCGCGGGCGATGCAGGGTGCAGCGGGAGGAGCGGGGAAGGGGCCGGCAGCGGTGCCGCGGCAGTGCCTGTGCCGCTCGCCCGCGCTCCCCTCCGAGATGCCTAAGCGGGTGCTTGACCGTCCCATGTGCCGTGATGCTTCGGGCACAGGGCAAAGGGGCTCAGCGTCGCTCTGCCACGCTCCCACCGCCCGCCTGGGTCCCGAGACGTCTGCTGTGCCCGTCCCAGCTGGCGCATGGGGTCCCCTGTGCCAGGAGTCAGGAGCAAGGGGGCCCGGTCACACTGGGAAGCAGGGGTATTCCCAGCCAAATCTACCTCCGGGGCCGTCCCCCAGCAAAGACCATCCCAGCGCAGGGCTGGCAGCGCAGGGTACTTTGCTCGGGGTGATCCTTGACCTGCACTCCAGCCAGAAACAATTTTCCCGGGAGATGGACATCGTGAAGGGCATTGGGTAAGATGACCTAATAGGTCTCTTCTACGACCTATTGCCATGAATTACATCTCTTCTTCTAGAAGAGAATTTTTTTGAAGCGGAGGATAATAACATGGGTGTTGTCCTAGTAGGGAAAAAGGGTCAATAAGCAGCTTTGTTGAGGACAGCCCCTCCTCCACCATAACGGTCTTTTTGAGATTGTTCAGTATAAAAGAAACCCACAAGCTGGAAAAAAGGACAGCAAAATTTTCTGCTGGATAAGTAAATCATAGCGCTGCTAACATCACACGTGGGCCGCACAAGCCACAGGCCACTGCAGTTTGCGGTGACAGACGCACAGAGCATTAGTCACGTACATCAAAGCGCCTTATGCAAGCCAGCCAAGGAGAACAAACGGTCAACAAGGCAAACAAACCCAGGGGAGGGGATTTCTGCTGAAATCCCCGCTATTTGGATGAAAACAGATGGGCTGAGGCAAGGGTTTGATGCACAGCCACCAGTGCATGGAAATGAAGAGGTTAAGGTGGACAGGCAGAGCTGCTGGGCTGGGCTGGCCGGGAGATGAGCTCCTCAGGCAATATATACTCCTGTACTTTGAGCTTTTCTCATCTTTGCTCAGTCCTCGTGAGGGCCAGGTGCCCGGTCGGGACCTGCCCCGCTCCCCACACCGGCCCCGGTGGGCTCCCGGGTGGGTGCCCACCCCACGGATGTCTCCTCCCAGGCAGGGGCCGTCCGGAGGAGACGCTGACCCAGCAGCCGGGGCCCTGCCATGCCGCACCGCCCGCGGCCTCCCCAGCTCCGTGTCTCCTGGGCAATGCCGGGTAGGAGCAGAAACGACCCTGAGGACCGTGCCCAGCAGGAGGGACAGTCCATAACGCCGCATGGCCACCGCCAGGCACTTCCACCAGCTATACGCACCGTTGCTGAAATAAAACATTACTGCACATTAACATCTGCGGGAGGGGTGCAAGCGAGCTGCTTCTCCCTACTGGGATTGCACTGCCAAATCAGGGAAAACAGAGGTCAACTCCCACAGCGTGCGCCTTAAGCTAGAATTTCTCAGCAAACGCCTCCAGCTCCATCCAGGAGATAAATTCCAGGTATCGCGGCTCTTGCAGGGGGAAGGAGAAGGCTTATTTGCCAAGGCTTGGTTATCGGGAAAGCCTCTGGGACGCAGATAAGAAATGATGGCTGTTAGGAGCCTCACGGGGAACCCCCAGAGCTTGCAGGAGGGTTTCCAAGAGCAGACAACTGCAGGAGGCATCACAGCGAGGCTGCGCAGCGGGACGTGCTCCTGCCAGGAGACAGACGCTCCCCTTCGTGTCTTAACGGACGACAAATAATACTTCTGACCGCCCTGATAACTTCTTTGGAAAGTCCATAAAGCTGGCTACACGTTGCTTTAGGGTCCTTCTGAAGGCACTAAGTCCCAGCGTTTCAGCACTTCGTTGGGCTACCCAAACTGCAAATAACCCCTTTGGCTTCGCGGGCTGCCCCGGCGCTGCCAGTGCCTGACAGGCGTAGGTGCTGCCCTGCCCGAGGGTCTGCAAGTACAAAAAAAAGCAACTACTCCCTATTATTAGCGCTGGACAGAAAAAACACATTTCTGGGAAGCTTCCAAGCCCCTCACGTTTCTCTGCTTACTGATGGTGGTGGAAATGGAGAAGAAGGAGGGCTCTTGCCTCAAGTGAAAGAAGGACAGACAAATTACAGATATCTCAAAATCTCAAGCACATTTTTCCTGGGCTCACAGATCCGTCGATGTCAACACCACAGAGGACGACCGTGACAGCTTGGGCTGGCTCCGTGCACAGCACAGACCCGCGGGCAATTCATCATTTTCCCTTTAAACTATTGCAGCCTTCTTGCTCAGCCCTGCAATTGTGGCTTTTGTGGGCCCCTAGAAAAATATTTCTAAATAGCTCTCATTTAGCCTTTAAATTTTCTGTTCGCATTTTTATTCTGTTTGTTTCTTAGCAACAAGCTGAGTTCCCAGGCTCTCTCATTTCTCTCCTGATACTTGTCTTCACGTTGAACACTTTCTGAAACCACTGCTTAAATTAGGAGTTATAATTTTCTGGTTAAAACCCTGAACCTGCAGTTAAGCTGATCCACAGAAATACAAAAATAAAGGCTACACAGGGTGTCCACAGACCATGGCATTTTATACATGGAGGGTTTTTTTGATCTCTCCCTCTCTTTTTAAAAAAATTGTTGAAAAATTTGTGACGGCCCCCCCATTCCCTGGGAGCATGGCTGGGGGGGTCCCTGCCCACCCCTGCAGCAGAGACGGGGCAGCTTCGCCCCAGCGCCAGGTCACGCTGCCAGGGAGCAGATGCCCACCGGCCGGCACACGCGTGCACGGTGCATCCAGACCCCGGCTTGCCCCTAGCACCCTGCTTCAGCAGGCAAGAATTATCGTCAAGGCCCCTGCCGAAACAAAGGCGAAGGCTTGCGGTGCTGGAAAATACACTGAGGGGTTGAAAACCTCTTGTTTCTGCCCTCCTTGCAGTCAAGCACGGAGCATCCTTCGGGGAGGACGGGGCACAGCCAAACGGCTCGGAGCTCCTTCCTCACTCCGAGACCTCCCTGTGCCACGGAATTCCCACCCGTGTGAGCGGGTGTTACAACGTGAGCCCGTGGAAACACATCCATGAATTTTCCCTGGAAGCAGGAGTGCGCCCATCGCTCTCGGGCAGGCTGAGGATGTCTGGGGACACTTTGTCCCCAGCTCCCGCCAGCTTTGCGAGACACTGGGACTCCCCGACGCTGCTTCTCACCTCGGACCAGTTCCCCACGGCCCACTGGGAGGGACAGGGAACCTCCCGGTGACAGGGCGCGGTGGCATCCGGCTTGGAGAGGTGCTGGCAGTCTGCTTGCTGCAAGGCCCTCTGCTCGTCCAGCCCCACGCTCTGGATGCAGAGCACCGTCCTCTTCATCAGCCCCGACCGGCCGCAGGTGGCCGAGCATTTCTGCCATTCGCCGACCCACCACCTGGGGAAACGCGGAAGGGAAAATGTCTCAGCCAGAGCGAGCGGCCACGAGCCGGGCTCTGTCCCGTGCCTCACCATGCCGAGTGTTGCGGGGTGGTGGGTTTTAGCCACCACCAACCAAGACGCGTTTGGGGCCAGGAGGTGCACACAAGGTGGACACGGGCTTCAGCAGCCTGTAACGATCAGCGGGGCCCAGGGTCACGGGGGAATTAGGATCCCAACTGCGGCGTGTGTTTCAGCCCAAGGTCAGGGTGCCCGGATCGAGGGTCAGGGATGGGTTAGTCCCCGTGTTGTGCCGGGGATGGTTCTTTGCACAGAGGCAGAGAGGGGCTCCTGGCCCTGCCAGGATGGTGCCTTCTTGTGCGGCTCGTGGTCCGCGGACAAGCAACGCGCTGCGGTGGTCACGCAATCACAGGGATTTGATCCCATGGACCAACGCGGGGTCTGGGACCCATTCCCAAGCACGAAGGAGAGGAGAGGTCCAAAACCAGGGGTGCAAATAGCTGCACGTGTCCTGGTGCAATCCGGGCACAGCAGCGACCGAGGTCCCCCTGACTCTGGTCACCCCCTTGGGGCAGTTTGGAGCTTAAAGCTTTGCTGAGAAGGAGCGAGGGGAAATCCAGCAGACCTGGCCGGGCAGGGCTCCTCGTTGCATGTCCTCTGCTGGTCGTCAGGGCGGGTGAGCGCATCGCAGTACCGCTCCTCCACGATGCCGGCCAGCTTCTCCACGCAGTGCACGATCTGCCGCTGCACCCCTGCGGACACAGGCAAGGGCTTGGCTCGAGACGAAAATCGAACCGAGCCACCGAGCCTCCTCTGCCTTGTGAGAGGAGGCCCTAAGGTAACCTTGAGCCACCAAAAACTGGGGAAAGAAAATGAAACCACCACTGAAACTGGAAGTGGAAAGCCCACTTCTGCTGAGGTACCGATGCCCTCACGGAGCCCAACGGCACCAGTGCTCCCAGTGTACCCGGGTGGGAAAAGCAGAGCTGGTCTCAATCCGACACGTGTGTGATGAGACCTGCGGAGCTTAACTGGGCTGGAAAATGACCCTGGATACGCAGCTGCAAAGCAGGGACACCTAGGACTGGATGGATGGATGGATGGATGGATGGATGGATGGAAGCAACATCAGTCCAGCCAGGACATGGGCTCCCGGGCAGACTGCAGCCAAAGCCCCTCCGTGGGGCTGGCGGGACATGGTGTCTGTCTGTCCAGCAAACCTCGGCTCCTGCCCTGAGACTGAGTCCAGGGCTGCTCACGCAGAAAGCTAAAAACGGATCACAGAAAGAGTTGGCAAATCTTGTTCTCCCTTAGAAAAAAGCTGCTGGATTATACCTGTTCTTTCAGGATGTCAGGAAATACCTAAGGAACGGCAAGAGTTTCCACAGAAGGCAAGGTGAGGACAGCCATGTCCAGAACCATCAGCAGACCCCAAACTCGGACAGACGGCTTGCTTCAACCTCGCAAACTCCATGGGACATCTGTGGTCGCCCTCCCAGTGCTTTGTCTCTGTACCAGGCAGTTCACAGGGACAAGACGGGTTTAAAGGCAGGAACATCTCCACCCTTCTGCTGGCTCCCACTCTCGGATTTCTGCAACGACCCCAGCTTGGTCCTGGCGGCCCCCGGCTGTGTCCTTTGGTCACAGGCAATGCAAGGGGCATTGCTGGGCAAGCTGCTGAGCAGAAATCTCTGGAGTAAAACCTTTGCTATCCTACAGCTTTTATAGTCAGCAGTGAGATGAAAGAGATGCAGAAAAATGCCTTTCCACAAGCTGCCTAATGGGATTTAATAGCGATGCAGCCGGTGGAGGCTCCGCAGAAAACACCCTGCTGCCGGGGGGACCTCTTGGCCAGGGGGAAAAGCCTTTCCCCACCTCTCCCCTTGTGAAAAGCCTCTGCAGCCACGGTGCAGCAAGTTTGGGGCTGCCAAAGCCATGCGGAGGAGCACAGGCGGGGCAGGACGGCGAACGGTGGAGATGCCGCAGCCCGCGGAGGGAGCACCGTCCTGGCACCGCCATCCAGAGCCACATCCAGCCATCGGAGCCCGCGTGTGCGCGTATGCACGCACGCACACTGAGGCTGTCGGGGAGGCTGTGTCCGAAGGGGAGCCGACTGACAGCAGCACAGCTCTTTTTTGGCAGCCTTCTGCCCCAGCCGCGGCTCACGGATAAATCGCCCGCCGAAGCCTCCTGCCCCTGGTCTGCAGCGCTCATGGGACGACATTTTTCAGGATGACCTCACCCTCCACACGCTGCCTCGCTGCCTGCTTTTGTCCTCCTTTTTGCAACGCATACTTGACCCGTGACCGGGAGAGCTGTAAATAACAACCTCTGCAACCAGCGGAGATTGATAGCACCCTGCTGAGGCTGCCGAGTCGTGCCCTGGCTCAAGCGCTCCGGAGCTTACGGGGCCGGCGGGGCTGGGGCCCTGGGGCTGGTCCCCGCAGAAGAGGCTCAGCCTGAGCCCCCAGATCCGTGTCTCGGCTCACACCGTCACCCAGCCCAGGGAGAGGGGCTCAGCCCTCCTCCAGACGCTCGCCTGCGGCCGGACAGGGTGAGCATCCTCACCCGACTCCTGCCTGATTTGCTCCTGTATTTCCCTTCTGTTCTGGAAGCCAAGCACTCAAAACTTGCAAAGGAAAGCTGGTTTTAAACAAAAGCAAGTGCCCTCAGCCCCCGTCCTCCTCGACTTCCCATGCTGCAGGGCCCACCCAAACCCAAGGTGAAGAGCTCTCAGCGTATGTAATGTAATGTATGTAAAAAAATGTATGTAAAATGCCCTGCCAGCTCCTGCCGCACCACAACCCTCCTGCTCCGAGCAGGAATCCACACCTATCTCCCAGGAATAGGCAGGAAACATCTCCTGGCACTCTGTGCTACCTAGAAAGTATGAGTGTCCTTGAATTCCCTTTTTTTCAGTGGCAGCCGCTCTTGAGGAAGCGCTCACTGGTCCCGGCCCCCCCCTTGCAGCCCGCCCAGACCGTCCCCCCCCATCGGCCACCCCAAAAGCTGGCCCGGGGGTCCCGGGACGCCTGGCCGGCGGTGCAGTGGGGCGGGAGGGGGGAAGCAAGTGTCCGACACCACGGGGCAGCGTGGGACCCCGGTGCTCTGCCCGTGCCGGGCACCCTCCCGTACGCTCTCCATAAAACCCTGGAAGCGATCCCCCCTGGAGAGGCCCAGCCAGGCGGGAGACCAGCCCTTCGACACTCCCTGGATTTCTCTAAAGCTCTTTTGTCTCCATCACCCTGACGCCGAGGAACACCCGGCACGGTAACAGGACACCGACACCGAGCAAGGAGCGAAGCGCTGATAAAGCGTGGGGTCCGGGGGGTGAGCGCGGTGGGGGCACTGGAGACTGGTGACCTCAACAGATGTTGCTTTTTTTTTCCCCCCAAGACCTCCTGAAACCAAAGACCCAGGAATTTCTAAGGCATCCCCGCGGTACGGGGATGCTCTGCCTGCTCCGCTCCTCCACCGCGGGCGGCCGAGCCCCGGGGTCCCGCAGGAGCCAGACTCACCGGTCCCGCACGTGGCGGTGCACGTGGTCCAGGAGCCGAAGCGCCAGAGGAACTCCGCCTGCTCGATCTCATTCTCACTGTCCGCCGGGCGCTGGATGGTGTACTGGTACCGCACGCCGGGGTTGGTCTCCTGAAACAGCAGCTGTGGGAAGACAACGGGCGGTCAAGGAGGTGGCTAGTGCAAAGCAGTTGGGGTAGCCATTGCACCCCAGGGGCTTCTCGGGAGATAACAACCTGCCTAGCACGGCCATAAAGACCATTCCACATCCAGCTCCGTACCAAGGCTGCATTTGTCCCCTTGCACTGTCTGTTGGCCGGGGACAGCGATGGTTCCAGCTGCTGTACCCCAGCAGCAGCACCCGACCATTTTGGAAACGGGGTTAGCAAATGGCCGAAGCAGTGCAGGAGCAGAGGAGCTGCCCCCGCTGCCCCCGCTCAGAGCGTTGGGCTTGTGGAAATGTCAGGTAGTAATAAAAAATAACAGTGAGAGCACTGAGAACCAACAGGACTTCGGGTTTACGTCTCCCCTGATGAAGAGCCTGGAAGGATTCCCCTGCTAATCCCATCCAGTCCCACTGCCAAACACAGCCCCGTCCAAGGACCTTCTCAAGGTTCAGCACGGCGAAGGGTCCAGGACGGCCAGACGTCCCCTTCCCTGTCCCCTGCCCGCAGTCAGAGCTGGGGCAGGAGGTTTTGCACGTGCCACCACCGGCCCCAGCCCCGGCTCTGCAGCACGCGGGGCAGGAACGACCCTGCCTGCAAGGACAGACTCGCTGCTCGCGCCCACCCGTCGGGAGCACGCTGAGCCACGTCTGCCTCCCTCCATCACTCTTCCCGAACTCTCGGCGAGGGATGGTACGGCTGGAGGGAGGCTCTGACTGCTCCCAGCCCCGTCTGCTGGACTGACGGTGGCTGCCCTGGACAGACGGACACTCAGGTGAACATCAGTCACAGTGACCTGTCCCTTGGGATGGTGGCAGAAGGAAGGGA
Organism: Mycteria americana; assembly: GCF_035582795.1. Taxonomy (NCBI): domain Eukaryota; kingdom Metazoa; phylum Chordata; class Aves; order Ciconiiformes; family Ciconiidae; genus Mycteria; species Mycteria americana. The sequence continues at coordinate 70,241,707 of NC_134370.1, read as the reverse complement.
AGGGGATGGCAGCAAGAGCCCAGCCCCACAAAGAAGGAATCAAACCTCCTTGCCTCCACGTGTCCCAGAGAGCTGCAACTGCTCCAGCAACCTCCCTGGGGAAGCACCGCAGCACATCTCGGCTCGAGATGCCGGCTACCTGCGTCCTTCCCTGTTTGCGCCTCCAACCTGCCATCGATGCGCAGCAGCAGGCGAGGGGCTCGACCGCGCGGGGGCTGCAGCCCGATGTGCCCCGTGCACCGCACAGAGCGGCTGGGGGTGCGCCCACCCCGGTGTGACACCCCGCTCGTGCGGTGGAAGAAGGGGCTGCGGCAAACAGGAGGGAGCCGCCGGCAGCAAACGCCAGCAATGGCTGATGGCGACACGCGCCTGAAGGAATTTCCTTGACTGCTCCCCACTTGAAACGGGTCCCGCTGCTCTCAACACGCATGAAAGCGGCTCCTGCGCTTGACACAAATCCTGCCCAAAGCACCTCCCGCACCAGCGCTCGGCAAAGGCTGGGAGTTCAACCTTGTTTTTCTTAGCCTAAGTGCTCTCATTATTGCCAAAGCTTTGTTGTTCTTGGAGCTTTGGCGGAGCGAGGGCGTCTTTCCAAAACCTCTTCATGAATATTGAAACATTTTTGTCAGAAGGTTTTAATTAGGTTACGAATCCCAGAAAGCGATTTGCTGGTGCCAAGCGCGCCAGCGTTCCCATTAACAGCAGCACTTGGTGGCAGACGAGCCCAGGATCCCCCTCACATTTCTTCCTGAGCCTCTGCTGAAAGAAATGCAAAAGGTGAAGACGCTGGCTGCTCGGCGTGGCCGGGCTCCAGGGCGAGCCTCTGCAGAGGGGCTGACGCTCGGGAAGAGTGCATCGGGCTGAGCCGCCATGGTCAGGGCCGGGGAGTTCCTGGGCTCCGCGGGACGTACCTCCGTGGCGGTCGCTGCCTCCGTGCCACGCTGCACCACGAGGAATTTCAGCCTGGTGCCGGCCGTGCCATCGCCCGTGGGACGATTCCGACCGGCTTCTCTGGGGGAAAGCTTGGCCTCACGGGCACGAGGATGTTGGCTCCCGACAGCTTTGCATTAACTGGCATATCCCTCCCTCCTGACCGTCCTGGCGCCCGTTCCCGGGGGAAGGAATTGCAGAGCCAGGCACGCCAGCAGCAGCGGGCAGCTCCCGAGGGACCTGCCCAGCAGGGACGGCCCCGAGCCCCCCGCACCGCCGCCTTCCCACCGCCATCCCCACCGACAGTTACAACCCCTGCAAAGCTGTGCAAAGCTTGTTAAAATATAAAGCCGCGCTGAAAAGTAATCCCCCGGGCAGCTCTTTTCCATGGAAACAAGGTGAAAATTAAGAGAGTGGGGTTGGTTTGCAAAATAAGGCAATTTCCAGATAAGCCCCAGAGCTGCCGCTGCCGCAGCGGAGGAGGGGATTAGCGACAGTCAAGTTGGGCTCGTATTAACAGCTTTTGCAGGATGCACCAGGCGGGAATTCGAGAAGGGAAGGGGCTCGGAGCAGGACCAGCCCTGGGCGGCTGCGCAAGCCTGGGGAAGCAACTTTGCTTTCAGAAACCGTGAGCAACCTCCCAGCTGCGGGGAAGCAAACGTGCGCTCCCACCGCGGGGGCAAAGACAGAGGCTCTCCTGCTGACCCGGGGAGAAAAGGACCGTTGGGGTGAGCAGGTTCCCATAGAAATAAATAACCCCTGAAGTCCGTCATCTGCTCCCCGGTGCCTGCTCTGCTCTGCCAGAGGCAACACCTGACGGGAGCAGGAGATGGGCAGACGCTCTCCTGCCTGCAGCTCTGCCGTCCTGGAAACACGCTGCTGCAATGCAATTTTTTCCTAAATTGTTTTTTCTGGGGGGGACTACGTGGTTAATTGTAACCTCTTGTGCCCAGACGCAGGCAGGCAGAGCGGCAGGTCCCGGGTGCCCTCCCCTGCCTGGGCGCCGCGGCTGATGCCAGGCAGCATCGCCCCCCGACAGGGCTCGTCTCCTCAAAGCCGCGGGGCTCTGATCAAAAACAACGACTTATTCTGGGGAGGGAAGTAGCTTTACAGAAATTCCCACACGCAAAAAAAGAGTAAAACTTGAAATTTCTAGTTGGTTCAGAGGATTTTAAAAGATCCTTTTGGATTTTTACCTTCTGCCTCAAGGGCTTTTGCGAGGAAGCCGAGCCTGACCTGCAGCGCCCTGGGCAGCATCACCCGGGTTCGGACCACAGAGCAGGACCCCATGGGCCGAGCCCCTCGCCACGGCATCAGGCAGAGGAGGGCACCGTGCCGGCAGGAGCACGGCACTGCCGAGGGTGCCGGGGGGCCACCCCCTGCCGCCGCACACGGCACCGTGCCGGCTCCCAGCTCCCACCACCTCTGCCGGCTGCTCCAGCCCTGCCAGAAGCACCGCCGGCTCTTCTCCTGCTCTTGATAAGATATGGGAAAGGCCTCAGGAAAGGGGCTCTTTCTCCTCACGCTCTCTTTGCGGTGTATTTTGAGGAATGCTGCAAAGGGGATGAGGCTCAGCTGGAAGCGCTGTGGGCTGGAAACACTCCCCGGGCCGGCAGCACGCGTTCAGCTGCTCCTGACGTTGGCTCCCGGAGAAACGCGGCCCCATCCCTCGGACGGCAGGGTAGTGCCAGGACAGACCACAGCAGCTCAGCCCCGCACGGGAAGGCAGGAGAGCCGGCGGCTCTGTCCCCGCCGTCCTCCCCGCCGTGCACCCCGACCACCAGCAGAGCCCGGAGCGTACCTGGATCCACACGGGCTCCACGGTGGGCCCCGGGGAGGTGAGGTTCTCCCAGTTCCCCGTCCGCTTGTAGGTGAAGGTGGTCCCTGCCACCCTGTAGTCCCCGTTCCACTGGATGGTCCAGCCGCCGTTCAGGAAATACTTTTCCGGGTCCTCGCTCCGCAGCGCCAGAAAATTCCCGGCTTCTGCGACTTCTTCAATCCGGATCTCCCGGGCTCCCACGGGGATAATCCCAATATCGACGTAACCTGGGAACAGAACGAAGCATCGCTCTCAGGGGAGTCGAAGACGTGGCAGACGTGGCCCTCAGGTGGGTGCCAGTGTCCCTTGGGTGCCAGCATCTTGCCAGTCCTTACATCCCTGTAAGGCACCAGAGGCACCAAACCCCACCTTGCCCTGAGCCCAGCTGCGTTCCCTGCCGGGAGAGCCCGTCGCAGAGCGAGACATTTCCCGCACGGGTGCTGGCAAGGTGCCTGCCACACTTTCAACGTGTCCTTGTCAACCCACAAAATCCCCTTAAACCTCTCCAAACTGGCTCCAGTGTGCACAGATTTGTTTTCAGGCCTTTAGACACAAAGAGCAGTAAGGGGATATTTTTCTTCCGAGGAGCAAGAAGTGGAACGGCAACACCACGTCTCCCCGTGGTGCCGCTCGGGTTTTATCCCATCCAAATCGCCAAGCCGTGATTAAAAATCACCCTAAATGAGCAGCAGCAGCGAGCCCGGCTCCGAGTGGAACAGACACCTGGTGTTTTGGCGACGGAGCCGAGCGCCCTTACCCAGCCCCTCGCTGTCCTCAAAGGTCTTCTTGATGGTGTGGCAGGTGGAGCCGTCCCCGTGGCAGACGCCGCACCGGTCCTCCACCGCGTTGGAGTCGATCTCGTAGTCGCAGCCCACGTTCTGCAAGGCAGCCCCGTCAGCCGCCCGCGCCCCTGCACGCCCCCAGCCTCGCACCGCGCCATCGGCTGCCGATGCGGGAGGAACGAGGGAGAGACGCAATGGTCCTAAATGGTGGGAAATAAGGAACGTGGATGGGAGAGCGGGGTGAGCTGGAGTCTTTTTGCAGGATGGGTGGCGATACAGCCACATCGGCTGCAACACGGGTTTCTCTAACGTATCCTCGCAGACCTGCTGTCCTCTTCATACGCAGTGGGGGTCATGACCCACATCTCGTTTTTACCTTTTCCTACCCGAGTCCCCGGGCAGCAGAGCCTGGCGGCACACGTTATGTGCTGAGCTGGGAAAGCCCCTTGGTCCTTGGCCCTGCTAGTCCTGTTCCAAAACACTTCCCAAAAACTTTTTTTATATTCTGCTGAAACTCTCTACACCTCCTGCCAAATCACTTGACCGGCGCAGAGCAAGAGCCTCCCTGTGATTTTGCACCATAAAAGCCGCAGCCAAGACCTCAAAGGGTCCTGCTGGGTCCTGTGCCGGCGAGGAGCCTTCAGCCTTCGCTGCCCGAGGAGATGCCCAGGCGCTGCTGGCACACACCAGCAGATGCAGCGCTGGTTTAGCTACTGCGACAGTCCGCAGCGAGCCAGGCTTAACTCTGACGTCGCAGCCAGCAGCAGGCTCAGCGGCGACGAGGATTTTGTGTGCAGCGAGCTCCGGCTAAGCGCGCTGGCATCCGCAGCGAGCTGCTGGATTGCACCCTGTCGTACGCGCCAAGTAAAAATCATGACCCCTGCGCTCTCCCTCCAGCCCGTGCCTGCGCGCCGGCGTGCCGCAGCCTTTGAAGTAACTCGCAGCCTGTTACAGGAGGAAACGGGACCTTCCCGAAACCTCCAGTTGCCACCAGGCCCCTGCCCGCTGCTGCCAGCAGCATGACCAGCGAGAGGGGAAAGTTTCCACGAATGGTTTTTATAGAAGAGGCCGCAAGGAAACTTGTCGACTGATTATTTTCCCTCTTTCCTGCTGCTCTTTTTGCCGTCCAAAAAGCCTTTTTCCCAAAAAGCCCATTTTTTCCCAAAAGCCTTTCAGGGCGTCTTTATCTAACACCACGGCAGAGCCGACCGTGTCCTGCCTGCTTGTGCGTGTCCCTGGTGACACAGGACTCAGCTTTGCAGCAGCACGGCTTTGGTACGTCCCGTGGTGGGAATCTGCCCCACAGACCACGGCACCACGGCAGCTCAGATCGCCACCCATTCCCTAATTTAACAGAAATCCAACGTCCTGCACGTGTGCTTATTCTAGCCTAAACCTCGGGACCACTTCCCTAGGGAACGGGAAGGTGTGAATGAAGGGACCGTCTCGCTGCCACCGAAGGCAGCTGGAGGAACCAGGGCACAGCTCGGCAAAGCCTCCCCAGCCACGCCGGCATCTCCCAGACGATTCACGGTGCCGACCGTGCCCCCTCCACCGGATTCCTGTGCCTCCCGCGCTGGGAGATGCCCTCCCCGGCCAGCAGCCAGAGCAACGCTGCCGCACATCACAGCTTACGTGTAGCCTCCAAGAAATTAAAATAACCCAAAAGGAAGAACAAATCCCAGGGCTGGGAGAAGCTGCCAAGCCAGGGGAGGCATCTCCATCACTGCAGGTCAGACCCACGGCTGCCAGCACCAGGCTCAGGGCCGGACTGGGCGTCCTCTCTACGCGCCCTTTCATATCCCCGACCTTATTTTCAAGTGAAACCGTTCTTCCTTTATTTCCTTGGGTTTGTGCTCTATTTCCTTGAGGCCACCACAGAGGCTGAAATATATCCATACCAATATATCCAGTAAGGAAAGCTTTCTGAGTGGTGAATGACAAAACGAGTAAGCTCAGCCCGTCGGTGCGTGCGAGAGAGGGGACGGTGTTCACCTAAGGGACGGGTCACGGTGTCTGCCCGCATTTCCCCGAGCACGGGGGGTCCTTGGGCTCCCTCCCCAGAGGGCCCTGGCACAGGACCCACCTTGCAGATGCCGTTGATGCACATGTCGCGGCTGGCATTCATCTCGTAGCACGGCGTCCCGTCGATGACGGCGTCCCGCAGCTTTTCTGCAAAGTATTCGTCCTCCGGCCGGCAGTGCAGCTCGCAGGGGTTAACTGGGGAACCCAACAGGCAGAAACTAAACCCGAGCGGCTGGGGGCCACTTAACCATCTCCGAAAACATAAACTAACCCTGCAAGCCCAGCCATAATTTAAAAGACGGCATAAACACGCTGCAAGGCAAATCTAACAAACACGAACAGCAAAATCAGGACGTTAGCAAGACTGCGTTTCAGGATTTTCATGGGGGCTGCAGGCAGAAACCCAGCAGCGGGCTTTGCCCTCGACTCACTGTTGTTGGGCACCGGTGTCCACCTGTAGAGTTTCCCCTTGTAGAGCATGGGGTTGAACTGGCTGCACTGGACCTGGCGGAAGGAGGGCTTGTCGGGGGGACACGGCCTGACGTTGCAAATCCGGAACCGCTTCCGCTCCCCCAGGCAGTACCTGCCCCCGTACTTTGGCCTGTCCGTGGGAGGGAAGAGGGAAAATCAGAGAATCGCAGAAGGGTTTGGGTCAGAAGGGACCTTAAAGACCATCTAGTCCAACCCCCTGCCAGGGACACCTTCCACTAGAGCAGGTTGCTCACAGCCCCATCCAACCTGGCCTTGAACACTTCCAGGGACGGGGCATCCGCACCTTCTCTGGGCAACCTGTTCCAGCGCCTCCCCACCCTCACTGTAAAAAATCTCTTCCCTACAGCTAATCGAAATCTACCTTCTTTCAGTTTAAAACCATTACACCTGTCCTATCAAATAAAGACCTACCACACACAAGGGGAAACTCCCTTTTTATTCACAGCTAAGGTTTTGGACCTGCTGCTAAGGTTTGATCTCAGGAGGTTGGGTCAAGCCTGAATCCACCTGGAGTCAGCGAGGAGCTCTCCCAGTTATAACTCACACGTATCACTGCTGCAATGCTCGTGTAAGGAAGCTGGCTATGACCCCAACATCCACACCAGAAAGATCCCCACTCCACAGAGCAAGCTTTTGAAACACGTGGAAACCATGGCCCATGTCCTTCCCTGAGTCCCTCCTGGACCAGCTCCCCGCTGCTGTGCTCCCCGGGCTGTGCCGCGCTACCACGCAGGCTGAGACCGCGGACCAAAGGCAGCTTTTGCTGAGTGACGGCTCTCAAGCTGGATGAGCTACACCTTGGGTCTCGTCCCTCTTAGTCTCTCCTTAATATTGCCAATATGGCCAGTTTATAGGCCTAGTGTATGATGTTATAAGAACAGTTATTCAAGCCAGGTGTCACTGGCAGTGTTCATGTCTGAAGCCCCTCTGCCTTCTGCAGCTGGGCACCCTTCCCCGGGGGTAGAACACCTCCTTCATCATCCCGGCTACCACGGCTGACGAGATGCCAGCACTCCCATGAGCGGGGTCAGCCAGGCGCCCGTTCCGGGGCTGCTCCGGAGGAGCTGCTCTCCGTCCCGCCTGGGATGCGCTTCCAACCCTGCTCCTCTACCGCCCAAGGAAACGGCAAAGCTGCCGCTGGGCTTTTTAAAGTAAGAAGGACTTTAAAAGCAACAATAGGCTTCTCTCAGATGCCAACAGACTCTCAAAATACTGCTGCCGTCTCCTGATGCTTGCCTTCTCCTTTGGTCACAGCACTCTCCGTGGCCCACGTCCCCATGACCTCATGAAAATTACTTTTCCCCCGATCAGTTAAGTCTGGGCACACTTTGCTGAAGAGAATAAAGTTAATTATTATTTTAGGGTTCTGTTTACATACCCTGCCCTGAGGAAATGCCTGCGGGAGGAGGACTGCCCAGCGCTCACATTTGTTCACTCCGTCCAAAAGGCAAAGCTGAAGATTTACCTACAGTGGCCAAAGCAAACAACTGCCCGGGGAAATTCTCCTGCTTTTCCAGTGCGTGCTCTCCTGCCTGCCCGCAGCTGTGTTTAAAACACTCCATAAACTACAATTGCACTTCTGCCACAAAACTCATGTCAAACACAAACCCAGCTCTTGACCTGGGACCGAGATTACACAGCGCTTCTTTAAACAGCTCAGCAACATGTGCTAAAAATGACGCGCCCAGGGAAGAAGCTGGGCAGAAAGCACATCTCAGCTCATTCGAGAGCCTGCTCCCGTAGCTTTCAGAAAAAAGCAACTGCTGGAACATTGCTCACAAAGCCCTTTTCTCTCCCTGTCCCTGTCCCAGGGCACTCTGACACCTGGGCAAGCCGTGGGCTCTGGCTGAATCCAACGCAACAGCAATTTGGTGACCAAGGGGACATCTGGGAGGCAGATGGGCCAGGCCAGAAATCACGGGATGGACAAGGCTGCTCCTCCATCTGCCCGGACGCTTCCAGGCAAGAGCCAGCGCTGGCTGCGGCACCGGCAGCCTCCGGCCAGGCGCAGATCAGAAATTGCTCATGGAAAGCAATGGGGTGATAAACAGCAGCAAGATTTTTCAAAACGAAATCAGGCTCTGAATCAGGCTCTGAATCAGCCTTTCTGAATCAGGCTCAAAGAACACCTATTTTTCTTTTCTGTCATACAGGACACTGGATATGTTTTACAGCTACAAGCATAGAGTCTTTGCTCTTTGTTTGAGCCCTATTCAACTGCTCTCTGCCTGCACGGAGTGGGAGCGACTTATCCGTGGAAGGAAACAGAGCAAGCTCTGCCTCTCCAGAGGCTGTCGCTGCCCAGCCGGCTGGGTAACCCCGTGAAATGAATCCCGAGTGTTTCAAAAGCACATTGTTCAGACAGGTAACTGCACAACGGCACAGTTGTGCCGTGCAATGCAGACAGGGGCAGGACCGCACCGGCCAGATGGCGGTCCCCGACTTTATGGGGCGATAAGGAAGCGTTGGGTTCCTCTCCTAAACGGGGTCCGGGCGAGCTCCGGGGGAGCAAGCGCTCACTTACGTGGGGCTGCTGCACTGCCTCTCCGCGCTCTGCACGCCCGCGCCGCAGCTGCGCGAGCAGGCAGCCCATGAGCTCCAGGAGCCCCAGCCGCCGTCGATCGCGTCGGGACGGTAACCCACGGGCACGCACTCGCCGTTGAAGCACCACTGCAAAGGGACAGGCCAGAAGAAGAGATAACAAGGTTTAAGGATGCAATAATTGGCGTTGAGTCAGACAGCCCGGCCGCGGAGAGCACTGAAGCCCAGCACCCGTATTGCCCCATGAAAATCCATGCTTTGCTCGCACGGAGGTGCCTGGGGGTCAGCTGAGCTCTGCCAGACCCTGGTGCACCTCTAAGCGATGGGAAACTCAGAGGCGTTGGGCTGTTTGAGGATTTGTCCGAGGCAACATACCCAAACCTCCGCTGAGAGCCCTCAGCAAGGGGATCCGTAGCCTGATCTCAGCCCAGAGGGCAGAGTCAGTGAGGCACAGCCACGGACAAAGGCACGGCGGGAGGTTTCGCAGGGAGTGGCGGCTGAGCCCGCGTCATCCCCAGTGCTCTGGGGCCAGGGCTTCAGGAGGTGACACTAAACCTAGTGAGGAGAGATGTCTACCCTATTGCAGTGAGGGCAGCGAGCCGAGCTGTCCCCGTGTGCCGTAGCCTGCGAACCCCCCCCGTGTGCAGGACAAGGAGTCTCTGCAGCCGCGGAGGGGACTCTTCCCCATTACCTTGTTCTCCCCGCACGCCGTACCATCAACGGCAGCGTCCAGCTTGGAGTGGCACGTGTTCCCCACCGTGCACCACAGCGTGTTGCAGACGCTCTGCAGAAAACATGGTTGCGCAGGTCACGGTTACTGCACCGGCCAACCCATCGGCAGAAATTTAACTTGCAGGGAGAGGATCGCCCCGTGCAAAGCCTCCCACCCCCAGGGAGCCCCTCGGAGCCGCACGGGCCCGTGTTATGCTGGGGGGGACCCTGGCTTACGTCCATGTCGTCGCAGAAGGTGGAGTAGGCGCCGTACTGCAGCCGGCACTGGTGGCCCACATCGTAGAGGACGCCCGGGGGCACCAAGGGGTAGTCCAGCACCACCCGGGCAGGGGGGTCATCCAGGCACAGCCCCCAGCCCCGGCTGAAAGAGAGAGGTCAGAGCGGCATCAGCACCGGCCCGGCACACCCGTACAACGCTGCGGCAGCTGCTAACCGAGGAACCGAACATCTCATTAATGTCCCACCACGATGAGAAGCAATTAGCATTTCTAGCTGATATGACCCTGGCTCTCCAGTCGACCCTGGAGCCGCTCCAGCACGCCGACAGGCACGTGCGGGTACCTGCTTTTCGGGGTGGGTGCCCGTTCCCAGAGCGATCGCCCCACAGCCCCCGGGCACGGTGGGTTATGGGGAAGGCGAAGGGGCAAAGGCAGCAGCGGCTTCTCCGTGCAGCTGCCAGGCCGGTGCCTTGCACGCTCCCCCTTTTCCCCTGAGATGCCCCTGTCCCCCTGACAGAAAGCCAAAAATGTCATTTTCCCTGGTAATAATCCCCCGGATTTTTGCTTTGTAAGCAGGTCATCAGCTCAGTCCTCAGTCAGGACCCGCTTTTGCCACTCAAGGTGAAGGGTTTCATCGAACAAACATTTCACTGCTGAGAAACAGATGCTGTCCCCGCGTTTATACATCGTGCTGACCCCAGAAACGTCCCTGCGGACACGGCAACCCGTGTGTCAATGCCCCGCTAATAGAAATAAAGTAGGTTGTCAGCAGCAAAGCGGACTCACTCTCCTATTTGCCACTACAAACAGTGCTCAAACTGTGCTGGACAGGATGTCTTTAGAATAGAGATATTAAAACCGAGCCATCGAGGCGGCCGGTGGCAGGCAGCCAGGCTGCGGGAGCCGCGAGGGACGTTCCTGGCCGCCTCTCTCTGCTCTGAGTGCTTTTGCTACGATACTTCACAAACACACAAGAAATTGTCACTAGTTTAGCTTTCAGTGTTGATTTAAACAAACTTGTTTCCAGCAAGGCAAAGTCTCCAGCGAGGGTTTCTCAGCAGATTAGATTACTTCGGCTTGTTGTGATTAGGAACAGGTCTAAATTAACTTGAAACAAGATTCCTTTTTAACCCAAACCAGCAACACAGAAACAAGGGCCAGCAGCACGGGAGAGCTCCTGCTCTGGGGTGCCGGCAGTGCCACGGGGCGATGCCCGGCAGAACCAGCACCCCATCCTCCCTTTCCCACCCCACCCCACTGAGGTCCACACTGGACACCTGCAAACAGCTTGAGCTGGAGACAGCCCCTTAAAATACCATGTGTACACGTTTTTATAAGCAGCTTCCCTATTGCAAAAATCAGTAAACAGGTTGCTTTCAGCAGCCCAGGGGCTCGAAAGTCTCTGTTCCCAAGTCCACAACAGCAGGAGCATCCTGCCTCTCCCAGCCTGGCGGGGAGGGAAGGATCGCTGCGGGCGATGCAGGGCTGAGCCGCGACGAATTAAGCGTGGATTAGGCAGCTGGACACAGTATCATAGTGCAGCCTGTCTCAGGCATACAGACAGGTCAGTGCATTGCACCTCCACGGGTATTTTCTTTACTTGCTGGTGGAAAACACTTTAAAAGAGTATTTTCTTTAAAAATGGAAAGAATATCTTTACTGGGGAGAGTCCAGGCTGAAGCACTGGGCTCCTGCATGAGCTACGTGCATGACACTGGTGCTCCTCTGGACCAGTTCACCAACTGCCTATTCAGGGACCAGCACACGGGGCCCCACACGTCACCCCAAACCCCCCAACCCTCCTCACCCTCTGATCTGCTCGAGGCACTTTCTGTCTTGCCCCAGCTTACGGGAGAGTTCTCCGTCCCAGAGCTGGGGGTGAATTAGACCTGCTGTCAGCTTTCCAGAGCTATGTTCAAAATCTGTTTCTTCAGTAAATGTTTTACAATCATCCTACTGGTCTCTTCAGCTGGCCAAAACACACTACCGAGCCAGCAAGAATTGGCATGAGTTTCCCTCTGGCTTTGCAGGCATTCGCAATAACCCACACTCTGCGGTAAAAATGCACAGGGGTCTGCGCTGCGTCTGCCTATTCCGGCCCGTTCATTAAGGAGCTGGATGATGGAGTAGATGGTATGATGATTAAATCTCCATATGTGAGGAGGCTGGGAGGATCTGCAGATACATTTGAGAGCAGGATTAAAATTCCAAAAGCTCTCGGAGAACTGGAGGAAAGGTCCAAAAAGCCAGGATGGAATTCAATAAAAACAAAGGCAAGGATTGGAGCTTGGGAAGAATCAGCTGCACAAACAGAGGATCTGGCAGAACCGGCAGAGGAGCGATGCAGCAGGCAGGGCTGCAAAGGCAGGGGAAGACCAGCCGTCCCCAGGCTCCGGGAAGGTGGGGATCGGCTGGAAGGAGCCCATGGGAGGATGACGGAAGACCTTCAGCACTGTGCAAAGAGGCTGAAAAACTGCGTGTCTGATCTAGAGAAAAGACCGGAGGGAGACGAGACAACCTGCAGCTGTGCCAAGGCTGCTGCTGAGATGGAGGGAGGCTGCTCGTGGCGCAGGCAGGGCACCCACGAGATACCAGACCCCGTTTTACAAGGGTATTCCACCAGCCGGGCCGGGAAAGAGCTCACGTCACGGTGAGGGGTGGAGAGCGAAGAGCCTTACAGCACCTTCTGACTCCTCCGAGGGTTAGAGGGGAGTCAGGGAACGCCGAAAAGGGCTGGTCCGGGTCCGGAGCGGGGAGCGGCGGAGCGGTCCCTCTGCTGCAGGAGCATCACCGCCCGCCCTGCACCGGCCTCGCTCGTTCGCCTGAGCAAGGGATGCTCATTCCCCTGGGGGACACCACCACCCCAGCAGGGAGGTGACCTCCTCCCTCGCCTCTGGGTGTCCGAGTAGATCCCAAACCTCAGCCTCGCCAAAGGGATTGCCTAGCCCCGGCTGCACCCAGGGCCTGACCCGCAGCACCGGGGCCGTGCCGCTGCCGATGATGGGAATCGTTTTCAGATGCTTCAACGTTCGGCAGCGTTTGTAAAATAATAATCTTTTGTAAAATAATAAGCATCATCTGAGAGTGCTTTTTTTTCCCCAAACATGAGGTCTGTTCCAGCAACCCGAGGTCAGCAGAGTCTCATTTTCTGGCTCACTCCTTCCCGTTCTCCTGCCAACATCGTATTATAATGCGCTCATGTCTGTGCTGGCAATGGGCCTCTCCCTCGCCGGGGGGATGTCACAGCAGGTGAAAGACGCCTGCCGGGCTCTGCTCCGCTCGTAAGGAAGAGCTGCCCCTTCTGGGGGGAGCACAGAGACCAAAACCCAACTGGAGAAGCGTCCGGCTGCTCTGTTTCTTCCCCATCACAGCTCGTAGCAGCCCAAGGTCACTGCAAGCAGGAAATTCTGAATCCAAAAGTGAAGGTTAAAAGCAGAGGGCCAAGAACGCTGCGGATACAAGAAAGCTCCATTCCACCGAAAGCCATAAATCAACGATAATTCACGCTGCGTGGGGGCCGAGCCCACACGTTCCAGGGTGGGATTTAGAAATGGGAGCTCAGCCCCAGGCAGCCTCCCCGCACCTCCCTGCCAGTCCCTCGCCCGGCTCTCCCTGTCGCTGGTTCTTGCCGATGCTCTCGCTGTTTTCTAACCTTCCTGTAGCAAGGAAGGAAAACATTTCTCCAGTGCAAGCCGCTGGCTGACAAATGTAAATCTCTGGGCCCCGTTCCTAGGAACTTAATAACAACAGGCTGAAAAATCAGCCGTGGGGTGCTAAAAATAAACAAATGCACGAAAGAATTTGGCTCGGTCTCATTTCCTCACGTGATGCCTCCTGCCTACAAGCAAACATCATCTGCCCCTTGCACGGCACCGAAGAAAACTGCACAAAGCCTTGAAGAAAACCACTTCGACTTTATTTGTTCAAGCCACAACCCCTGTGCCACCGCCCCAACGCTCCTGCTGCTTTTGTGTTCAAACCCGCATCCTTCCCAGCAACGACCAAGGCAACCGAGTGAGATAAAAGCCTCCCCACGTGTCCTGGGGCTGACTTCTGAGCGCAATCGGCTGGGTCAGTCCCCGGCTGCAGACCCAAGCCCCGAGCCGCCCCCAGCACCCCGCGAGCGAGGAAGAAGAGGAAGGCAGGACTTACTCGAGGAATCGTGTGATGTACTCCCGGCTGCAGCGGGACCAGGTGAGTGGGGACGTGTCATACAGGAGCTGTGGAGACATGATGAAAGGTCTTTTCCCAACTGGCTCACAGTCATTGCTGCTTCCATCATGCTGAATCCCAAAACTGTGTAAGAGCACAGTCCCACAAAGGAGAGGTGAGCCGCACGCCGCTACAACCGCGCAGCCTCTCTGCTTTCCAGCACAAAGACACGCGACGCCGGACATCGCAAACCGTCCCAGCTCTGCGGGGACTCGGTCATTAACAGGCACCGGGGGATCTGGCTGCGTGGGGCATTTTAGTGATACCAGGGACACTGCCCTGAACTTCGTCCCATGCTTTTATTTCAGCTTTCTTACTGAAAACTCAGCCGAGAAAAAAGTAATGGGAATATTGAACAAGATCAGGTTAACTAAACTTACTGGGTACGTGTTTTTACCGTACAAAGATAGCTATTATGAGCTATAATGTTCAAGTGATCTTGTCAAAATGTAATTGAAATTAGGGCAAGCAAAATCCTGTTGCTGATTCTATACGCAGGCCCTATTTTAAAACTTCTTAATGGGCAACCCTCTTCTCCAAAACCTTCAGCATCAGCAACGCAGGATAATATACAAATGCAATTTGCCCAGGTTGCCTCGGATTACGTGATTTTCATTGAACCTGGGGCAACCAAAAACTTAACTCTGAAATGAATCTCCCAGGGTAAATTCCCCCGGAAGCAGAGGAAGGTTTGCACCAGTGAGGAAACGCTCGGCAATCTTCTCCCAACTTCCACCCGCGCCTTCTCAAGCCCTGACTGAGCAGCGCAGAGGACAGAGGTCAGAGGAGAGGAGGAGGAAGGCGGTGGTACCTGTGTCCGAGCTCATGGGCCACGGTGAAGGCCAGGGGCAGTCCCGTGTCCTCGTTGATGTTGCAGCTCCTGTGGGGCTGGCACATCCCCGCCACGTGGGACAGACCCAGGGTCTCGCAGGGTCTGTTCATGGCCGCGCAGATGTCCTTCCTTGGGCGATGGAGACAACGAACACACAGACACAGAGCAAAGAGGGGGTTTGAAAGCGGCAGGACCCAACGCGAGGCACGGGAAGGAGCACGGGACGCGTCCCAGCCCACGAAGGAAGACACGCGGACACCAGCCAAACAGAAGCGAGAACCGAGACATCCAACGTCTTCCCACAACGGAAAGATTTACGACCTCTCCTTTCCCCTTTACTCTCCCGGTATCCCCGGCTTACTATTAAGTCTGATTAATGGGAACTGCTAGCCAGCCTGGCTACGTTTATTCCATTGTATAAATAAAGCTGATGCTGGGAATAATTAAGCAATTACTACGTTGCTTGGGGGAGCACATCCCAGGGGTGCTGTGGTCCAGGGCAGAGGAGCTCCAGCCACCCAGGAAGAACAACTCCATTGAAGTACAGGGCCTTAAGTGCCTTATTTCTGCTACAAAGCAAACCTCCTAAAGAAGATAAAACTGTTGTGGGTTGTGAATCATCACACAAACCACCACGATACTGTCAACAGCCAAGCTGCCGCAGCCTGAAACCATCAAACTGCAGTTTGACTGCAAGGTATATAAACTGGGCCAGAGGCATGAATTCCTGCGAGCTTCATGGGAGGTCAGGGGCCTTCTCAGAGGCTCCTTGGCCAATCCCAGCATTAGCCTCCAAGGGAAAAAGGAGAGCTAATCCCTGGGTACATCTCCTGGGAAGGATCCAGTCCTTCTGGGGCTTGGCAACAGGACCATGGTGAACAGCTGGTTTGGAAACCTCCACTGCTAGTCAACTGGGAGCTGTTTCCAGGTTTAAACCCGAGATTTGAGACCAGTTCCAGCCATTAGGACCAGGTTCTCTTCAGATTTCATGTTACATATCTTATGTGCAGGTGGCCAGGTGGGGCTCGGGCACGGAGAATGAGATTTCAACAGCTCCCACCGAGATGTTCCTCTGGCTGCCTGGCTGCCCCGCTGCCGGCAGACGTGTTTCTAGCTGCCAGCGTAGCATCTACAGCATAAAATTAGCACACGGGCACAATACCTTGTGAGCAGGACCGCGACGTCGTGGTGCAGGGGATGGGAATCTCCTTTAATGTTGATGCTCTTCTGCCATTTGCAAAAGCTTTTCAAGGTGTTGTCTGCGTGGTGGGAGATTTTCAGATCCTCCTGCCAACATAATTAGAAGTCTGCTGTCACGTTGCTGCCTGGATCTGTTTGGTTTTTAGGATGCAGTGGGGAGGGGTCTGATCTCAGGCACATCAGAGTGGAATCGGGAGTGACTGCCATCCAGATGGAATCGCTCCATATTTATAGGTTGTAGGCTGGGTGGGAATACAGTCCTTTTCTGCTTTCTTTCCATCGTGATTCAACCGAAACATTAAATCATCTGGTAATGGGGGTTAAGAAACACTGCAGGAAAATAGCCCATCCTGGCTGATGGCAAGGGACGCAGCTGGGGAGCCCATCTGAGCGGCGTCAGGCTCCCTCAGAGCCACCGCTGCAGCTGGGAGCACAACCAACCAGCGATTCGCAGCCCTCTGCTACCGGCAGCGATGCTGAGTTATCATACATTATTATAAGAATCGGACTCTGCAGCTCCTCTGCCCGTGCCGTCCCCTTGACTTTACCAGGGCTGCAGCCCACGCAGAAGACAAGGAAGCAAAGCACGGGCATCTGCATTTATCTTACACAAATTCATCCAGGCCACGAAAACAGCGCAAGAGAGAGCTTTCGGGCTTTCAAGGCCAGCTCCCGGTGTATCCCAGCCCGGCTGCCAGGACGGGAGGGTGAGTCACCGTGTTTTCTTTTTACCTCTTCGTCCTCCAGCAGGATGAGTCGCACTATCGCAATGTTGATGGGGTTCCCAATGCTGGCGTGGTGGAACAGACCCGCCACCTGCAACACGCAAAAGCCAAAGAAATAAAGCCCAAAAAAGATCTTGCCCCGTGACACTGCTGCTGGTAAGTACATCTGCAGGGGAACATGAGCTCGAGGGGAAGCTACTGAAGGTTGTTGACAACATCTCAGGGAATTCCCCAAAATAAAAGACAAGACCAGATGCGGACCTGCACTAAAGTGTTCGGAGTGCGATGATATGCATTTAAAACTGATACAATCTGTGTAGCACATTGAAACTCAAACAGAAATGCCCAGGGGAACACCTCTGCTTTCACTCCTCATAGATGTGTTTAACATCTCAAAGGAAGCCTGTGCTCTCTGGGTGCCTTCAGCAACCCCCAGAAACCCAGGGATGGTACCATGAGGTCCTCTGCCCAATCCCACCCTCTTTTCTGGCCATCAACCAAAGCCCTCTTCTGAAATGCAAATAGGTGCTACCACGGC
Source organism: Mycteria americana (assembly GCF_035582795.1). Classification (NCBI taxonomy): domain Eukaryota; kingdom Metazoa; phylum Chordata; class Aves; order Ciconiiformes; family Ciconiidae; genus Mycteria; species Mycteria americana. Next base: position 70,224,661 of record NC_134370.1, on the reverse strand, counting down.
AGCAGAAGAGCAAACAGACTAAACCAACCCACGCTGACTTACCTGCTTGTTTTATGGTGCTAGCAACCCCCCCCAGGTTCCCAGTGGAGACCACCACAATCTGGTGCTCCTTCCCTTCACTGTCCTCGGTGGCACCTTCCCAGGAAAGCCGTTCACGTCTCTCCTGCTAACCAGGCTAGTGCCGGCAACTCGAGGGAGTCTGAGCCAAAGCTCCCAGGTCCCTGCGGGTCTCTCCTCCTGTGAGGAGGTCTCCTTATCACGCAGAGGGTGGTGGGTGGCCCTCGTGCAGGCTTCGGGGTGGTTTCAGCTTCAGCCGGGTCTCCGTGCCCCAGCTGCCTGCACGGCTGCCCGGGGAGAGCCGCGGTGGCGGCGCTGCGCCCGCGGGCAGCACCCACCACCTCCCTTCTCTGGAGCTGGGGTGCAGGAGGAGCAGCCCTGCCCTTGGGCTATCTCCCTGGGAGGCCACGTTATCCATCCCCACAGCGGGACGGAGAAGGGAGCAGCCCTCGAGCCCACGGGGAAGGTGAAACCACTGCAGGCTGGGCTGCTCCCGTCTGCACCGAGATTTTGCTCTCGGGCTTGCTGACACCGACCCGTCCTCCCAGGGCGGACGGAGCACCGAGCAATGCAGAAAAGCCGACGCGCGGGTGGGAACAGCCTGTCTGGTGAGCGGTTTGCTGAGGTCCCACCAGGGATGAGTCCTGGCAAGCCCAGTGGTCTTTATGTCTCATAGCCGCGTCCCCAGGGACCTGGCAGCTCTGCCATCGAGAGGACCGGGACTCACCATGTTCATCACGGTCAGCACGTACTTCTCTATGTTCTCGCTCCCGTGGTATTCTATCATCTTGGTGTCCGCCACCACCAGCGTTTCCACCCACTTCTCCTTGCTGATGGAGCGCTGCTTTATTCTTCTCTTCCTGTGCTGCTTCTGTTCCCATCTTTCCCTCCGCTTCTCAGACCTCTCCAGGCTTTCCTGAGATTCTGAGGGATCAAAGGGGGAAAAAAGACTTTTTTTTTTTTTTTTGTAAAATGTCTGCCACATTGGCATAATATAATCAAGGCCTTTTTTTTTTAATGCAAAGAAATAACCTTTTGGTGTTGAGAAGGAGGCCCACACTTAGGCCCATAACCTATGTATATTTTGCTGTGCTGTATGCTCCAAAAAATCACTGGGGGGTGAAGACTCTGAGCTCAGTTTGTTGCACAGCAGCATTAGCATGACAGAAAAAAAAAAAAAAATAAAGCATTTGAAGTCATTTCTTTGACTAGAACAGGGTTTGCAATATTCCACAAGGAACATGGAGTCTTCCAGAGCCGAGCGCTTAGGGTTTGTATCGACATATGAATTTACAGGCAACCCTGCAGAGACGCTTGAGCACGTACCACTGAGAAACAACCCCGGTGGCTCAACAATTCTGATTATCATCACAAATCTGTATTTTGCAGGGAGAGGCAGTTCCCCAACATGATAAACTCTGCGTCCCCAAAGCTGGACTGAGGTCTTGAGCCAAATCCTGAAGATCCTCAGTGTCCTGGGGAAGACCGAGACATTGCAGGACCGCACAGATTTCCTCGGCCACATGGAGACTGAACTCTGCTCCTTCCCGGGGAGAAACAACGGGAACATTCATGGGGCTGAAAAGAGACAGGAGGCGGAGGAGAGCTCGGACGCTCCTCACGCACACCAGCAACTGGGAATTCTCATGCAGAGACTTTTCCTGTGACGCTGCTCCAAGACCAAGGTCAGGGTCAGCCCCAAGCTGGGTAAAGGCTTTACAAACCCCATCCCACACAGTGGGAATTGCTTTTATGACCAGTTTCTAAGGGCTCAGCCTTACTTTGTTAACAATGGACTTTTACATTTTATGGACTATACTGTACTTTAGCTGTGAAAGAGTGTTTTATCCCCCAGCCTGAAAAATCCCAAGTATCTGGATAATTTGATGAATCGCTAATACCACTGTGACAGTTTAATCGCAACAGCTTCCTTGGAGCTTGTTTCCATCGTGTCCTTTGCTGCTAAGCTTCCAGCCGGGACGTGAGGGTACTGCAGAGAGGATGGGCGCAGAGGGCTCCCAGGACCCCAGGGAGGGTTCGCATGGCATTTGCCCTTTGAGACCCCTCTTAACCACTTGCCCAGCTGCACACACAGGCTGCACGATGCATTGACAGAAGCTAAACACCACCTCGCAGCCTAACACCATCTGGCTGCGTGGTGTTTTGCAAAGAAAACCAGCGATACATCAGTACAAAGTGAAAGGCTTGCAGTAATTAAAATCCTTTTGGACAGACTTTCGGTTTCCTTTCCGGGGCGTACACGTCACACCCGCTTTGCTAGCCCAGCTTGCAGTAGAGATCCACGTGCGTTACACACGGGCCACATTACACCCAGTGAAATTCATTTACAATGAATAGACTTCAAAGTCTAGAAGGAGCCATTATGATTATTACCATAGATTAAATAATTAATTTAGATTAACGGAAGAATGCCTAAAGATAACGATATTATAGGGGAAAAAAAAACAGTTTCCAAAAGCAGAGCGCTCTAGGAAATATGCAAAACAAGATGCACTGCCTGGAAGATGCAGCTTCACTGATGCAGACAAGGAGTAAAGCGCCCGTGAGCTGCTGGGGATGCGCTGAATTCCTCATTACCTGAAATCTGGGGTTTGGAAGTTTTTCCAACCCATCTGCTCTAGACAGAGGAGAAGGAACTGGCATGCACTCTCTGCCCCGCAGCAGAGAGACTCCCAGGACAGCCACTGGGTTTCACTGCGAAAGTCCAATGCCACGACAGGTCAGAAACCGATGTTTGCAAGGAAATGAAAACAAATACTCAGTCTCCACATCACGCGATGGGAGCTGAATGCTGGGGTTTAAGACTAACGAGTCTGCAGAGGCAACGCAGGGGGCTAAGGATCGGCATTGCTCCCTTTACCTTCCTACCGTGTGCTTCAGACTTACAGAACTAAAGACACCAATCCCGGGATGAGCTACTGGCTCATCACAAAATGCAAGAGAAAGGGGACCATACCTTGCACGCCACAGGTTTCCCGTGGAGCTGGCGGCCTCCTGCCTTGCTCTGCCCCGTGCTCAGGCGCCTGGCGCTTGTATATCCTGTGGGGCTGCGCCGCTCCATCCTCCCGAAAGCTGGCGGACACTGGTTCGATGAAATAGTCCTCGTTCATGAGCCGAAACACACCTTTCTGGCAGGGAGAGACAAAGTTGTCACCGTGAAGCCATCTGCATCTAGCACAGACCCACACTGAAGAACCCAGGAATGGGAGAGGGTTTGCAAAATTTTCCAGGAAGAAACAGGTCTTCTCTAAACGAACTGTTTTTATGGATATTTTGAGCTCTAGACTCCCAGACAAAAGCGAACAAGCCAGCATGGAGTGATCATTAAGAAAGCAAAAAGCTAAAGAGATGCCATCACAAAGTGCAGATGGGTGGCGAGCCCAATGGGCGTCTGGTAGTGAGGAGCCCCGGGACTGCAGGGATGCTGAGACAGAGAAATGCCTTCTCCAGAGAACACCAGGGACAGGCGCACATACGGTCTCAGACTGTGCTCCCTCCTCTGCTCACGCCAGCTCTCTCTGACCTTCCTGGAGACGCTCTGGGGAGTCCAGGCAGACAGCCCAAAGGACGGCTTTGACCATAACGCAGCACCAGTGTTTTGAGTAAGCGTTGCACGAACGGAGGTGTTTTCACAAGGATATCCTCGTCAGATGCAGCCAGTTGCTTCTGGCCTTTTGCACTGCCTAAGCACCGCCATTGTGAACCATCGGGTTACAGGCTTCCCGCAGTCAAAGACCAGAAAACCTCCAGGGAAGAGGAAGAGGAACCTGCAGGAGCACTTGATCATGGCAGGAACTCCAATCAAAGAAAGTCAGTCCCAGGACAAGGAGCATGGCCCCTCCATGCAACAACGGGAGGATGTGTTATTGGCATCTCTCCTTTAGCAGGAAATGACACCCTAAAACTTTCTTTGCTTAATTACGACCCCCCTGACCTGGCCCAGCTGCAACACGTCCTTATGGACTCGGCCAGGACTCCCCAGCCTCCACGCTGCATCTCAAGAACAAACAGCTGCATTCGCTGCATGGGAAGCGCTTGGCCTGGGCAGCTTCATCCCAAGCAATGGGAGCTCCTGCAGCGTCATTCGGCCAGTCGGGGTGCTGCCGCGAGGAGTGTTTGGTAAACGTATGTTGTGCCATAAGACAACTCCATCTGCTCTTGGTTGCTTCAGAGCAGCCTTAGGATGACTGGAGCAGGCTGAGGTGTCCTACGCTTACTCGGGAGCCCGTTCGTACTCAGCTTTGCTTACCGTGCTTTTGCTCTGACAAGTTTATTACTTTCACACCTCAGGACAGGGCAGGGACAAGGAGAGAAGATCAAAACATGCCTCTACAACTGTTTCCAAGATACAACAGGACTGAGCCTACTAGTGATGCTTTCTCACCGCTTATGCGGTGCCGGGGAAGAGAAAACGGCTTCTCCCTAATTAACTCCTTGCAAATGTAAAATAACAAGGAGGAAACACCATGGGGACGGGGAAGGAAGGGAAGGAGGCCATGATTCCTTCTCTGTTTCCTGATGCAGGTTATTCTGAGCCAGGAAGGGAGCAGAGATTGCTGCCCCGGCTGAAATCTGCCCAGGGTGCCCTGCACAGGGGCCACCTTTTGTCACCGGTCGGTTCTGTGGTAGCACTGAGTGGCATTTGCTGCCCCTGGGAAGGTCCGGTCCTCTCTGTTTAAAACACACCTGGTTAACCTTTCTGCACCTTGCGTATCCCAGTTCACCCCAGCAAGCAGCACCAGCATCCCTAACCCCTGTCTCCTCACCACGGTCTGCCACAAGAGTGAGAAAATAGCCTTGGAGAAGATGAAATTGCACTGGGCAAAGCCACCCAAGAGAGAGCAGAACCCAGCTCTTACGACTCTATTTTATTTTAAAATCACTGACAGGAGGAGTTTGAAGTCTTATAGTAGTGTCGTAAGAAAGGCGAAGCCTGGGCATGGGAACAGGGATGCCAGAGGCTGGCCAAGGGCGTCAGAGAAGGCGCAATTACTGTGTGCTACGCCAGCGACAAACGCTGGAGCAGGGGCTGCAACGACGACAGCAACGGGGAACTCGGCCCTTCGAGGCGCTGATGCGATTTGGTTCAACACGTGAGGCTGCCACAAGCAGGAATTTTGGGACAGCCCATCTGTGCTTTACAACGGGGAACGGCACCCCGGTGCCGTTTTAAGACTGAGTAGAGAAGGTTTAAAGCAACTTCAGGCTGAGTTTTGCTCACCACTCGCAGTTTGTGGGCTGCAGACCCTCTCGCAACGTTGTGCTAATGCCTTTTGTGAGCTAATAATTTTTTCTGCTTCTTAAAAAATAATACTAATCCGTAGCATTTGCATGATACTGTTCATTTTCAACACACTTTACAGACCTTAATGACGGGGTTCGCCAAACACCATTACGAAATGGCTGTTTTCAGGTGACACATTGTGTGGATGACCAATTATTTAACAAGTAACTTCTTTTCTTTGCTCTCCCATCTGTGGTTAATTCACAAAGAGAAGTTTCATTCTCTTACCCAGAATGTATTTCAAATGACCTGGGTGAACGTCCTTCAGCCCATTCACTATTAGCAGCTTGGTTTTGCCTGTCTCACACTGCAAGACCGGATTTCCAAGTCTGATGGCAGATTTCAGCTCGCTGGCAGGATGAGGCCACGCAGACATTCCCAGAACCATCATATATTACCAGGGGTGTCCATGTGCAAACAGACATTCACGGGAGCGTTCCCAACACTTTCTACTTCTGTGTACGCTGCAGCCATCGGTGTTTCTCTCATACAAACATTCACAGAAAAACGAATCCAAAGGTTGTGGGTTCCTCCCAGGTGCATCGGTCTATTTTTTACTCAAATGATGGGCCTGGCTATTTTCTGCAGCCTTCATCCCCCTGGAGACATGGGTGCTGCACGAAGTGCAGGGTGCTGAAAACCCTTAGCTGCTGTTAAATTTAGTAGGAAAAGAGCAACCAACACATTGCAGGATGCGCCCAGCTCCTGTCCTGCTACTCCTCCCCTGCCATCAGCCACGGCAGGGAAGGTCTGAGCTCTCTTCTGGCAGCTTCAGGTGACGGAGAGGCAGCAGCGATGCTCCCCGCCGCACGCCTGTGCGCTGCGCTCCTCTCCCTGAAATCCCGCACCACGCTCTTGCTCCAGACAAAGCGCAGTGATTTGGGTGGCCTCTGCAGACCTTCCATTTAAAAGCCACCCCGGTCTACCGGGCTAACTCAGCGTACAGACACACGCTGCCTTTATTTAAACACAGGAAGCTTAAAATGCACACACAGCCCCCAGCCGAACGAAGCCACCTGCGGCTGCCAGCAGACCGATGATCCGATGGAGCTATCGTCCCTCCAAACCCAGAGGGGCCGGGCGCTGGTGGCGATCCCTCCCTCCACAGCGGTGCCTCCCTCTGCCCCGTGCCATGCAGGGGACGCGGGGAGGTTTCCCGGGGTCGGTCCTTGCGAAGGAGAACCCCCAGCACCTCTGTCATCCCACGGCCCCTGCTCGGGAACGGGGGTCTGCGCATCACGGGAGCTATCAAGTTATATGGTAACACTTCTGCAAACCCCCGAGAGGTTTTAAACCCTGGGGGGACCTGGTGCCTGCGCTAGCTGGATGCCAGCTAATGCAGAGACGCACATTTATGCTGAAGTCCTGAATTTGCCTTGCTGAGTGCCGACACAAGAGTCTTATTTGTGAAAGTCACTTCGCCTTTCAGCAAAACTTACACTCTTACAGGTCACTATCGCCTTCGAAAATAGTTGCAGTGGAATAAGGCAGCGGAGGTGTTCACGAAACATAAAGAAGTTTCACTATACACGAGCTGATTTATCATAAATACCTCCAGGTTTCAAACACTTAGTTTTCATATGCGTTTCTCATAATCCTACGTTTCTGTACTAGAAGACAGAGGCGACATGAGAATTGCTCTCTTTGGGAATTTGGACACAAACAAGTAAACAGAGTCCCAGAGAGTTCCCAAACCACTGGAATCCATGGGAAATTTAGTCAGCTCATCCATGGCCGCATCAAACCTATGTGATGAGATCCTGACTGCCGCTGTCGGGAGTTCTGCTATCGCTTTCAGCAGAAAAAAGGATTTCACACAGCTTCTGCTATTTCCTTATTGACTAAAAATCTCCGTACTTACCAGGCCATCACACGTGCTGAGCGCGGCCAGACCTCCCGTCGGCGCCCAGCTCCGAACCTCCCCGATCATATGGCAGGAGTTGTACGCATGAGACTGGATCTTGGCGTTAGCGATCCCCCCGTATCGCCTCTCGCTGACGAACCCGGGCGCCAGGAGGTTGTTGTTAAGGCTCAGGTTGAATTTCAGGGGTTGTCCTTTGTAATGCAGTTCATAGAAGGCGAGAAACTTGCTCCTGGAGGAAGGAGACCTTCGGTGAAGTGCTCGGTGGGACAAATCATAGGACAGGAATGATCCGCTCTCGTCAACCTTGATGGGATGAACGATGTCGCTGCTGAAGTACGGCAGAGCAGGCTCTGGGAAGAAAGGCGTTCAGTGGTTAGCTTTAGGGTTGATCACCTTTCCTCTCCTACCCCTTCAGCTGGATGCTGAACTCCCAAGGCAGCCCAGTGGGGCCAGGTGCCCAAATACCAGTTGGATCTGGCAACTGGTGTCCAGTGCCACTGCTGAAAGCACGGCAGGGAGCAGGGAACGGCTGGAACCCCACGGCCGTGGGGTGCATGGGGCCCCAAGCTGCCCCTCCTGCCCTCGGATTTTCCCTGGGAGAGGGTTAAGGTGAGGGTTAGGGTGAGGGTGGGGAGGGATGGAGGTGGGTACGGGGGGAGCCGTGCAGCTCCGAGGCTCTGCTCCGGCCGGGCCGGTAACCCGAACAAAAAAATCCCCCAAAACCCCAAATCCCAGTTTTGAAACGGTGTTCGGAAGCCGTCCCTGGGGGCAAAGCACCCCCCGGGCACGGAGCGCCCCGGAGCTTCCCCAGCCGGGTGCGCACCGCTGCGGCCGCGGGGAGCCGGGGGTGAACCGGGGGAGCCGGGGAGAGCCGAGGGGAACCGGGGGGAGCCGGGGGGAGCCGGCCCTGCCCTGCCCGGCCCGCCGGAGCCGCGGGGCGAGCCCAGCGCGGGGGCTGCAGCGGCGGGGAGCACCGGGCTGCCCGGCTCCGGCGGCTGCCACGCTCCCCCGTGGAGCGCCCCGCGCAGTCCCCGCGCGATTCTGCGCCCCGCCGACATCCCCGCGCCCCGCCGACATGCCGGCGCGCAGCCCCGCGGACATCCCCGCGCTGCCCGCCCCCCCCCCCCGTTCCCTTCCGCGGACCTGTCGGCGCGGTCCCTCCGCCCGCCTGCGCGCCCGCGGCCAGCGCCAGCGCGGCGGCGAGGAGCGGGAGGCCGGCGGGGGCCGGCATGGGTGCGGGCGGCGGGCGGCTCGGCGCGGCCGGCGGCGGGGCACGCCGGCGGGGGATGCCGGCGGCGCGGCCGCGGCGGGCGGGGCTCCGCGCCTGCGGAGGGCGCGGGCAGGGCCGGGGCGGGCAGCGCGCGCCTCCCGGCCCCGCTGAGGCCCGAGGGCGCCCCCACGCGGCCGCCGTGAGCCTCTGCTCCGGTGCTCTCCGCCCCGCCGCCGTCGGGGCTGCGCGAATTTCCGTGGACACCGAAGGACGGTGCTTGCCCGGGGCTGCGGCTTTCCCACCCCGTTTTCTCTTCGTCCCGGGATAAGGTGGGGGGGAGCGGGGAACGGGGGGGATTTGACGCCTTTCCAGCGCCGCCTCGGCGGGGCACGCAGGCTGCGGGACGCGGTAGCCCCGTCCTCCCGAGCCGCATCGCGGTGTGGCCGTGGGAGCGCGGCCTCGGCAGCGTGTCCCCTCCGCTGCCCGCCGGCGCCTCAGCCCCGCGTGTCTGCGGGACCCGGGGGGGGAAAGGGATCGCAAAACCGCAAAGGGAGCGTGCGGCCCCCGGGCAGCCCGCTCCGCAGGGCGGCGGTGAGCGAGGGCTGGCAGAGCCGGGCTCGGGGGTCCAGGCGGGCTCAGCTGGAGGTCCCACGCTCTCTGCACGGCCACGCTCCGAAATCCGCGTTGCAGAGCAAAATTCGGCCGTAACACGCCCCGAAATGCCTTTTCCGTAAGGACAGCACGACCAAATGAGGTGGGCCCCCACCCTCCGGGTGCTCCCCGAGCCCTCGCGTCCCACCCCGGGCAGAGGGAGCGGAATAAAACAGGATAAATGTAGAAACCAGGAGAGACGTATTTGCTCATCCCGGCGCGCAGCACGGCGGGCTGGGGGCTGCTTACGGTCCGCACTACACTGACAGGCCCGCAGCTTTCCCCCAGACGGTGGCGGCTGCACTGCTGCCGGCCTCGGGGGGATATGTTATTAATTAAGGGGCAATGATAAATATGCAAATGAGCTGGGGGCAGCGCGCTCGCGCCCCGTGCCCGCCCGCGCTCGCGACCCCTGGCGGCTGTGGCAGGGAACCGGCGGGGCGCGCGCGGGGGGGGCACTACCGAGTACTGCGGAGGGAAAGCTGCACGCGGAGCGCCCGGCTAGCTCAGTCGGTAGAGCATGGGACTCTTAATCCCAGGGTCGTGGGTTCGAGCCCCACGTTGGGCGCATAGATTTTTTTTCTATTTATTTTCTTTTTTTTTTTTCCTCCCGCTCGCGCTCCCCACGGCCCCTGCAGCCAGCAACGGGCACCCGAGCTGACACTTCATTCCCCCCGGAATGGGGGGGCCTGCATGCGGGGTGCTCCGCTGCAGACTACAAGTCCCAGCATGCCGCGGGGGATGCGGCGGGGCGCAGCGCGCCTGCGCGGCGCGGAGGGGGCCGGGGCCGGCCGCGCATAATGCGGCGGAGGTGGTGAGGCCCCTGCGGGGAGGGGGCGGGAGGGAGGGAGAGTCACTTATAAATGGCGCCCAAGCAGGACCCCAAGCCCAAATTCCAGGAGGGTGAGTGCGGGTGGGGGGCCGGGTTGGGTGTGGGGGGGGCGGCGGTGCGGGGAAGGGGGGCCTGAGGTGGGGTGAAAGCTGAGGTGGGGAGGTGAGGCCTGAGGGGAGGCGGGGAGAAGAGGCCTGGTCGGGAGCGGGCGACGGGGCTGGGGGCTGTGGGGTGGGGGGTTCGCTGCGGGTGGGGAACGAGGGGGAGGTCGGGCCCGGGCCCGGGCGGCAGTGGGGGCCCGGGGCCGGCCCCCGGCGGGGCGGCGGTGGGCTCCCGCTGCCTCATCTCCCAGCGGTTGCTGGAAAGGCCGGCTTTAAACCCGCTGCTGCCGTTCGTTCCCCTGACTTTGCGGTGGTGGGTGGGCCAAAAAGAAACAAAGGAAGCGATTTAAAGGGGAAAGAAAAAAAAAAATCGCGCTGCTGTTCCGGAGGAGTCGCAGTCCCAGGCGTGGCGAGGCTGCCAGGAGGTGTTCCTGCGGCGGGGACACCTGCAGCGCAAACGGGCCCGGGCGGCCGTGGAGGAGGCTCCTGGCAGGTCAACTGGCCCTCTTGCAGCGGACCTGACATGGGGCTGGCCCTTGCTGGAGGCAGCCTCTGCCCTCGGCCAGCTCTCGCCTGTGTAATAAAGCGGAGGATAATTACAGTGCTCCATCTTGCAGTGCTTGTGGCTCTGAGGCAAGCTTTCAGTAAGGCCTTCAGCTAGACCAGGTTTGGACTCCAGTGTTTATGATCCCTCAGCACAGGGGATTATTTGGTTTTTAGCTTTCACTGCTCAGCCCTAACAGTGTGAGAATATGTGGGGGAAAAAAAAAATGAATTCCCGTAGTCTTTGTCTCTCTTCTTCTTCCTCATCTTTCCTACTGATAAGACGTGGGGCTTTCCTACCCCCTGTTATTCTAAATATGCTTCCTTTTCTTGCAGGCATGGACAGGCATTGGCATTAAAACTGTTGCAATCTCCTAAGTCTGTCAGGATTTTTATTTTCTTGAGTTTGAAACCTGCTTATTATTTATTCTTCCTTGAAAGGGAGCTCAGTTAGGGATCCTCATGCAGGAGGATTCATGGGGGCAGTATCTGGACTACAGCTGGCACTGTGGTGGAATCCATATTTATAACAAAGCACCAGATTTTTTTTTTTGAGGTGAACAAGGATTAGGATTATGCTTTTTCTGAGGCTTATTTTGCATACATTTTGATTTTTAGATAGAGGTTGTGGTTGATACTAATAGAGGTAAATGAATATGTTAGACAATGGTAAATGAAAACTTACTTCACCCTTTCTTCTTCATCTGTCCCTCAGTTTGGCTTCTAAGCAGGACTTTCCACACGATTGTGATTTATCTTTAAAAGTGCATTTTGCAGAAGAAGGACTGGAAGCTGGCCATTCTAGGTAGCTTAAACAACACTGTAATTGTATGTGCTTTATGGCTGCTTATGTTGGAGCATGTTCAATCGTGCATCAGCATTCCATGCCATGCGTTAATACCAATGGTATTATTAACCTGCAGAAATAATCAAGATTTTAATGCATGATTCACATTATAATAATTAATGTGAAATCAAGTGAACTGCAGAAGCTAAAACTTAAGTAGAATTCCAGGCTGAAATTATGTTCCCAGCTGTAGGAATATGAGCAACCTAAACTTAGTACAGAAGTTAAAATTTTTAGACTTTTTTCCACAATGTAAATGTGTTTGTGATCTCAACTGTAACATTAAAGGGGAGGAAAGTGCGGTGAATAAAGCCTCCTGCAGGCTTAAAACTTAAGTGCTTTATTATGGCCCTTCACAGCGTGACAAATGAAAATTATTTTAATTGTAGATTTTTGAGCTACATGTACATCAAAGAGTGGTAGGTAGACTTGGAAGTTACCCATATTGGCATTTTTCACAAAGCAAAGGGTAAGGAGGAGACTGAAATTATTGTGAAAACCTATGAGAGCTAGGAAAACCTAAATGTCAAGCTGCAAGTACGAGTATACCCCTTGAAATGAAGAGACTGATGTTTTTATGCAGGCATGAGAAATGAGATCAGCATTAGGGCAACTATGAATTAAGAGTTGTAGGTACTTCAGGTGTTCTGCGTCTCGATGCTGACTGTTTTTAATGCAAATACAAAAGAGTCTCAGATGTCAGATTCAACTTCCGAGTTGCTCAAGGCAGGTTTGGTGGTTTGTTTTGTTTTTTTTTTTTTTTTTTTTCTTGTGCTGATGCTGATGAGACTTCTGTGTTTTCTGGTCTGTTCTGAAGATGCTGGTTAGCCTCCCACTCTGGTATCGATGGGAAGGCTTCATTGGCAGTTGTATCCTTGATCCACAGATTGAGAACCTCTTGTTTCTATAAATACTCTGCATGTAAAACACTTGAAGGAGTGGGTGGTTGAATTGTGACTTCCAGGAGCTTTTCCTCACATGAAGCTTTTGACAGCGAGGCCAGCAGACGTGCCTGTTCAGAGCCTAACTGATGTTTGAGCAGTACGCGCTGGCCAGGCGCCAGCGTGGCAGCCATCCGTGTGCAATATTCCGTGTAGCCTGGCATTCAGAGGTGTTAACAGAGCATGTTCCGATATCTTTCTACCAGCTATTTTGGCTAAAGAGCTGTTCTCCTACAAATACTGCCTTTGGGGTAGGGAATAGGTGTGGGTGTTTTGCTGCAGCGGTGGCAGCGTGTAGGAGAGATTGGTCTGTAGATTCAGAGGAGAGGCCTTGTGCATGTCTGCAGTAAGCTGGGAAGGAGCAAGAGCCTGTTAGGTTATGAAAACAGAAGAACCCTTTCAGATTCATGTTGTGTTTTTTAAAAATAAATAAAATAATTCTTAGTAACTGTGGACATCTTACCTAGAAAGACCTCGCACAGTAACTGAAACAGAGATGTGTCTTTCAGTAGCTCTAGTGAGCACTGTGATGCATAAGGATAATAGTGTAACTTCTGATTGTTAGCCCTGATTATAAAGACACTTTATTTAAAAAAAAGTACTGAATGTATCAAAATGGGGACTTCTGTGAGAACCTTTCTAAACCTTTTTCTTTCTTGATACATAGAAGGATTTTACAAGTTGAAATATACTTCTGACCTAGTTTTGTGTTCTTAGACTTCACTGTGGATACTTGTTTCAGTTCTATGGAGAGCATGGGATCCTACAGATTGGATAATAATGAAATCTTAAAACATGAGCAGTTCTTGCTAGCCAACATAGCAATGAAATAGTAAATTTATAGTTGCATCTTGTTGAATCAGAGTCTGGATGTGTTAGGTGAAATGTGATAGTAGCTGTGCTGGTTAAAGAGGCCGTTGCTGTATCTGCTTGTCTCCCAGTCTTGGTGGTGAAATGGCGTGTCCGAATCCTCCCTCCTCTGCTTCAGGCAAAATCAGGTGGTTTGTCATCAGCCACCCAACAAACTGTGTAATGGCACTGACCCTGCCGGAAGTGTGTTTTGGGAATGAGTGCAAGAACTGCTCTGCCTCTCACCAAAAAAATATTGAGATGTGAGGACATTCGATTTCTGTTTGCAGAACAAATGTCTGTTTAGAGCCCGTCTGGGTAAAAGTTGCATTAATGTCGAGTTACGTGCCTGTCGGGTTAAAGAGTCAAATAAAGCCAGAATTGAACAGGATTCGGGAGAGTCAAAGTTAATGGTATGATGTGCAACTGACTGTATCTATCACTTGAATATGCAGAAAGCGGTTTTCTGAAGAGTAGAGTAAAATTTACAGCGGAGGGTACTTTTAAACCTATAGCCCATGAACTGGTCCTTCTCACACCCTAGTTATTCCTGGGCTGCTCACAAGGCAGAAGGCATAGAGAGCTGTGTCACTGGTGGGACGGCCCGCTTCTGTGCACCTCCTTCCCAGCCCGGTCAGGGGACTGAATAAATACCTGCGTATGTGTACTGTACAGCTGGCACATGGTGACGGTGACAGCTCTCTTCTGTCCTATATGTCCTGGAAATAGTGGCAAGAACTGGATGTGTGCTATACCCTGGAGTGTATTATGCAGCTTGTCTCTCTGAAAATGTGAGCTACTGCAGCTTTGAAGAAGGAAACATCTGTACTCAGATATCCTGTGTTAAGTACATTCAAATTCCCACAACGTAACTGTACAATAAAACCTTGCCATTGAGGGGGAAAAAAAAACCAGACTGAAGAACAATCTCTTCCTACTTAAAAACCACAAAGTGAACATTTTTTCTTGCTGTTGCACAAACCTGGCATTCTTCTGTACCACAAGACGGATGGGGAAACAATGTCGGGGTCTCTCTTCCTGACTTCATTGAACTAGAAGTACCAGGTGGTGTACTTCGTGCAGGAAAAGGAGTACTAATAACACTTGCTTTTGTTTGTGTCAGAAGCTTAAGATGCAGAGGTGATATCTTTTATGAGAGCTAATTTCCTGCTCTGAATCAAAATGCAATGTCGTGGAGACTAAAGAATCCCTTACAGCAAGAGTTTTACCTGCTTACTGCTTGAGTGCTTAGGCTGAAGTAGTCAATTTGTATCGAGCCAGTGTGTCTTGGTGTCTGCATCTGAAATTCAAGGCGTTGAAGGAGTTCTCTCTGTCAGTCTTGCAACAGGATGCAAGGGTGTCTAGAATGTGAGTTGGCAGCAGCTGGACGTATGGGCAGGAATGTATGTTTTTGGGGCCAATTGTTTGCTGAAGTCACCAGCCGTTCTGCAAAACTCCGGGCAGGCTTGGACAGGGTTTGCATGCAGTTGTCCTTGCATGAGTGCTCTTCAGGGACGTCCTCAGGAATCTTTGCTTCATGGCCTAAATAATTGGAGCTCTGATCCTCTTTTGTAGGAGAGTAAATTTGCTTCTCAAACACCAGCCTGCTTCTCAAATCAGTATCTGCCTTTGAATTTCTTTCTAGGTTGACACTGGATTCATTCTATGTTGTACTTGATTACATGTATTTTACAGAAATGGCACATTGGTGGTGTTCTAAGATGTTTATCTGCAACTTTCTTTCAGGTGAACGAGTGCTTTGTTTTCATGGACCTCTCCTTTATGAAGCAAAGGTATGTGTGGTTGCTTATTGCTGCAGACGGTTCTGACTGTTCCCCAAGAAAATAAGGAATTGTATTAGTTTACTTGCTGTGCCTCACTAGATAGGATTAAGGACTGAAACGAAGGAAAACCTGATAATGAATGAAATTAATTAGCCATAAATTCTGGAGCTCTATATTATAGAAAAATTTCAGAAAACCCGATGGTACTATGCAGCTATTCTGGTAACCTACTAAAGGCTGGGTGGTTGTATGTGTTGAACATCTGATACACCCATGTTCCCAGAACACTGGAAAGCATTTGTGCCGTAGGACCTGCTGCTGGTGCTAATGCATGAGCTAGTGAGTTAGCTGCAGTTTGAGCTTCCTCCGAGGTGTAGGTGGCTGAGTACAATCAGTGGTCTTCAAATGGGACAACACTGCAGAAGATAATGCTGGATTAAAGTGACAAAAGGAAGTGGCATTTTCAGTTTTGGCTTTTTAACTGCAGAAACAATGCATTGCAAATTTGTGACTTGGAGGAGTATCCCTACTGCTTCAGCTGCAGGCCTCTGCTGCAACACTTTGAATGATGTGCTTTTCTTGTGGGCCTTAAGCAGATGTCACTGCCATGCCATCTGTTTTACTGAAGGTATAGCTCCTCATTTGACTGCCAGTTTCTACTTCCTCTGAAATTGAAACAAAGGGCTTTTGTAGCTGTGTGGATTAGAAGCCTTGCAGAAATTCTTGGGGCACCTTAAACGGAGACTTAAATCCATTACTTTTAGTGTCAGTAAACATTAACTGATGGAACAACTTCAGAGAGGTGGTAGTAGGGAGGCAGCTAGAAATACTTGACACCTCTTTTCATGCTATCAGGAAATAGTCATCCTAATTTTAAAATGACATCAGTGCATTTTCACTTTAGTGATTCTGCTCTGTTCTCTCCCTTGCTCTAGAAGTGGAGGACAAGTTCCTTGTGAATGTATGCTCAGTGTTGTCTTCTGACAGTGCCTGCCCAGGTGCTAGTATGGAGAGGAGAGTAATCAAGGCTTCTGGTTTTGTGAAAACAAACTTGTTAGCAGCAGTCTTAACTCTTTGGTCAATTAAACAGCCCAGATCTGCTACAGGAGTGTGCTTCTCCATGCTGTGCTGTGCCCCTCTTCCCCTTTACACAAGGGTGGAGTGTTGCAGGAGCTGGCTCTGCCAGCTGGGTGCTAGAAGGGACTTCCCGGTTGGCAAGATAGCTTTTGGCTGGCTATTTATATTGAGAGTCTGGATCCTTCTGGGCTTCTGAAATGGCAGAAGGAACTGGGTTTAATTTTACAATGATACTGTGTAGGTACTAATGAATAATAACCTTAGCTTTGTCCTGTTCCTTTGATCTGTTTTTCTTCTGTGATTTTCAATACATAAGTTATTTCATTCCTGATGACCATATCTTTGGCTTCCCATAGCAAGATGATCAGAGAAGCACTTGTGTTTGTGTTAGTGTGAAAAATTATGGCAAACAGTAACTGTTTTACATCTCTGTACAGTGCAGAGTTAAATGAGATTCGCTTAAGACTCTTCTAACCTCCAGCAGGAAGGAAAATATTTTGGCACAGAAATATATTTGAATCTTCTTTTACTTCATGCTCAGTTCTTACATTCTTCAAAACAAGTAGACACTTCTTAAGCACACAGTCTGTGTTTGGCTGGCTTTAACTTCAGGACTGTCAAAATGAGCCACTGGTGCTGTAGTATATCAAAGAGTAGATTAGGATATCCTTACTCCTAGTTGCAAGTCTAGCTGAGACTGCGTTTAAGTTCCATATGTGGTATTTTGGAGATTAGTACTGGAATATGATGTTCCTCTCTGTTGACAGTTTTTTTTAATTGAAGAGGGTGCACCACATTGAGGTCACCACCATGGTCTTAAGAAAATATTGTGTAGCAGAAGGCTCTGCCCTTTCAAATGCTTAGAGGTGACTCCGCATGGCAAGGAAATAGCAGTTATGACTTCTGCAAGTAATTTTTTACTTCAGTGGCAAAAATCCTTAAAAAGGGACTAAAAGCTAGAGCCAAAGAGAGTGATCCTTCATGTTTTGCAACACCCTCATTATTTCACTGTTGAAGTGGTACAGTGGCATCTGTATCTCCGTGTATCCAGTACAAGACTTGATGCCTTTCTGGATGAAGTGCCTTATCCAAGCAGAAGTTGGTGGATTTAATTTGGTATAGTGAAGAAGTTCAGGGATGTGAGGTGGGTTATGTAGTTTCTGTTCTGGGCTATGTTTTTGCAGGAAGAGGCATGTCTCTGGCTGTGTTTTTCTTTTACATAGATGTGGTAGCTTGAGCTCTTACGTGCCAGAGTGCAGGGGTAGGAGGAAGTTGTGTTGTTGTCAGGCAGCGTGCGCGGTTGTTCCAGCTGACCCGAACACCTTCCTCTGGATGAGCTGAGGCAGGGTCTTGCAGGCTGACAGTGGGGCTGTGCTAAATTATAAGGCAGTTTGTGGGGGACGCTTCTGAATCTGAGTGATATGGTGGAGTGGTTGGAGCAACCTTGCTGTGTATGTATTCCCTTTTTAATAGTCTCATCTTAATCTCGGTATATAAGGAAGTTACTGTATTCATAGGCCAGTCTTTTGATGGAAATAACTGTTTTTATTGACCTCATGTATACATTCTTAACCTAGAAAAAGCCCTTACTGCAACTCTTTCCACTGAATATAATGCTCTCTCTGTGGCTGTAGAGATCCGTATTATTTATTTTACTTTTGAAGACTCTTCTACTTCAGCCAGCTTACCTGTCTGTGAGGTAGGGGCCTGCATGTGAACAAGCTCTCTAGTGAATGGCTTTTGGCTAACCTGGGGGTAGTGAAGTGACTGCTTGTTTACTCTTCTGGTCATCCTCAGGGGTTTCTGATCCTTCTCGTGAAGGAAGGTGTCCCTTTGGATAGCTGAGCAGAGTCGCTTGTTTGCCTAGCCCTTCCAAATCCGTGAATAGGCAGTAACTTGTGTTAGAGAACTTACTTTCTGCTGTGAAATAGCTGCCGGTATTTCAATTGCTTGCATGGAAGTCTCTGCATGCTTAAACACTGAAAGCTAAAAAAGCAAAATTCATTCAGATCTCTCTGTTCTCACTGGTAGTGACTGAACTTTCTTCTCTGTTCCAGTGTGTAAAGGTTGCCATAAAGGACAAGCAAGTGAAATACTTTATCCATTACAGTGGTTGGAATAAAAAGTAAGTATTGCATAAAATGAAAGCAGTATTTCATTTTCCTTTGCGGGAAAACACAAGCTTTGTCAGTTTGAATGTGAGCTTGATGGACTAGCACTACCGCGTCCCTGTCCTTAGGAGATTGTTTCTGAAATTGACCTACATGATTTTTATACATAAGCCGATGATTTATAGTAACACAAAGAAAACATTGCCTAACTAACCATTTCCTGCAGAGCTTTGGTTGTATAGACAAACTAGCTTAGGGTGTCAGTAGACTAATGGGAATGCTTTATAGCGTTCTGTTTGTTCCAGTCTGAAAACAGTTACTGTAATTCCTCCCTGGCAGAAGCATCTAGTACAAAAACTTCCTTGTTATGTGTGGTAGGAGAGGCAACCCCTACTGAGGCGGAGCAAAACTTGCTACTCAAATACACAGTGTACTTTACTTTTATACCACTTTTGGCAGCAAAGTTTGGTAGCAAAGATTTGGAGAAGCATGCCTTACTGAAGGCTGTGTTCAGAATGGGAAAGGCTGTCTATTTTAGTCCTTCACAGGAGCAGGTTTAGCCTGTATTTCAGTTCTTGCCTCTCATGCTAAGGTAAAGTTAGAGATACTTTTCCCTTCTGCAAAAATGGTAGGATTCTAGGTGAGCGATTTCTGAAGAATAAAGAAGTCTCCATGAAATAAATGTTCAGCCTATTAAAGGTGAATACTTTCATGAGATTATCGCATTTATGTTCTTGTCTTTTTTCTTTCATTTGAATTCTGTTCTGTCACTAGGTTTGAATTCGGGAAAAGTGGAGTTTTTTTCTTAGCGATTAAAAGCTTCAGTTCTTCAGACTCCAGAAGTCTTTCAGAGAGCACTTTTTCCTGTTTTATTTGGTTTTGTTTCATTTCAGTGCTGCAGACTTTAGAGTGAAGACTCTTAGTCACTAGTATCTTGATCTCACTGACGTGATTAAAAGCTGAACTTCATGTTTTAATATGTAACTTTTTAAAATGCATCCGCACGCCCTCCCTGCCAAATGGACAGATAAATGTTTTATTGTAAACACCGACAGTTACGGGGAGCGTAATTGGTTCTTACGGTGGCTGCTGGATATTAATGAGGCAGCATAAATTCGATACTTCCTCTCCTTGTTTATCTCTGATGAAAGGTGCCATAAGTGATGTCGTGACTCCTGCTTTTCTTGCTTGTGCTGTTTGAGTTTTTTTTGCCTTCAAGCTTCCAATTAACTACATTAAAAGTGGCGTTGCTGCAAGATCTAGACAACTGGGGCAATACGACTCCTTAATTTTGTTTTCTGTAATTATGGTCCTTTGTTACTTGTTAATTGCTCGACTTCTTAATTTTTTTTTTGCAAATATCAACAGTTAGGATACCAAAAAAGTTTCTTCATCCTACAGTATGATGTGCCGCACAGTTATATATTACTTCTTTTGAAGGTCTCTTGCAGCTGTACAGGCAGGAGTAAGATAAGTGGCTTAAATATCTGACCAAAGCACTACCCGAAAAACATAGTCTTAGAATGTGTACAGCTGGACATGTGTTTCTCTGTAACTTTTGGATGCTGAGCTTGCCTTGTCTTAACACTCTTGAAGACCTTGTGCTCCTGTAGTAGTATTGGTTTTGACACCTTGATGTTGTAAGACTGGCAGCTGCTGCCATGAAATGAAAATGACACAGAACTCCTTATATGTAGAGCTTTAACTTGCATACTTTAGAATAACTTGGCCACTTTTAATGTGTTTTATTTGAAATAAATTGACAGATTGCTCAGATAATCCACTCTTTGTCAAAGTGGAATTCTTGCTCGTAATGGCAATTTCCCCAACACCTGTTCTCTTAAATCGTTCACTTCAGATTCTTCAAATATTCATGCCATCTTGGTTTCCTTCACAGACAGAAATCAGAGCTCTTCTTCTTACAGTAAGATCTTATTGCTGAATTTGTTAACCTATAAAATGTTGGAATAGATAAAGGAAACTTGCTTCATAATATAGTTATGGCTACAGGTGTCCCATAATTTAGTAAGCGTAGAATTTTTTTTTTCCCTGAGATACTTCTTTTAAATTAAAGACAGTCCCCTCCCTCCTAAATTGCCCATCCTTCAAGTTTGGGAAACTCTTTGGAAATGGCTGAGGGTTACACTTCCCTAGAAAAATTGTTACAGCTTCAGTCAGTGGGGAATGCGTTTGGTAATTTACACTTTCAGTTGTGCCAGTCCATGACTTGACACAAAAGCAGAGTTCAGTCTCAAATTCTGTGAAGCTTTTAATTGACTATTGTGTGTAGAATGCAATTATGTAATGTTTTGGAATGATCATTTGATTTTTTTAAAATTTTTTTCAGCTGGGATGAATGGGTTCCAGAAAGCAGAGTGCTCAAATACGTGGATACCAATTTGCAGAAACAAAAAGAACTTCAAAAGGCCAATCAGTAAGTATTTTTGTTAGAAGTCCTTGTCAGTAAATAATTTTTTTTAGTGTCAATCCAACAACTATATATCAAGGGAAGTTAGCGAGTTTAAAAAAAAAAAAAAGCCTTCAAGAGGTGTTCATACTTTCATTCATTCTTGAGATACTTTGGCTTACAGAGGTGTTCTGATCTTTGTCCTCTAGCAGTTTAGAAAGAGCAAGCTGCTACTTACTTCTAAAATGGTGAATTGAGGTTTTAAGGAAGAGTAGGTTGATGAAATGGAGAGGCAGCCTGACCAACTGCAAGTACATCCTGTAACGTGGAAATTAGGTGGCTAAAAATTACTCTTGTGCAGTATCCTTAAAATATATTGTTAAATAGTAAGGATCTTGGACAGCTTCAAGATGCCTACAAATACTTTGATTTTCATAAATGCTAATCTTGTATTTCTTTAATAGAAGTGCTTTTATTGAGAAGTTGTTTTTTTATTTTTCAGAAGCAGCGTGCTGCTTCCACGCGATTTGGAATAACAAGGATGGCGGGAGGGGGAGGAAATGGGTGTTCATACTGCTAAGTGTTGTATGAAGAAGCCTAAGTCATCTTGATAAGGAGTTGAATTTGTTCCTGCTCATGACACACACTGATTTGCAAAGCCTTTTACTAGACATTGTCTAAATATTTTGCATAACCTGGTCTGCTTTGAGGGAAAACAAGCTGCTTTTTCCATTAAAGTTCTTACTTACGAATTTACTCTTTTTAAAGGGAACAATATGCAGAGGGGAAGATGAGAGGTGCTGCTCCGGGCAAGAAGACTTCTGGTCTGCAGCAGAAAAATGTTGAAGTGTAAGAAGCTTTTTATTTAAACCCCCCCCCCCCCCCCCCCCCCCAAAAAAAAACCCCCAAAACCACGCACACACCCCCCCCCCCCCCCCAAACAAAACAACCCACCTCCAAGACCCCACCCAAAAAAACCTCCCAAACTTTTGCTTGTCAGTTTTACTATTGATCTTTAAATAGTATTTTTGTTAGAATGGTTCTGCAGGCTAAACTACATTACTTCTGACACAACCTGTGCAAAAGTTGTTTCACTTTTGTGATGTTAAAAAGGCCTTTGTTGAAGTATTTTATTAAAACTGCCTTAGATTGTGCAGTGTTTCATGCTGAATCAAGGTACTGAGTAGACACTAACACTCTGTACTTTTTTGTACTCTATTTCTCTTAAGTTAGTGAACTGACACTCAAAAAGTGGAGAGTCCTCCTAAGACTCGTGTATCTTGGTGAAATCGGTTTCTATATAGAATTTTACAGTTCTTCCAAGCTGTGCAAGCACTTCTGAATAAAGTCCTTAAAATGCCTTGCCTTCTTACTGTACAATTGTTAAAACTGTATTTAAGGAGTCTTTGTTTTGCTGTTTTTGACAAAACTAAACCCATATGCTATTAAAAATGGTTTTGCATCTTAAGAGACCAGAAGCAAGCTCAGACATTTATCAGAAAAAATAATTTCAGGATGTAACTGTCAGATTTCTTTCATTTCCATCCTTTTTGTTTTTCAGAATAGGCTTGTATGGTGTTATGTTTAGATTCTCATACAGTCAGTACAGCTCTACTGCTTCGCTCATGTGCCATGAAACTCTTCTGTTTGGGGTAGTACTTCACTTAATTATGTAGGTGGTCATTACTAATGTGATGTTTTGAACTCTGAACTTCACTTATGATTCTGGTCTTCATGAGGAAGCTGCTGAAATGAGATCAATTCCTAAGAGCATTTGGCAGCAGCCTCAGATTTCATGTCTCATTTATGGGTGACTTTATGTTATGAAATATGTATCATTGATTTGAGCAGTGCAGCAGTAGTGGGTACAGTTTTGGTTTGGTGGTTTGTGTTTTTTTTGCTCTAGATCCTGAATGCAGATTTCACTTTGGGATTAGTCAAAGCGTAGCCAAGGCTGTGCATTGGCTCTTGGTCTCTGGAATGGGGAGTCCGATGGATCTGGCCATAACGCTGCATGCATGCTCCCTCGTGGTCTGTTGCTGTAGATTCGGAGGTGCTTTAACACCACTGGTTTGGTGTGCTCTGTCAGCTCAGGACGGACCTCTGACAGGGACCTAGTCACCTGTTTGTCTTCATTTGGGGGGAAAAAAAACCCAACCCAAATGGCTGTTTAGACAGTTCCTAATGTCATTAAAATCTAATTAAAACAGATCTAAATTATGGCCATTACTAATTCGGCTGCTTAAGGGGTTGTTGCACCTGAGTCTTCTCGCATTTTAGTCAGCGGGGGTAGAATTAATTTCATGTGTAACTTTGACACAGGTAGTGATGACTCAATTGTAAATGCCTACGACTTGCATTATAGGGAACATCTCAATAGTAACGTCAGGATTAGGTTCCCCATACTGTCGGCTTTAGTCATCTTGGTAGTTCAGACTGATTGCAGTGGGATGAGTTGTTCTCTCTGGCTGAGTAAATGCTAAATGTTAACCTGTGCTTGAAATCAAAGCTGGCTTCATCCTCTCAACCACACCTAATAATGTTGCATCCAAGGGAGACCCACACAGCAAAAATGACTTCGTCTTAAGCCTCTGTGTAAGTCTAAAGCCTGAAAGCATGTTACCAGGTCTGTCTTTACTCTCTGGTTGAAACCAGTTGGGGAAAGGGAGTGGCTTTGCTTTTTGCTGTCATCACTATCCGAAGCATGGGTGGTTGTTTCCAGCACAGCAAAACAGACAATAAGCTAATTCTCTGAAACTTCTGTTTCATGTTGATTGGAAAAATTAATTCCTTGATGGTGGATTTTCAGAGCTGTAAAGGGGAAGAAGGAAAACTATTGTCATTAGAACAGCAGTCTTGCGTGATGAAAGTTATTTATAATAGGGTCCCATATGCTTGTTGCACTGATCTTGCTCCTAGTCTCTAGTCATTACCAGCATCCAATGCATCCTTCTAAATTAGACCTGTGCTTCTTTCAACAAAGTCTCCCTATTTTTCTTCCCTATTTGGAGGCTGAGGGAGAAGAAATACTTTGACTTACCCTAGCAGTGATGCAGGGTTGTGATACTGATTTATTATTGACCAAACTACTGCTGCTCAGATCCTGCTTACAGCTAAAGGCAAGATGGCTTCTGAAAAATCTCAGAATACAGTTCCACAATAAAACTTCTGGATTGTTCTCTTGCTGTAAATCTAAGGTCATTGCAGATACATAAAGTACTGATGGCGGGGAGGGGGAGAAACTGATCATGCAACTATTCTAAAAGGGTAACACTGTCAACCTATTTGGGCCTCAAAATTTACCTTTTGTAGCATTCTTGGAGGATTGAACAGAGGGAAAGGTAACTTATATTTTGAAACTTATTCTTCAGATAGCCAAACAATAATGGAAAGGAAATAGCAATCTAAGCACAACTTATCCTCCAGGAATGTTCAGTAAGACTATAATATGCTGCTAAAAAGGTAAATTTTTGAATCTTAAATAGATTCTCTTTAAGGCTAAACACTAGGTCTGACATTCTTTCCTTAACTCAACCCCCATTGTGCCTAGATTTTTCAGACGAGATGGAGCGCATACTGTTTGCTGTTTGGAGACCCCTACAATATCGACGCGGTGAGTTAAGGATGGATTGTCAAACCAGGATTTTCATCCTGAAATCCAGATCTCCTTGCTTTTGTAGATTTCTTTGAGAGACTCTTAAAGTCCTCAGTTGTAATAATGTAAGCTTCGGTAGCAATTCGGTTAACCATTATAAGTACTGCAGTATATCGTTTTGGTTGTTTTTTTAAGCCAGTATGGACTACCAGTTTTTAGTTTCTCTGAAATGTATACCTTTTCAGTTGGGATAGGGTACCATATGAGTAGTCAAATGCATTCAGTGTGTCCACTCTTTAAAAAGAAGTGGAAGACAACTGACTTCAGATTTTTGAAACTGGATAGTTCTAGAAGGTTACAGTTGGTCTGCATGCTTACTGTAGCCTGGAGTTCTGCTTCCATGGAAATCAGTAACAAACTGCTCTGTCTTCTGTAAGTCTTGGAAGTGATGCTGCTACGATAGACGGCGTTAGAAATGTGAGGTTTGAACCTGCTCCTTAATGTGCTATATTTTTATTGTTGGCTTGAGTCTGTTCAGAACAGCTGTTTCTATAAACTGCAGTAACTGGCTCAAAAAGCTTTTGAGGCTATTTGTAAGCAATATTTGATAAAATAGAAATATGCATGAAACGCAGGTTGTATACACTTGTTTTTAAAATAATTAATCCTCTTATGATAACTAGAAACTATCATAGAAAAAAAATGTTTATGGTTATAGCAGGTTGCCAAAAATGAAACACAACACTACAGATACTGGCTTCTCCAGACTGTGTTATATGTAGCTCTGCTGAATTCCAGCTTCTAAGAGTTTGCTACCTTTGCTGGGCCTAATATGATTAACTTGGAAAAAAATCAGTAAACAATCAGAGTTAATGGGTGCTTGGAAAATAAGAAGGGCACCTGAGAGTGTTCTGGAGGGAGGATACAGCACTGAATAACAAATTTGAGAATGGCATCTTTTTAAATGATACATGCAAGCAGTCTCATCAGAGATGCTCTCAAAACAGTATCTCAACTTGGGGGGAGTTGTTTTTTCTTCTAATAGAAGTCTTGTTCTTAATCTGAACATATTACTCAAAAGCATATGCTCCTGCTGCATGTCTCTTGTGGCATCCTCCGCTATCTTTGGCACAGCTAGTACCTCTCTCACAAGCTACTTCAAGTCCTCTAAATGTCAGGCAGCATGTGAACGCTGCCTACATGCCAGTTGTCTAGGGCTGTAACAACATTGGAATGGCTACACCGGCTCAGGCCGGAGATTTTCTTAACCTCTTCTGCTGTCTGATGGCCACCAGTAACATGTGCTCAGGGATAATCAAGTGAGTCAAGCCTAGAATGCTGTTCTCCCCCAAATACCCTTTTTGCTTCTAGCAGTCTCTAACTAAGGGACTTTAGAGCTGTATCCACGTGATGGGTTGAATAACCCTTTGTAGGACTGTCTTATATTTATCTAATAACCTCTGAACCGTATGGACTTCTGGCATCCCCGTCATCTTGCGGCAGTGTGTTCTTATTTTAATTCAGTACTGTGTTGAAGAGGGGAGGAAAGAGGATGACTCCTCCTGTCTCTTTAACATCTGCTGCTTTGGTTTTTTGGTCTTTTCTATCTGTCTTGAGGAAAGATTGATCAGTTCTTCGAGCTTCACCTTTTATCACTAGTGATACCTCTACCACATTTCCCCTCTTCTTCCTGTCCAGTTGCCAGCTTGAGAAAGCCCTTGCCTGCCTGGTTACTCCTGGTATAGAAGCTGTTGTACCCTACCCAATATTCTTTGCTCTCTTTACCTCTTCTGGTTTTATTATGTGCCTTCTAAGGTCAGGTTGCCTGACCAGGCACAGGAGACATGTGTGTATATAATCTGGATCTTGGCTTTTAGCCTTTTGCTAATAACGTTCGATGGTTTAATTGAATCTTGATAGGAATGCTTCTTCTCACAGCTAAGTTAGTGACCAAGCTGCTTGAGCAATAGTGGCTGATTTCATTCTTCTTTCCAACATACTTATTCTTCACACTTGAATCTTTTAATTTATTTTTTTTATTTCTAGTTGCCTTGTATTAGGAGAGTCTTTTTGATTTCATATAGCTTAGTTACAGCTGTTGTTTTATCAGTAAATTGGCACCCAATCTCCTTTTTCTGGCACTTACAAATGTGTTGAACTGAAATGCCTGAGACCAAGTGGTAGCTACCTTCATTCTCTGCTGCTCATATCCTAACCAGCTATTGTAGGGAGGTTCTGACAGACCTCCAAGTCCCTTTAAAAGGCACGTGGATTTTGTGGACAATAACAAGTATTTTACTTTCCCAACACTTTTATCTACCTGGTCATGGACTCCTAACTGTTGTGGAGTAAGTAAACCTTCCAAAGTCTTGTTTTTTTTCCTGGTGTCAGTTGTCTGTGTTGAATGCTATTTTTTAAGCTATTTTTATTTTTTACTGACAGTTTTCTAGACATGTCCCGGAAGACACTCCAGTTTAGAGCTCTGAGCATTAACACCAACTCTTTTGTGCAAAGAGTGCTGGCTTCTTGAGGTGGTACCCAAGGTTTTGTGGCAGATACTTGATTATCTTTCTTCTGATGAATGTGTGTGGAAAGGTAAAGCGCAGTCTTTCAGTATGTTGTCTTCTATGGCATCCTCTTTAGTCTTGCCATTCGATCGTGAACACAGTCCTGTTTTGGATACCGAGGTCGGAGTTCAGCATTATGCTCTTGTGGCATGGACTGCTTATTTTCCTTCTGAGTCTGTCACCTTTGATATGTAGCATTTCATTGCTGTGAGCTGTTCTGTAAGCTGTAATACTGTTTGTTTTCTACTGGTTATCTTGTTTCTACACAATTTCAGATGGTTATGTCAGTAGTTCATTTATTTTTGACTTTCTAATTCAGTCTCACATTTTGATCCTCAGTACTTGAATATTCTTGTTATAGCTGTGTGTTCTTGTTCTGCTCAAATAGAGCCCTGCAATGGGGGCTGGCTTAGCTTCTTACCAGAACTGCTTGCTGGCCCTGCTTCTTTGAGGAGGTAATGTCTGACCACAGTGGGATGCATCCCTTAAGTTTGAACTGTGAGATCTTTAGCACCTTGCAGCTCTGTTCAGTCTTTTAATTAAACTCTTTTCATGGAAGCTTCCTTGAAAATTCCATGCTGCTTTTTAGTTTTCTTGTCAGTTTTCAGTGAAAAATGCTGGTCAATAGAGAAATATGTGAATGAAGAATAGCAGCTGGGCCATACTTGCTGTATAAAGAGAAGTCAATGAAAGTTTTTATACTGCTTCTATACAGCAGTTCAGGGCTTGCTGTTCATAGTGTAGTTGTGAAGTGGCACTAAAGGATGGGTTTTAATCTATCCTAGATATGTTTCATCTTTTTGAGTCACTTCAGGACTTGCATTCCCTTTGTCCTTGCAGGAAGGCATTATCTGCCATCATGGGGAACATGCATGGTGTTCTTCAGATGTATGTCTCAAAATGAGAGTCTGCTTGGTCTGATTAATGGAATCTGGCTGTCTATGATGTGCTGCTCATCTCGGGCTACAACTTCTATCAGTAGGGCTGTCTATAACCTCTGTGATACAGATGCTGCATCTTTCTCCTGGATACCGAGTGCACTGCATGCTTCAGTTACTGTATGCTACCACAGCACTTCACCTTGCACAGCTGCCTTCACCTGGTGAAGAGTATTATTCCAGACAGCCTGCTGTACAGGCTATCAAAAATCTGCCAAATACTAATGTTTTGTCTCTAACCTTAGCTCTTTCTCTTTGTTCCCTAACTCAGATTTGCCTTTTAGACTTTGCAAACAGATGGCTGCTTTGACTTGAAGCAGAGGCTTGAAATATAAGGAATCAGGAGATATAAGGAATGAGGTGGGAGAGCACAAGCAACTGCCTAGAATGGTTTAAGCTAGACTTTGTGCTTCAGTAACATAGATGTGGTTTAATGTCTTAATTGTGGTAGTTCTTTAAGTACTTTTTATTACCTGTCTGTTCCAGTTTTTTAAGACTCTGCTTCTAGACTAATGCTTAACATTATTTTTATCTTGTGATTTTGATTCTGGAAAGAACTCAGTGTTCCTCCTTGTTTACTCTAGGTTTGGAAGAAAATACTTTCTCTTCAATACACAAGCCCATTATCAGTGACTTAACTTGGCAATTGTTCCTTCTTCCTGGAGAGAGATGATCTTTATTCTGCCCACAGTTTAAGCCTAATGCTTGTTTGACTTGAAGCTTGAAAAAAAGCCTTACTCTTCCTATCTTCAGACTTTCCTAGAAACTCTGCCTACTTCCTGACCCAGATAAACCCAGTTCAAAGCCTGAATGCAAGAGTCACTTGAGATAGTGGTGAATTTCCAAGGAAATAAGCTTGTACTGGTAAAGAGTTTTATCCACACAATCTGCAATTTTTTTGAGAGGTTTAACTGGACTCCTATTAATAGTGAGCAAATTGAAACATGACTAGTGGTACTCTTAATTGAAATTTTCTGAAAATGGTTAGTAAATATACAAAGTTTAGATAATAACAAAAATACCTGTTAGGACAGTTTAATTTTGTCATTGATACTCTTGACCTATCTGCATATTTACATGCCGTGTGCATTGTATTTCAGGAGTCTTTAAAATTTTTGGAAGTACAACTTTTCATTTGGAATAAAAATAAGGGCTAAGGCTAGAGGCTTCAGAGAAGTGTGAAGCGTGTAAATTAGAAACAGTTAAGTGTTGAGAGAAGTGTTTGGAAGAAGTTAAATATTAGGGACAAGGCTATTTACAACTGTTCAAAATGTTTCTAGTAAGTGGCAAGTGTAATTGCGATCTCCCCTAAAAGTTGATGATGGAATTGTAGGCAGTCCATGCAGCTTCATGCATATAATTCTGATAGGGCTATTTAAACTTCCCTCTACTGCTGTAGTGGTAAAACTTTGTGGTGTTTTTTCCAATACTTTACTGGAAGTTAATTCAGTTGACTGATATTTATCCGATAATCCCCAGCACTTCTGTTTCCTTGTCCCATATTCTGTCTCTAAGTGATCCCTGAAATACAGAAATAAACCACCTACAAATCTAGCGTAGTTTTCCAAGAGCACTTGGAAGGTATGAAACATCTGTAGATGTTACTTGCATAAGTGTCAGTCAGTACTGTTTTTAAATACTCATGTGTTCTTGGCATGCCTTCTGGGGTTTTGTAGGTTTAAGTTAGTGATTCCCCCCTCCCCCCCAAAATGGTGCATTATAACCTGTTAAATGAAAAATCTTGTAGTATCATAACTGTGATGCTAAATCATATCTGACGCTTCTTTCATGTGCTTTTATCGAAATTCTCCATAGGCCATGGAGTATTTGCTCGTTGTTCTGAACTTAGTGGCCAGTTTTTCTGGCTTTCTGCTTTCAATTCTTTAAGTACCACTATCTTTATATTTGCAATAATTTGTGTTCTTCTTGCAGGAAAACAAAAAAGAACAAACAGAAAAGTAAGTACGTCTTTATTTTGTATATAAGTGGATAGCCTTAGTGAAGGATTCTTACCTGGAATAAGACCTGAAATCTGCCTCAACTAAGTTCACTCACTATCACCTTGTGTTCCTCTTGGACTTCAGATGTCTCTTCCTCTTGGTCAGGGGGAATGCATACTTTTCTGGTTTGTACACAAACTACTTGTTTCAGTCTCTCAAGATTTTGACCTCTTGCAAATTAAAAGCAAAGTGATATTTCCATGGAGCCATTGAAATAATTTAATAAGTCAAACTTGTGTTTTGTTATTGAGATGGAGATGTGACATATCTGCAAAGCTGAGTTGCGGGTTCCAAAAATTCTTCCGAAGAATGTTACAGATACTGACATATTGGTTTGTTTTTAATGCAGAAACTGCCATCTTCAGATAAGTGGAAATATAGCAGTTTAAACTGTCACAAGTATGTGGGACTTCCAGAATACAAGTAATATGTAAAACAAAAAAACAAGTGAAAAGGTGACTTGAGAGAAATCTGGGTCTTACTTTTAAATCCTTCTTCTAAATTTTTTTTACTGGTATTTCTTACTGACTTATCAGATTTCTTAAGTAGCGTAATGTCTCTTTTTTTCTGTACAGCTCCAGGAATTGGAGAAGGGAGCAGTACCAGTGAGACTCCTCAGCCTCCTAGGAAGAAGAGGGCTCGAGTAGATCCAACGGTTGAAAGTGTATGTTTTTCTCATTCTCACAGGATTTTTAATAGAAAACAGGAAGGTTGCTTTGCTCAGAAATACAGACAGCAATACTTTGTCCTGCAGTATGGCAGTGTCAAATGTTACAACTTGCAAAACTAAGGTTCCCAAGTGGCCTTGAAAAAAATAAGCTATTTCCTTGTTCCCTGTGGAGCCTACAGGAATTACTGTAGTAATTCCTCAGTCCAGTGGTGTATTTCAGTTGTGAAAATAAGGAGTATGGGTGACTCTTAGCTGGGACGGTTATCTGAAAGGAATTGGTCTGGCTTCACTTCTTTTTAGGAAGAAACATTTATGAACAGAGTTGAAGTGAAGGTGAAAATCCCAGAAGAGCTGAAACCATGGCTGGTAGATGACTGGGACTTGATCACCAGGCAAAAGCAGGTAATTTGTCAAAAGAACAATCGGGGCACGTATAGGCGAGGACACTAAAACTAGAATTTCCTATCCTCTTCAAGTGCGGTGTAGTGAAATCTCTTGTGGGGTTTGACAGCAGCCTGATGGCTTACTTGACAGTTCTCATTTTGGTTGGATTTTAACCAAAGGTCACCTGTGAGTAGGACTGTGGCTCAGCAGAGTTGCATGTAAATTAGCCTTGGTCTAATCAAGCATAAGCTAGAAAGGCAACTAATTTTAAAAACTTACTTAAGCTTTAAGTGTGGTGTTAACTCTATGCATGTTTGGCCTGCTGGTATGCTTTGAGCAGGTTACTTAGTTGGTAGAGGACTGGTCTGTAGGAATATCATGTGTGACGCATGTTTTACCTCAGCTCCTTCCTGCCTTGTTTGTGTGTCATTCACTGCCAAGTTCTGTGAGTATATTAAGTTGTTCTACAGCTCTGACAGAAAGCTGTCGCTCAGGGTAGCAATTCTTCACTTCTGCCAGGCTGGATCCATATAAAGCTTCCTGCTACAGTAAATTAAACTTTGCTTTCCATTTTAAAAGTGTAAAACATGTTTATGAACTTAAAAACGTATTAATGGATCACAACTTGTTTCTTGTGTGAAACTGCTTACTAAAATCAGTAAGAAGCATAGAAAATAATACTGTTTGGTAGGTTGCAATTGCATGCTGTAACTTACTGCTACTCCAAGGTACTGTCTCTGTTCTTGCAATCCCAGACACGTAAAAATCTTGTTCAAGTCCTACGTGGATAAGACTGACTTTTCTTAGTGAATACAAATCTTGGACTTGCATCAGCAGTAAATGTGCTTAAGCACTACTATGTGTTACACTGACTCCAGTTCTGGAGAATTAACTTTTTTTTTTCCCCCTGAATGTCTTCAGACTGTGGTGCTCTTGTGAAAGGCAACAGATAAGTGAACTGGGACTTATGCCTCAAAAAAACCCCAGCCCCCAAGTGCGTGAATTTGCTGTACTACCGAGCCTTGCCACATACAACTGAACTAGTGTCTGTGGGTACAGATGATCTGTGTATGGTATTAAAGATGGAAGTTAATCCTGGGTGAATCATGGCTGGGAATACTTGTTTTCAATTCTGTAAGCTCTGGTGTAGCTCTAATACTCTTCAGACTGTGCAGGCAGTGAAACTTCCCAGCAGGAGCTTGGCAGGCTTATTTGCTTCACAGCAATATTAGTGCCAGGTGCTGAACTGTGGATAAAAGAGGACCAGCAGACGGAAGAACAGGCAAAACGGCCACTGTTGCTTTTGTAACTGCTGTGTGGCCTGGGGTGGGCAGGTCTGTAGGGGCATGTGTGTGCTTTGCTGCGTACCTCTGACTCTTGGGGTGACTTTTGCTGTTCATCATCGGGTTGCTGTTGAGCAGCACAAATGTTAAATGGACACATGGATGTAGTCGCTGCTATGGGGTTTTTTTGGTGTGCACAACTAAAACAGTTGGGCGTTCCTTTAATAACACTTAACATCTTAACCTGTTAATTTTATTCTAGAAATGTCCTTATGTATCTTGATTTAAATTTAGCATGCAGATAGAAATGTCTGCATAAATTAGATAACTTGTATTTGTTTGGTTTTGCTGCTTGTGTAGCTCTTCTATCTTCCTGCCAAGAAGAACGTTGACTCCATTTTAGAGGATTATGCAAACTACAAAAAATCACGAGGAAATACTGATAACAAGTAAGTAGTGGTCATTTCAAACCTGAAATACCTCTTTTGCTGTTGGTGTTGGACTTGTATTTAATGGAAAACTTAGTGAGGTGGTTAAACATGTCCCAGCCCTATGTCCAGCTTCATGTTCCAAACCAAGGTGATCGAGGAGTTTAGATATCTTTGAGGAGGTAATTCAAGAATGTGGTTCTGCTTTCTGGATATTATTTCTGCTTCCCCTGCTTTCCCTAAGCCTTTTCCTAAAGGAAGCTGATATAAGTGACTAGTTCTCCACCCCTTCATTCTAGCTCAGGCTTCCTACATTGGGTGAATAAATTCAGTGGCACTTGCTACATATGAGCTGAACAAACTATCAAAAAAGCTGCCTAGCAGATGAGGAGAGTGTTACTGTGTGGGTGGACTCCCTCATGGAGGTAGAGGGGTGGGGGACAGGGAGGTAGACGATGACTTTTAAAAGAATCAGATGGGCAGAGCTAATTACCTTGAGGTGATAGCTTTGAAGATTCTGATTTGTAATTACCCCAGCAGTCCAGCCCTGACAACAAACAAGGTGTGTTTATTCTTGAACAAAGCTTTCCTGTTTTAAAGGAAGAGAAATTAGAAATGTGAAGTCATTTTCTTCTGTTCCAGAGGAAGCATATTATTGACTTGTCAGGGTGTTTTAACATTCTTTTATGTAATTGTCCTAATGTCTGTTCTAAATTTGTTTGCAGGGTGGAGTGAGGGTTGTACTTCTCAGATTTGCAGTGTCACTGTTAAAGCCTACAGTTATTCCATTAGTTGTGAAGTTGGAGGCCTGCAGGAGTATGGCATTGGGAGGCCTAGTCAGAAAGGGTCACTGGCCTGAAATGTTGGGTGGCTGTCCCTTTCCGTTAAGCAGGAGTTCAGTCTGATTACTTGTAGTATTGTACTCTTAAGCTGATGTGAGTTGGGATTAACTTTGGTTGAAAACAGAAGAGCTGATAAGTATCCTTAGAAACACTCACTGTTGCTTTGAAAGGACTGCTCTAAGAGTTAACTTCTTTAAGTGACTAGATGACTAAAAGCAGGGCTTTTTTGGTTTGCCTAAATTCTTACTGAGTTCAGAACAGTCCATTTTTAAAGGAGGTCTTGAAATGCATCACTCCCTGCAGCTGTACGTCTTAAGGCCTCCTGACAAACTTCCTTGAAAAACCTGAAGGCTTGTAAAAGATCTTCACGATGTTGATGGACTCGCCAAGCCAACTCTCATCTTGTGTCCATCCAGTCACTTGAACAAGACTTGCGGTGTTTTCTCTGTTTCCCAGGGAGTATGCAGTCAATGAAGTTGTGGCTGGAATTAAAGAATACTTCAATGTCATGCTGGGAACTCAACTACTGTACAAGTTTGAGAGGCCCCAATATGCTGAAATTTTAGCAGATCACCCAGATGCTCCCATGTCTCAAGTCTATGGTGCCCCACACCTGCTGAGGTTATTCGGTGAGTATGGCCTCCGGAGATTGGAGAAGAGCAGTAGTTAGAAGCGCTCAAACACTTCCTTTTCCTGTCTTGAGTGTCAGCGGGTGTGACCTGCAGAAATTTGACAAGCAGCTATGAAACATTGTTTCATTCTTTCCTTATGCCATGTACCGAAAATGTTCAGAGCCACTCAAGGATTTAGAATGGAAATGGATTTTCAACAGCCTAGGTATTTTAGGTGGGCTTTCTATATTGAAATAGATTCCTGGGCTGCTTTTATATGCTACTGTAACAAGTATTTCAGTGCAGTCTAAAACCTTAAAGTTGTTTATAACTAACAAGTGCTACTTCTTTTGAAACAGTGCGAATTGGAGCTATGCTTGCTTACACTCCTCTTGATGAGAAGAGTCTGGCTTTGCTGTTAAACTATTTGCATGACTTCTTAAAGTAAGTACTTTTTAAGTCTTCCAGCAAGAAAGAAAAAGTTAAGTAAGCACAGGCTGTTGTAATGTGGCCTATTTTCTGTGAACAATTGTTATATAACCTATGTTAATTATCTTGGGCTTGTGCATGGTATGTTCGCCAAAGACTGCAGTGAAGCTTTCTCAAACTCTGCTGTCTAGTAACATGAGTAAGACTGGTTTTAACTGCTCTCCAGTTATACTGAGGTTCTTGCTAGTTAAACGTGTGTTTACGTATCTATTAGTCTGCATTTTTAAACTGTCCAAGTCTGCTGCTTGTTTCAAAATAAATGTTGAAGCACTTATTTGTAGTTGCTATAAAAAGCCGATGACAATTACAGCAAACTATTAAATTACACAACAGTTACTCAACAACAAATGTTAAAACCTGATGAACCTTACTAATGTTATTTCTGGGATAAACTGTCATTGTAGCTTTAGTGCACTGCACTACGCTGTGGTGCCGTAGACATATTTAGGATGAAAGCCTCATCCTAAATAATAATACAAGACTTCAATATGAAATGTTTCTTAAAAAAAAAAAATTGGACTTTTGATTTCAGACAGGCAATAAACTACTTCCTCACTGCTATAAGGAACTACGGAGTCACTTGCTGCTTAGTTCACCTGGAAATGTTTCCTGAATGTGAGATTCTAAAACAGAATTAAACTTCAGTTTAGTGTCTGAGGTGTCATACCTGTATTCCCCCTACGTATGTCTGGGCATGACTTCAGCAGCTTCCATGCATCTGAACTGCACCAGAGGAGCTTAGTGTGATGCTTCTGCAATGTGTTTATACATATAGGTAGGAACGGGTGTGTGGTACGGAACTGTATGCGAGCTGGCAGTGTCGGTGCAGCTCTTTGCTTTTGCTGTACTGGCAGATTTTATTGGTCAAGTTGACTAAAGCCGTAAACTTCCATTTGTGGTTATGTCATGGAGAAGAGAAGTGTTCTGTGTGTTTTCATACAAGGCCTTAGTGGTCTGCTGATGGTGTTTGGAAATGCTGATTTGTAAATAAGTAGGGTAACAAAGCATTAAGCTGTTTTGCCAGTAAATGCCAACTTTGACCTCTGTGTGATTGGGTAAGCTGTTGGGAGTTGAAAGAAAACCCTCAGCAAATCCAGGACAGCTCTGCAGTAGAACTAGAAATGGATCAGCCTGACCTCCAGGGCAAACTTGCCTTGGAATAGTCCTAAAGTCTTGAGCAGATCATAGTCTTTTGGGTAAGTCTGAAGTAAATGCACGTGCTCAAGAGCTTTCAGCTGTAAAGATAGAAGTGTGAAGCCAGTGCATTGACCAGAAATCCCCGAATCCATTCGATGAGAAGTAATGGCCTGTAATGCTTATCTTCTGCTATTGCGCGTAGGTGACCATTGCTCGTTCTGCTCTAGCCGTCGTTTATTTGGCTGTTTGAGTTCCATATTTGTGCAGACAGAACTTCATGGTGTCCTACTCTTTGTCCCTGCCCCTTTGAGTATGATCAGTAGTAAATCAATTCTTGGTGCAGCAGCTGACTGAACCTCAAATGTCAACGGCTTCATCCCGTTAATGTTAACCTCCCTGTGCTCACTTGGAGGCAGAGTTGCTTGACAAATGGTTTGGAATTGATTTTTTTTTTTTTTTTTTTTGGCGTGAGCTGTCAAATCTTTAATTGCTTTACACAGCTGACTTTTTAGGAGATACATGTTAGATTTGTACTCTTGAAATTATGTTTTATGGTCTCAGCAAACACCTAAGGATTCACTCGTGATGCTAAACAACAGAGGCTTTAGGCAAGAAAGTAATTTAATCTTTTCATTATTTTTCATAGGTATTTAGCAAAGAATTCCTCCGCATTGTTTAGTGCCAGTGACTATGAAGTAGCCCCTCCCGAGTATCATCGGAAAGCAGTATAATACGGTGCTAATTGGAAGTGATAATTGGATCCTTGTAATACTGTCCACTTCTACGTCTTGTTCTTCACCTTCCTATTGCACATGTCTCTATTGCACAAATTATGTAAACAGAAAGTGAATAAAGCTGTGTGTTTCAAATGGAACCGGCATTTGTAAGTTCTGAAGATTTTTCTTGTCCCGAAATGGAAGCTTGGAGTTTAACGGGAACTCTTTGGTGTTTCTGGCTTGCTACTGTTGTTTGCATCAATGGAATGTAAAAAGAATGCATTATGATAGTTCATTGCATGAACTCTTCAGTGCTCGTGGGTCTGTTTTGACATTAAGACTTGCTTCACTAATCCGCTTTATTGCATAGTAATGGCAAACCCAGACTCTCAGACCCGCGAGGGCTGTGATCACCTAGTGTTGGTGCTATGGATTAGTCTGACTTTCAAACCCATTTACTTTCTTGGTGTTGGAAGTAAAATGTTTGGTCCATCAATGTATGCTTTTATTTAGATAGTGGAAGGACTGTGACTTTTTTTATATTCTAACAATAGGAAAATGCGTTATCATATCGTAGTGTCTTGGAAACGTTGGTCTTTCACAGAGCTGTTTTACAAGTCTTCAAATAAACTTTTTTTAATTTCAAGTGTTGTTTCCAATATTTGTATTTGCATCAGTCACTACCTTATGACAGCGTCCTGTCAAGCGTGATCTGAGTGTATTAAGTGTAGTATAAAGTTCTGCAATATTAACTTGGAGATGCTGTGTTTCTTTTTTAATTCGAAGGACTAGTAGTTAAAGCCCATGCATCCAGTTCCAGTGGGTTAAGTGGATTCTTTTTCTCTGGGATCATTCCATAATCCGTAAGTAGTGACAATGCAGTGCCACGACGTTTGTTGCAGAATTCTTAAAAGGTTTGTTCTTAAAAGCCTGAACCCTGAGAGCACACTTTGGCTTCTGTCAGTCACTTTCCTATTCTAATTCAGTTCTTTATGCATAGTACCACCGTAAATGGTAAGGTGGAGGGCAAGTGAGATGTGAATTGCACTGCTCACGTTGCTGTTTTCAGTGTCTTTCTGGAAGCTGTTCTAACTTCCCGTACTCCTGATTCTTGCCTCAATACCACTGCAAAAAGAGCTGTGGCAAAAGCTGAAGTGGGTGGTAAAGAAATGGTTGTGCGAGGTGCGAACTGTTGCTGACGGGAGAGAGGGTCTGACGCTGCAAGGTGCCTCGCGTGTATTATTTTCATGGGCAGATCTGTGTTGTGCTTGGCTTTGACCTCTCTGATTCAGCCATGTAAAGCTTATCTCTCTTCTTGATGTTGCAAGTTCCCTGCAAGCTTACGCGCTTTTTCTGGGAAGGTCACTAATGGAATTAACTCCGAGCTGCATAATACATGACTTACGCTACTGTGTAATCTGTGTCCCGTCTAGCTTTTGTTTCTTTTCCTTGCTTCCCCGTGTACTTCCCAAGGCAGCGTGCCTGTGCTCAGGCATCGTGAAGTTACGAACTCGCTATTCCAGCCCTCTCAGCCAAATTCTGTCTGGGAGCCATCTCCTGTTTAGGTCTTCTGTCTATGTCTCCTTCTGCCCTTAGGCCTGTTAAGAAACTCTTCTGTAACGACTCATTTAGATCAATTTTGTAGTAACTCCTTTCTGTTTGTAAACTGTGTGCCTACACACTTCATTACTTGGCAGCTAATTCCCCAAGCAGGAAGAAGGGAGGTCAGCTAGACCGAATTCAGTCCATCGGGTTTGCTTTGCATGGCAAATGCTTTCTTCCCTTGATTCTGTGTCTGGGGGACAGGATCTGGAGTGCCCCTGTAAGCGGCTTCACCTCCTGTGGACAGCAGAGCATTAAACTCCATCTCACGCGCGTTCTGCACCCCTCTTGCCAGGAGAGCAGTGCTGTTTGGGGTGAGTATGGGAATGATGAGCGCGGTTTTCGGTCACATCTATTAAAAGCATTGCATGACTTGGCTGTGGTCTAAGTAGCTGCTATTTCCAGGCAAAATACCAGGTTTTAATCCCAGATGTCATTGCAGGAAACCACAGGCTGTGGGGATCCGAGAACCGCTCTGCCAAAGGGCCGGTCCCGTGCTGGCGGGTGCGAGCGTGCCCTTCTCCCACGCTGCTGCTGCACGCCTGGCCCAGGGGAGGCTCCGCAGAGACAGCCCACACGCTTCCCCGAGCACGGGGTGCACCCTTCCCAGAGCAGCTACTTGCGTGTAAAGATGGGAGTGGGCTAGCCTGGGCCCAGGGAAAGTGGAAGCAGGCTCAAATTCTTGGTGGCTGTCTCCTGAGGTAGGTGCCTAGACCAGAATCCAGCTGGCTGATGTCCCACCCTCTTCCATCTGCCCTTCTGTACCGCAGCACAAACGCTTACCGAATTGATTCTGGCTTGTATAGGGTGGTGCTGGTTGAGGGATGGTCTGCTGGAGCGCAAACGATAATGAACTATTTGAAGGAGCAGCAGGGATCTCTTCTTAAATGGAAGAGAACAATATGGAGCGATTTATGAGAGTGGAAGTTGCCATGGAAACTCCGAGGCAGTGCTAGGGAGCAGCTGCGGCGCTTCGCGGGCGTGCCCCTACGCAGGAATCCGTCCCCAGCGGCGCAGGGGCAGGCACGCAGGCAGAGAGGAGCGAAGGGGGCGGTGGGTTCCCTCGCCCAGCTCCGGGCTGGTGGGAGGAGAAGCCCTGGAGCTGTGTGTGATGTGTAAGTGGGTGTGGGAAGATGCGTGCTCCGCTTGCTGCCTGGTATTGTTACAATCCCTGCGTGCTCTTCTCTCTGTTTAATGAACAGCTTCATGAGGTTAATTAGGTACTGCTCTTTATTTATCATGGCCATTACCCAGACAAAGAGCCAAGATTGTGTTCCAGTCTGAACAATGAGTTTATCCTTTGCCAAACTGCCCCAAGAGTGAAAACAACATTTTGCTGTCAGCATGCTCATGTTTGTAGAACAGCATTTGTACCCGAGACCTGAATGGATCTTCTGGGGATCCCTTGGTGCTTACTTGGGTAGCTCCCTGGTAGCCTGCTGGAAAGCCAAGAGCAGGAGAGCCAGCAGGAGGGTGGGAGAGGGAGCTGGAGGTGGTGCCAGCCTGCAGCCCCCCTTGGGCAAGGCCCGTACCCCAGTGAGGGTCACAAAAGTTTCCCTCTCACGTGGAGGGAGCCTGCTGCGCTTTCTGTGCTGAACTCATGAGGAATTATCCATTCTCTTTTCCTGGCTGCGTTCGCGTGCGGTGCGCCGAGTCGCTGTGCGGGGGGAAGCAAGGCGAGCAGGCAGGCAGAGGCTCAGGCAGCATCGAGGTTTCGTGAGCGCTGCAGCCCTGTCCCCGGCCCAGGGTGTTCCAGGTAAGGGACATTTTGGCTGCAGGAGCGGAAGGTTCCCGGGGCTTTGCTCCTGCGGTGCTCGGCCTCCCCAGGGAGAGGATGTGCCTGGTGTGGTGTTGCCCCTCTGAGCTGGGAAGCCTCTGCTGCTTACAGCTCCTCCTGGGAAGGATGGACTCTTCCTGGCCTGAGGTGTTAATCATCTGCTTCCCAACAGCAATTTCACGCTAAGCTTGGAGTTAAACCCCTGCTGAAATATGGGCTGTGTCTCTGTAAAGGTGAAGGGTTAAACACATGCCCTGTACATGCTCCAATCAAAGCATCCTCTGCCCCAAATGCTGTGGGGCACCTGTGGCCTGTCCCAAGGCACAGCGACCTTGCAGCTCCGAGGCCAGGCCACCGGTGGGGACCCATCTCCCTCGTTAGCCGAGTCTCTTGTGAGCGAGATATGGGAAAGAGTGAGTTGGAGCCGTGCTAGGGTCCGTACATCTGTCTGGCTTGTGTGTCCCTGGGGAGGTGGATGGTGAACTGAGAGCCCTTGGCTCATGCAGACCCTGGGGAGGCTGCGTGCACTCGCCGGGCCAGAACTTCGCGTGCCCTGGTGCCTCGGACAGGGTTCTACCTGCTGGAGGAGCTGAGGCAGTGTTTGTAGAGAAGGAAATGAAGTGTTTGCAAGTGTGGGGTGCTGGAGCCTGAACCGGGTGGCCTGGAAGGGAGGCTTTTGGAAGTGGGGCACCACAAGCCCTGTGCTGAGCCGCTGCCTCCCTCCGGGCACGCAGCATGGGGTGACCAAGCCTGGAGGAGCTTAATGGGCCAAGCTCCCTCCTGCAGAAAATGCTTTTACACATTGAAAATTCCTTTATTTGGGAGGTTGTCGATGAGCAGTGATTATTAACTGTGCTTCTCAGGCTGACCCTGGCTCTGTGGCTGTAAGGCGGCGCTGCGCAGCGGCCGGCATTTCGGCCGTGTATCCTGACCCACACATTGTTTCACCTTTTTCCTTCCTTTGCTCCAATCTGAGGGAGATTTCCTGCGCCGTGGGGTGCGGAGGGCTGGGTGCATCCTCGCCTTGTTTTCCTGCTGCCATTTAGAGTCTGCTCAGCACAGCAGTGTTTGTGTCAAATGAGATCTCAGGGCGAGCCCTCCTCCACGAGCTCGGCTGCCTCGGCCATCGCTCCGACTCCACGGGACGGATGGGAGAGGAGAGGAGGCAGCAGAGTGCTTCCTGCGACTTTGCCCAAGCTCAGCCACGGCATCCTTACAGGTGAGTGCTTTCCCCCGCAAACACTTCCCCGGTGTCCTCTCTGGCCGTGGCCTGCGTGCACGGTGTTCGTGGTGCTTTGGGATGTGCCGGGGCAGCGCGTGCCCTCCTTGGAACCGTGCCGCGGCAGGTTGGGCACACAGAGCCGTATGCCGATTGGCACCATTTCTCTGCTCTCGGTGCAGGCGCGTCGCACGGTGGCACGGCACACGGCTGCGCTCGTGCGGCAGAGCTGCCTCTCTCCGCTCTGGCGGCCCCTGAACGCCGGGCTGTGCCAGCATGCCGGGGCTCAGCCCTGGCGCGGGCGAGGGAAGGAGCCGAGGGGCTGGAGCTGCCCGCATCGCCTCCGTGCGAGAGATAAGGAGCTTACACCGGGGAGTAAAGAGCTAATGGGTCCCCCTGCGGGGCTCGAGCCAAAGTCCATTAAGTCTACGTGTGGCTCCCTATTAACCGCAATAGGCTTTTGCGTGCAGGTGCTCGCTCGCTGGGCTTTACACGCACTCTAATGCCACGTGGGGATTATGCCAAAGCCTTGCCCTACTCACTCCTGTTAATTAGTAACACAAAGTGGAATTAGTGAGTTGAGCGCTGGGGAGATGCAGAGAGTGGAGAGCACCTGCAGAGCAGGCTCCCCAAGTGTCCCCGGCCCATCACCCCAAAGGACCTGCCGGTGCCACACTGCTCTGAAGCCTCCCGGCCCCGCCGCGGGGTCTGCTGCCTGTGCTGCCTTCCTGGGTGTCAGGAAACTGTAATCGGCTTCTCTCCAAGTAAATCAGACTCCTGCAGCTGCCCTGGGGCTGGGAAGGAGCAGGGGGTGCCTGGGTCTGCCAGAAACTGTGTCTCCCCCCGAGGATCCTCCGGTGGCTGCTGCTGGGTGGCACCGTTAGGTTTTAATTTCCATGGCATTCCCTTTCACTTTTTGTTTTTCCCCCTTCACATCTTACACCAGCTCTGAGAACCTGGAGACCCAGCATATCTGGGGAACAGATACTCCAAGGAACATCGGGTCCCTCTGGAAAGCCTGTTCTTCCTCCCTGCTCAGTAAATCCGGAGCCCACTGTGCCAAAAGCTGCGGCCACAGACTGCTGCTCCTCTCCAAGCCAGTTTGCGAAGCATCACCCAAACCTCCCCGTTGCTGTTAAGTATCTGTGTAAAGGAGGGAGACTGATCTGTAGCACAGGAGGGAGAGAAGAAAAGATGGGAGTTACTGCCCAGGGGGTCAAAGTCTGCAGGGGCTCACCCACAGATGGGGAAGGGAGGGGGCCCTGGGGGCACCCCTAAAAGCCCCAGAGGAAACCCCAGTCCATTAGCCAAGGCTGCCATCTTTGAAGAAAGACTTACAGTGAGCGAAGGAGGAAGCTAAAGCACAGCAGATAAATGGCCTGGGTGGTTTTCTCTACCATTTCCTCCAGCTAAGGCTGAAGGAAAGCCCCCAGCAGGGTCCAGAGCTGAGGGGTGAGGAAGGGCGAGGGGCTCTGCCGGTTCCTGCCCGTGAGCAGCAGCTGCCTCTGGGGCTGCACGGGGATGGGCTTTTCAAGGGCATCCTTCCCACTGAGAAATCACAGCCCACGCTGGTGCTTTCTGGGAGATGTGGGACACGGCATCCTGCTGCACTCCCAGCCAGAGCTGCTTGCAGCTGCCCAGCCCCAGGTAGAGCTTGGGCTGGCTCCTCCGTGGCTGTGCCTGGCCCACCACTTGCTTCTGTGCAAAAATCACAGCATTCCTTCTCCGTTTTCACGCTGTGAGACATCACGCTGTGATGCATGGATGTGCCTGCAAGGTTTAATGCTCTTAAAAATGCACCCCTGCCTGTGTCAGCCTTTGGCTGTGCCTCCTCGCCTGTGCGCGAGAGGAGGGATGCCCGACGCACAGAACCACTGCGGTGAGTGCCGGGTGCCCACACCCCGTTTCCCAAATGGCTTCACATCACCCTCAAGTCCCACCAGCTGCTCGGTGGGTTGGGGAGCCCTTGGCTGGCCAGCACCCACTGGCAACATGAGTGGAGGGTGGGAGTCCTTTCCACAAGGGCGAGGAGCGCCTGGCATGGCGAGGCTTACATCCAGCTCTTGGCTCAGATGCTGCTCGTCACCTTTAATTTGCACTGAAGGGTTGCTAAATCCAGAAACGAAGGCTGCTTGCTAATTAGTTTATTCTTTAAAGAAGCCTTTCAGGAGCAACTCAATCATCCTGAAACGCTTCCTTCTCCCAGGGCTGCAGAGGGCTGTCACTACTTCGTTAGGTCAGCTAATGGAGCTGGAAAAAAAACAAACCCGTGTGCACACTCCCTCCTGCACATCTCCCCGAGACTGCGGAGATCAAAGCCTGGGTGACAGCGTGCGGTGTCACCGGCTGAAAGCGGCAGCAGAGACCAGCCCTTCTCCCCCCGGTGCTTTCATTTAGAAATAAGCAGCAAAGGCCCCTGCGGGGTGGTGTCCCTGACCGGCCGGGGACCCGCACGCTGCAGCCCCCCTTCCTCCCGGGCTGCGACACGTTGCTCCTGCTGTGAGCGTTTTTAAGAGCGGACTTGCTGAGAAATCACATGAATTCCCAGGGCTACTTGGGATTCTGTGGACAAGTGTGAGAAATTTTGTGAAAAGCTGTGGGCAAATTCTGCATTTGAACAAATTCTGCAAATGAAATACAGGGCCATGCAATTTTGAGTTCTTTTAGTTCTTCTCACCTTCTCTTTTATTCTCTGCCCTACTCCCTCTGTCACCTCGTGTCCTCAGGGGCATGTGGGGTGGCTGCAGGAGAGCATGTCCTCAGGGAGCACCAGCACTTTAGGAAGTTTTGGGGTTGGTTTTTTTGTTTTGTTTTTTAAATTTGGAGAATGTTGCACAAAAAAGTTTTACCCCAAAATTCTTCCTTTTCAAAATGCAGCCTGTGGCTACCTGCCATGTCAGAATGAGGTTTCAAACTGCTCCAGCATTCTGCTAGCTCCCAGTGATTCCCACAATCACTACCCAACAGTCTCGTTAGAAACTCCTCATCCTCCCAGCGAAGGCCTGGGATGGCAGAATAACTGTGGGTCTTGGCCTTTCTAACGTCACCAGGCGCCTTTTCCCAGCGTGAGATGACGATGCTGCGGTTGCACAGAGGGATAGACAGGGCTCCGAGAGCAGCGTGAGGCCGGGAGGCACTTGGCCCCTCGTACATCCCCGGGTGGGAATCCCGGCAGCGCTGGCCCAGCAGAGAAGCCGAAATGTTTTTCCTCTGTGCAGCCTCCAGTTGTCCTCTGGGAAGTAGAAGCTCGTCCTTGTTTTAACTCCAGTGCCCAGGAGCTCTCGGGTGCACCCCGGAGCCCTGCACCACCTCCCCAGCGGTGTTCAGCGGGCGAGGACCCCTTGCGACAGTGCCCCGGCGCCCAGACATGCCTGCGCATACCTTCTCATTAAAGCCTGTTTGCCTTGTGACACGGCCTAAAGCTTTTGTGTGGGCAGGGAGACGGTTTGTGCCAGGCATGCTGCGGTTTGGGCTTTGGGCCGTATCCTGGCAGCTGCCCTCCGTGCTCTGACACGGACCATTTTCCACCTGGATTTTAGGTGCTGGATTCAGCTGCCAGCCCTGGGAAGGAGGGAGTCGGCGTACGCAGCAGGGGCAGGAGAGCCGAGCTGCTTTCCGGGGTGTGCCGGGGCACGCTGGAGCTGGGGAGCAGGGCGGGGTCCACCCAAACCCATGGGGGCTCAGGGCCCTTTCCCTGTAGGAAGCCAGAGCATGGGAAGGGGCTGCTTTCCCTCT
This sequence comes from Mycteria americana, assembly GCF_035582795.1. NCBI lineage: Eukaryota > Metazoa > Chordata > Aves > Ciconiiformes > Ciconiidae > Mycteria > Mycteria americana. Next base: position 70,180,089 of record NC_134370.1, on the reverse strand, counting down.
GCCCCGGAGGTTTTAGAGCTGCAGGTGGTGAACATGGACCCGGCTGAGGAGGTCCCGAGTCCCTTGATAGCAAAATGAGATGATGCTTAAAAGACAGATAAACCCCCAAGCTGCTGTCATGTCCTCAAAGCAGCATCGGTTTCTCACTTTGCTCCCTGTGCTGTTTTGGTGTAGACCTGGTTTGTCGGCCCCGCGGTGCTCCCCCTTGCCACGGCAGGCTCAGCCGGGGACAGGGGCGCGATGTGCTCAGCCTGCCCGCTCTGTGCCTTCTGCGGTGTCTCCAGAGGGAGAAGCTGCTCAGCTGGTGCCTGGATGTGTCCCCGTGGGGCTGCGTCTGTGCCTTGGGAGGGCTGGGAAAGGTGCTGGCTGGGGGGCTATGGGGTAATGGAGCGTCCCTGCCCAGACGGCGTGCGGGGCAGCCCTCCTTCCAGCCCGTCTAGGGTTCACCAGCACCGACGCCTTGGGCAACCCCAGCTTTGGGTCCCTGCCCTCTCTGTCTTGTTCTGCTCCTGCCTGGAAATGTTTGGGAGGGCTGGGGGCAGCAGGCAGGGAAGAGGCAGGTGCCTTACGAGATGCTGACATAAAACCTGGGGCTGATGTTACCCTGAGAGCCCACAGCTGCCTGTGCCCCCATGTCAGAGCCCTCAGCGGCTCAGGAACCTTGAGGTGAGGCTGGAGAAGCTTGGTGGGAAGGCTGCTCGTGGATGAAAAATTTCTCCACAGCATCCTAGATGGTTTGTGCCGCTGGCTGAATAACACCCAGAAGGGCATCGGACGGGATCTCCCGTGGGACAGGGCAGAGGCTGGCGGTGATGTGGTCCCAGGGAAGGGCAGCTGGTGGTGGGGCACAGGGGGGCGAGGATCACCTGTGCCACACAGGGCAGAGGGACATGGGGGGACCAAAAGTGCTGCCAGTGTGTGCTCAGGGAGCAAAAATATCAGCTGGTGCCTAACTGGGGACAGTTCCTGGCAAAGCTGCTAGCTGCTCTTTTGACAATATGTCTCCTGTTGTTGCATTTGCTGGACATGATTACCGTCGCCGTCGAGTCCGCAGTCTCTCGGACTGCAGCACGCTGATGATCGTGACTCCTGCTTGTCTGGAGCACCGAGCTGGTGTCCGGGATGAAGCGCGGCCCCATTCCTGCCTGCTGTCCTCTCGCTGCGGTTTCCTCGTGCGTTGGCCCTGCGGTGGCTTTACCAGGTCCCCAGCACAGCAGACGGGGGTCTGCAGGTCTCCGTCAAGGTACGGGCACATCTGACCCCCGGAGCCCATGCCTGGGAGAAGGCACGGTGCATCCGCCTTGGCTCCTGGCCCTGCGACAGCCCTCACGCGTGCCCCGAGGGAAAAGGAGAGTGGCTTCGGCATGGTGGAGACCAGCCCAGAGGCGTCCCGCTGTGCGCTGGCTCTGCGGCCAGGGCAGCTGCCCCGCAGAGCTGCGGGCGCGTTATCAGCCGGATGCTCCTGCCGCTGCAATCACTGCTTTTGTTTTTTAATTGGGTGGAGAGTGGAAACCCGGCATCCCCTTTCTGTACAAACAAGAGGGGTTTATTATCCAGGGGCCCAGCTCTCTGAATCGGATTGATGAAGCTCCCAGCCCTCACTCATCTCTTATCTTCATTGCTGAGCTCGCCATGGAAACGGGCTGAGCATCGTCCCTGCGTGGCTGCCCCAGCAACGCTGGCTTTATCAGGGCTGGAGCAGACGTGCCCGACGGTGGTCTCTGAGTCGGCACCCAGTCGGCTCAGCGTTCCCGCTGGCGGTGCAGCCGGCCTGACCCAACCCCACCGCGGGTCCCACCGGGCGGCTCTGCCTGCAGGGGAAGAGGGACGCATGCTACCGGGCAGCTGTCACACAGGCATGGCTGGAAGAGCTCAGTCTTAATCAGTGGAAGGTAATTAGTGATTTCTATCCCATTCCTTTCCCCATAAACAACTCATGAAAAATCTACCGTCAATTTAAACCTTTTAAAATGTTAATTTAAAAATACCTCTGGAGGGGTCAGAAGGGGGCTCTTGAGTTCCTGCCTGCGTGGTTACAGCTTGCAAAAAAAACCCACTCTCTAATTTCTTGAGGCTCCAACAAGAAGTAACCCGAGGAGTGAAGTGCTGCTTCCCTGTGGAGCGTACTGACGGCAGCCCAGCCCAGCCCCGCAGACGTGACCGAATGCAGCTGAAGGTTTTTCCTCTCCCTGGCTCAGCCACCGCCATACCTCAAGCCGTGTCCCTGCCACCACGGTGAGCGCTGAGGACTTGTGCCTGGATGCTGCTCTGAAGTCAGAGGCAGAGTCAGGCCGCAGAGCAAGCCCTGCTGAAGGCACAGCTTCTGCCTTGCACAGCTGATGCACAGATTTGTGAAAAACAGAAAGGAAGGGTACTTTTTTTTTTTTTTCCAAAGAGCTAGTGGCAGCAAGGGGATTTCTTTTCGTCCTCTCCCGAATGCTCTCTGGAGTACAAAGGGAATCCACGTTCCCTTCTCCTCTGGACAGAGGGCACGTACATCTCCAGTCTCTTTTTCCTTTCTTCCTCTCTCTCTCATCCCCATTTCTTTAAACCGCAGGGAAGGGCAGGTTTCCACAGGTGGGGACCTGGGGCTCTGCGGTCTCGCCCAGCTCTGCTCCCAGTCACCTCCCTGTGCACCGGCTTCCTCAGCTGCCGAGCCCCATCCCCTCCCCAGACTGCCAAGCTGCTCGGTGCTTAAGGGACGGGTCAGCCCTTCGCTCGCGGCTCCTGTAAAACTGCAGGGCAGGTTCCTGGTGCTCTCAGCTGCCCAGCATTGCTGCTCTGATGCCTGTTGACATCTGATGGACACCGGGACAGAAGAGCTGCGTGGAAGGGATGGGGCTGTGCTGATTTTCAGGGGATTTCCACTTTTCCCTGTTTACTCCCTGGATTGCCTTAAGTACATCAGTGATGGCGTGTGACCCCTGGGGACCCAGGGAGTGAGGAACGCCAGGGCTGCCTGAGCTCCTGCCTGCTTCTGGCAGCCCTTGCCAGTCCTGATGTCCTGGTCTGGCCGCCAACCCAGCCCAGGGCTGGCATCTCCACCGCGCCCAAACCAGCGTGACAGGGCTGCTGTTCAGGAGCCCTGACCTGCGCGAACCTCCAAGCCTCCGCTTGAACCCGGCTGCAGATGAAGGTGATGAACCTCCTCCCGAGGCGGGATAATTATTTGCTTGGGCCTTCCTTGTGTGCTTCTTGGTCCATCACTCTCAGCAATTAGTCCTTGGGAGTGGCTGGGGAGTAGTTTCTTGTGTTCGCTCTTTCTCACGGGAGTTTCACATCAGAAGCTCTTCCCCGTAATTTGCTCTGATGTCTCTCTTTGTCCCAGCTGAACCTGTGCAGCAGCCGTAACCTCACCTGCCCACATGTCAAGATGAATAAAATGCCGGTCCTGCTGTAAAGCGAACATCCGCAGGTGGGTGTAAGGATCCACGGAGCTCAAGCTGCATTTCCTCTCTGCTGCTTGCGAGGGTCCCTCTGCTTTCCAGAAATCGCTCTTCTCATCTTCATACAGCAGAGGCACCTCTAGTGCCCAAATAATCTCTTGCAAGCAGATGCAGTTACACGTGCTAGTGGTTTGTGGTTTTTTCATCCTGGGAGAATTAATGATATATAAAAATTAATTTTGATCAAGAACTGGTGTGTCACAAAGCATTTTGGACTTTCTTTTTTTTTTTTTTTAAATGAGGGAAAACCCAGCTACCCCAGAATAATCCCAAACTGGTGCCTAAGCCAGTCCTCTGAGCATCTGAGAGATGAAATCAGTACTCCTGCCACAGGAGCAGGGGACACCGAGGCAGGCGGAGGTAAGAGGAGGTCGAGCAGGCCGGTGCTGGAAGGACAATGTGCTGTAGGACAGAGACCTCGTGTCTGGCAGCTGTGGTGTGCAGTCACGGAGAGCTGCCAGCGGTGGGCTTGGGGACCCTCTCGCCTCTGCTCAGCCACGCTCAGCTCCCCGCACCTCTCACCGCCCGGAGCTGCCGCGATGCCGACGGGCAGTGCTGAAGGCTGCAGGAGGGTCGGGGCCAGGCAGAGCTGAGGCGGGGTAGGCTTGCTGGGCAGAGCCGGCGTTTGACAGAGGTGACTGAAACTTTCAGTGGTCAACGTTCAGAGCCCCTCCTCTGGATGCCTTCCTTTGACCCCCCAACAGCTCCTTTCCCTCGGGAGCAGCAGCTGGGGGCTGCTCCGGTCAGAGCCCTGAGGCAGCGCGGCATGCAGCGCCGTGCCGGGGTATGTGGTCCCGCTGGGTGCTGTGTTTGTGCCGCGCTGCCCAAGCCACGTAACCAAACACTGTAGGTGCCCCTGAGCAGTGCCTGGTATGTTCCTGCCAACCCCGAGGGGAAACAGGCTGGAGCGATGGGGTGAGAACATTGCATCCATTGGCCTGTTTCTACTTTTAACATGTTAAAGATCATGTCTGTAACCTGCTCTAATTTTAGGCTGCAGTATATCTGCACTGAATTCCCAGCACGGAAGAATGACTGCAGGTGTAAAATTAGATGTATTATTTATGGGCTGGCGGTTACCAGTGTTCCATCACTAAAAAGTGCAGTGCTCATTCGTGTCCGCACTTCTGCCTCCCACGCTTCATACCAATCGCCTACTGCCGCTTTCCCACCCCAGGATTAGCCTGCAATCAAAATCTTGTTATCCAGGCAGAGGTTTATAGGGAAAGGACACCATTCCTGCATTTAGGAATTGATCCATATTAGGATAGTTAAACATAGGAGCCTTTCATTCTCGGTGGCTTTGGCTGGCAAGAGCTAGGAAAGCATGCTTAATCAGAGACTGAACAAGTATAAATGGCGTGTTTCTAGTCTCTGCCACAGCTGGAGAAAAGATTATGTGCCCTAACTAACAGGGAAATGTTAATCAGCATTAGCTGTAATCCAAATTCCATTATCAGGAATGCTAAATACAGAGGAGGAAAGCGCTCGGGTTAGGGTGGCTTGGCAACAGGCTCTCTTCCCTGATGTCTGGGTCTTGTGCTCCAGGATTTAAGCTTTTGTGTAAAATACAAGTCATTTTCTTTCCATCATCAGCATGAACAACAAAAATGTCAAAATATACAGCAGCTGTAAATCAGTGCAGTGATGTGTGCAGGCAGCCCAGAACACTCTTTGGAGGACACATTAAAGCGGCAGCTTATTAGTGGTATAAACATCCCTGCTAACGTCTGACCAGCGGGACGCAGCATGCCAGAGACTTGTGTCACGGAGAGGCAGGCGACTGAATGGGTCTGCATGAGATGCTGTCAGTCTGGATGGCTAGTGGGACTCCAAAAGTACACTCGGTTTTTCTCCAGGCCTGATCTGGGTGAGCAGTAATTGAGTGTGTGAACCAGGACACAAATCTCAGGCTCCTTCCACGTCCGTGCAGGCAGAGCACATCTGTACAGACCGATTTCACTGGAAAACACATTGCGCTGGAGGGACCCGCCTTGCGGTGAGGAAGCTTGCAGAAGGAAAGGCTTTGAGCCTGAATGCAGTCTGCTCAGCTTTTGATTTTTTTAATACTGATTATTATTTTGTATTAGACTGTTCAGTCCCTAGTTTCAGTGCTTTTCACTGCTTGCTTTATCCTGACCCTTGTTTTCTATGTCTTTTGTAGTTAATATTTCTGAAGTAACTCAGGCTCCTCCCGTTTTCATTCGAGCTGGAAATGCAGGGAGGATGTGGCCAGGGAGCTGTCTGCTGTGGAGGGGAGTATGATGCGGGGTAAATCCTGATGGCAGAGTTCACCCCAGTCCAGCAAGCTGGAACCCAAATGGATTTACCCGTGCTTCTACCCCGCTTGCACACACCGTGCCAGGCTGCCTGGGCCCTCCAGGGGAGGTGGAGAGGGAGCGGTGCCGTGCAATCGCACCCACACGGGCGATCGTTGCTGTATAGGTTATTGTTCAAGAGGCTCTTGCTGCAGAGGCTGCTCTTGAATGCCTCCCAGGTTGTGTGCAAGGAGGAATTTGAAAGAGGAAGCTGCCCTGTTAGCAGGACAGAGGTTATGTTATCAATGGAGTTACAACGCAGATTGCTCACTCAACTTGAGTAACTGAGCAAACAAGTGTGTTCAAATAACAAAATCCAAGAGAGATGAAGACTGACACTGTTTAGCAGGGCTGGAGTCTCACCAGCTAAAATAAGCCCTGAATTTAGGCACCGAGTCTAGGAGCAGAAGTTGCCCATGTAGGCAGGGAAGCGTGCTCTTCGAGAGCCAGTGAGCAGCCCGTGTGGGATGCTCGGAGGCGTACGTGCCCTCCTGGGGGAGACCCGCCATCCCGGCCGTGCTGGAGGAGCTCTTGACTGTTGAGACAGTGTCTGGTGTCTGCTTTGAGTGCACCCTGGCACTTGGCACACGCAAAAGCACGTGAAAGGGGCAGAGGAAAGGACTCTTTTCAGAGTGGTTCTCAGGCTGTTTGGATGCTTTGACCCACGGGTATTTTTTTTTTTGTTCTCTCTCTTGAATTGACAAGGCTTTGAGAAAATCCATCCTTGAATAGCTCTCGCAGCACTGAGAGCAGGCTCATGTTACGCGGCTGCTGAACTGAACAGGCAGGTATTTCAGGCAGCCTCTCGCTGCCTGGTGGCTTTGTCCAGCATGCCGTGGTGAGGCACAGGAATTAGGACATGCTGTGCCGCCTTCTTCCAGGACTGCTCCAAGGGCTGAGGCCTCTGCTCTACAGCTAGATCAGCTCCCGGATTTGTGTACAGATTGCTGCCTAGCACGACCCAAAGCTCCTTTCCAGAACCGAATCCCATTCACAGGAAATTCACACCCTGTTTACCATCGGCTAGCATCCAAGAGGGAGCAGTAAATGCAGGCAGGAAGATTTATTTTGCAGGAGTATCATGAAATCGGTGGGTGCAGAAACTGGGCAGCGCCGGCGTGAGCTGGCAGCCGTGTGCCAGCCTCGTGGGTCACCCCTGGCACTCCGGTTCTCCCTGCATTACCCCGGGGCTTTGTGCATCCCGCAGCTGCCTCCCCTTTCTCCTCTGCTGCAGCTCGGTTCTCGCTCCTCCTGTGAACCCCAGGCTGCCCCTGGTTTTGCTGCCGCAGGTTCAGCTGCTATCTCAGCAGAAGGCAGGATTTCAAACCCCACTGGTTTCCTGCTGATCAGACCAGATGGAGAGCAGACAAAGTATGGCAGAGATAATGAAGCTATTTTGCGAGGCTTGGAGAGCTGTGTGGTGTTTCTCTGGCTTCAGGAGACCCTGCTGTTTAGGATTATTGTGGGAGACGCTGTGGTTGCTATTATTACATTGCAAATCCATGCCTGCATGGTTGCTAACCTGGGACCCTGCTCGCTTTGCTCCTCATGAACCTAAAAATGAATCAAGGATCTCTCCTGTGCTGACAGGAGTTCCCAAGAGGAGACACGGTGTGAGGGAGCTACTGAAGGTCAAGGGGCTCCTGTTTCACTGTTGATCCATTTGAGCTTAAACAAGGCTCTGAGCTGTTGATGGTCCAACCCCAGACATCATACATACAAGGATAAGAAGCTCAGGAAGAGCTTTTCCTTTGCTACTGACTCCACTGCTAAAGCTTTGGAAACTGCAGCTGGTGTTGCCTAGGAGCTCTGGTTTCCAGGGTAGCCAGCCAGCAAAACCGATCCAGTGAGGATGGAGAAAGACGTGCTAATGACAAACAGCCATTTGAGATGTTTTCCTCTGAACCGGGCTCGCTCCCCGCAGACAGAGCGGCATCTCTCTGAAGACCTGTCTGCAGCTCTGCTAGTGTTCAGGTAGATTTGCACACTACGCGTTCCCACAGAGACACGTTTTTCTTTCTCTCTTTCACTGCACATGAATCAGTCGTTAAACCAGAGCATGGTTACTCCCTGACTAGTCTGTTCTATCAGGGGCAAGAAGGCATTCAGGTCTGGTTAAGTTCTTTTTGATCTTTACATTCCTCTAGTCTCCTTATCACTTCTCTTTATCCCTTCCATTTGTCTGTCCTCCCTCTTACTGTATTTATGGTAAGGCTTTATCTAAGTGACCAAACCAGTCCAGGGGTGATGGGGCTTTGTCCTGCCATTGCCATATTTCACTTGGTAGAGCCCCAGAAGCACTGGTCCAGGCTTCTGGACCAGTGGAGGTTACTGATGTCCCCGTTGCCTCTGCTCTGAGCGGAGGCAGACATGTGGCTGCTGGGCAGCCGGGCAGTTTAAGAGCCTGCCAGAATGAAACAGCCCCTGCGGCTCCCCTTTGGCTCTCTGCTGTAAGCCAGCCCACGGATGAGTTGCTTGTCAGGGAGTGCTTACAGGATGAGTTCAGGATCCCCACGTTTCCAGATGCTTGTTTTGTGTTTTCTGCCTCCACGGCCATTCCTGAACTGCTTTGCTAATCCTCTGGGCCTTGCGGGGCCGCACTGGGCTCTCCGTTCGCACAGTGTTTGCTGTTTCACTCTCTGCAGATTTGCGCAGGGTACCGTGGCGTCCCGGGAGGCCCCCGGACAGAAGCTCCTATGTTACAGGGGTTGCATTATCCGACTGAAGCTCCTGCCTACTACTGCTGATAAACAGAGGCAGCAGAAAAAGCCATTTTTCTTTGCAGTGTGGGGAACCAGAATCTAATGGTGATGATTTCCTGATGCATGTGTGAATGTGAGAAGTTTTTGATATGTCTCTTGCACCCTCTTCTGCTTCTAATTCTGGCTACGCAGCATTCGCAGCATTCACATCCTTAGGTATGACCACAGTGCGTGTTACACAGAGCTCAATCACAGCTTTCTGGGGTGAACACTGCAGTCCGTATCTGACACACTGCCTTTAGTTTCACCTGGAAATTCAGCTCCCTTACACTTGTTGGAATGTGCTGCTTAATTAATATAATTTATCACACAGATGCTGTGGACCACAATGCTAAAACTACAGGTTTACTGGCTGTCTCTCAGTGCTGTTGCCTCACCAGACCAATTTCACATCTCTGAAAATGTATTTGCTTTCTCTCAGCAGCAGAGGTGCTCGGCAAGGCTTGGAGACCCAAGATAAGATGCCTTTACATGTACATCTTCCCTAGCAATATTTCCAAATCTTCCCCTTACAACTGGAGCTAGAGTCCTACACAGTCATGAACATTAAATTAGCCACTTTCCTGCAAACACACGTGTGTGGGGAAAAACTGAGGAGCTGTTCTGTCTCAGTCTTCATCCACAACCTGAGCTTTACCCGCTCCCACTGCCAAAACAGATTCCCTTCCTTTGGGGTGTTACCTTCTTTTGGGGTGTGTTTTAATCAGTAACGAATACGTAGGACAGGCCGTTCTGTCGGCCGTCTTGGCGGTAGGCAGCAGCCCTAGTTTCTACACCCACTTCTGACTTGACGTACAGCTTTGGAAAGTTGTATCCCACCCGTTTCCCTTCCCATTGCTGCCCTGTTGGTTATGCCCAGGCAGTTCTTCATGACAGGCGCGGTCTCGCGCTCGGTCTGGGCACTGCGCATCGTGTGCAGGGCTGAGTGTTGCTTGTGACTGCCAGGCACTGTTCTGAAATAGCCGCTGGTAATAAGTGAGAGCAGCCAAGTTGGCAGCCGAGCTTTTGTCAAATTCAGCTCCCAAGAGACTGGCACACGCTTTGTTTTTTCCTAAGCTCAGCATCGTGCCAGACTAGTTCAGGAGCACAGTGTGTAAACACTGGCTGCATGGAGGTTTCCGTCTAAACGTGTTTCCTCCCTTCTCCCTTTCTCCAGAACAAAATGGGGGTGAAAGTAAAATGAAAGCTTGGACACTGGATTGCTTTGACTATGCGTTGTTAAAGACTTCCCACTGCTTGCCTGTTCATACCTGTGGCCGTGTCTCCTCCCCATCCCCAGCACAGCGGCAGTGAGACGTGCGGGCAGGTTTGTGCACACATGGCTGGTGCTTCTGGGGGATGGGGAGAAGCGGCCGTAGGGGAAGGTGGGAGTCGGTAGCAGGCAGAGCAGCCAGGCTCCAGGGCCTGCCTGGCGCGCCAGTGACTGCGTGCGCGCTCCGGTTCTGTGAGGCCATCGCTGCAGGCTGCTCCTGGGAACGCGCCTGGTGTGTGCACAAGACCCAGCTCAGAAAGGCACTGGACAGAGAAATGTGCCTCTGCCAGGTGCGCTGCATCCAGCCATGAGCCTGGGCATGAGACGGCGTGTCAGACGCCCTAGGAGAACAAGGCCTCACTGTATCCTTGCAGTGAAAACTGTGACTCTTCATGGGTTCTAGAGCAAAGGGAGATAAAATTATAACCTCCTCCATGTCCTCCATGTGTGTGCCTGGCATGGAGATTAATTTATCCGGATGATTAAGGCAGCAAGTGATGCAGGAAGTGGCTGGGTAATTTAATGACCCAGGTAGAAATAGAAAGCGAAGAGCACGTTTCCCTTTCAGTCATGTTGGGGTTTGATTTTTATGTCCTGTTAACAAACTGATGGATAAGCCAAATGCCTGCAGAAGCGTAATATATTCAGACTGATCTGCTTTTCCCTCTTATAAAATAGCTGAGAACTAAAGCTTGTTGAGACTCTTATTGGAGACAGATGTTGCCATGAGGTGGTTTGTTCAGAGGCTGCTCCCCAGCCAGCTCCCTACGTGGCTGCAGGGAAGATGTCACTGAGCATAGGTGGAGGTCCCGGAGTCACAGTCTGTACGGAAGCCCGCTGCTCGGCTGTCTCTGCTGCTCACAAGCTCAGGAAGTTGGCATCACCTCGCTTGGTGGAGTGCGCGACCACCTAGCTTTGTGCTAGTTTGTGACCCTGATTCAAATACTTCTTGAACTCTGACTGCGGGTAAGAGAATTGCACAAACGGTGCTCTTCTAATAGAGCAGAAATGCAGACTTTGGCACTGTAACTCTGCAAAAACCTCCACCATGGTGAAGTGATTCCTTCCTCCTATCTCACTGTACAGCTTGGCTCCAATTAGTTTGTCTCGACTGCTAGATGTGCAGGCCAACACTGCTTCTATTTCAGGGGAACTTGCCAGAGATTAATTAGATCCCAGGCCTGTTAGAGGACCGGCCAGCAAATTTTGTGTGCCATTAACTCAGTACTTATCACACAAACATTGCTGGAATAAATATACCCTTTGTTGTGCTGCTGTAAGCGAAGGTTGTCACAAAAATGAAACATTTGAGCAGACACAGAGTATGACAGTTTCTGAGCTACATAAGCTGCTTGCTTAGATCAGATTTTAGCCATGGTTACTGAAACGGCACTAAGTGTGTATTAGTGCGTGCAGCCCTGCCGTGCTCAGCAGTACTTTGACAGTCCCTGTGGCTGGCCACCCATGGCAGCAGGGAGTGTGGGCAGTGGCTACCGTGTACACAGTATTGCTGATGCACGAGCATCTAACGGGCAGCCACCAAACCCTATATCAGTACAAGGAGACGTACAGTCAGGGTCAGTCATTGTTCCAAAGAAACCCGTGGTTTGAAGGATAAAGTCACAGAGAAAGGTATGTGTGGAGTTGGGGAGACAGTGGAATGAATCTCCAGTGAGAGCTGCATATTTCCCTTTGGTCTCTGTTTGTCAGCAGTGAAGTGACCTTATCTAACCACCCGCCGGTTGTGCTCTACTGTTTGTGCCCACGCAAAGCCTATACAAGCCACAGCAGATTGGCTTGTATTGGCTCGTCTCACTTACAAGAGAGCTGGGAGAAAGTCTAGCCAGACAAGTGGGGAATGAGGCGATAGAAGCCAAGAACCAGTAATAGAGTGATGGTGAGAGCGTACTGCAGAACAAACGAGGATATATCTAGCTAATAGGCAGAGAGGGGATGGGATGTGGAGAGGGGTGATGCAGTGGGAACTACATGCCAAGAATCTTAGCAGCAGCAGCTTGAATTAATTTGGAGAGCAAAGTGAGAAGTCCGGAGAAAAAGACTGTAATAGATGTGTCCAGAATCAGGGAATAGTTCTGGCACCGTGGTCAGGGGAAGAGCCAGAGCATGGACATCTGTCCAGACTGCACTGCTATGGCCCAGCTTGGGCTGCTCAGTCAAAGGCGAGAGCTGCAGTATGTGCTGCTGAGGCAGTAAGGTTAGCTGGGTTCCCTCCTGAATCTGTACAGCCTGGATGCCAGTCAAATGTACAAGTCAGTCTCTAGTAATTTAACGTGAAACATCTTGTTCTTGCGCTGACACATGCAGCACTAGGGCTGAAAGATGGGTGTTCAGATAGGGAGCTTTCTGCTTTGACAGGAGTGAAAAAAGGAGAAGGCTCTGCTGCGGCTGATCTGGCTGAGTGCTTTACTCTGCACAGAGCTGGCTAGTGAGAAACGTGGTGTGACTAGGACAAGCGTCACCCACGATCTGACTCCAGCAGGAGGAAGCTGGTTCACAAGGCAGATGCTGTCCTCTTACTGCAGCAGCTGCTGAGCCTTCAGAAGAGCAGAGACCCGCTGGGTGGTGCAAACGCATGTATGCGTGTGATTATCTGGAGACAGGGAACGGCTCTGGAATTGGTTGAGCACTTGGAACTGCTACGTGCAGCTTCTCAGCACTGACATGATAGCAAGGAGTTATTTTTAAAATTCTGCTTTCCCTCATACTGGAGTGACTCAGAAGGAGCTTCCTTTAAACAGCATAAATTTGGTGGAAGAAGGAGAAAGCTACTGCTGTTAGCTTGGTCCTGAAATATTCTGTAAAGCTGAAACTTTTGGTAATAAAAACTTATTTTTAATGAACCAACTATTTTCTGTGACAACTTGGCAGGTGATGGTTCTGGTTTGAACAACTCAAACCAGTTCATCTGCCCCAGGTTAGACTGGTGCTGGGGCTTAGCTTTGCGCTTGGATTTCTGAGCGGACATGAACGCTGCTGGCTCATGTTTGTGGAGATCCTTACGCAAACGCCCTTTTGAGATGCTGTGGCTTGGGTGCGCTCTAGGAATTTGCTTTTTCAATTCTGTACTTTCAGCTAAAGGAAACCACTGCTTGTATTGCCACGGGTAGAAAATAACCAGGGAATCCTGATCTCACCAGCTTCCAGCTGCTGCTGTCATTTTACCCACCACGGCACTTTGATTTGTGCCAGGCAGGGTCAGATTACCTGTGCCGGTAGTGACAGGACGGCAATACCAGGCTGAGGTGGTGGGAACCAGGGTTCAAAGGGGACTTACAGGTCTTCGGGAGACGGAGTGGTGCTGGCTGGTGGAATGACGGAGGTGTCGAGAGGTGTTGGCTTCTGCTCTGAGGAGATGCTGGTCTTGAGTTTCTGTCAGTGCCTTGAAAGCGTGGAGGCATCCGCAGGGGGAATGGAGGTGGCTCCTGAAAGGTGAGAGGCTGCCTGAAAGCATGGCTTTTCAGGGAGGAGAACACCGAAACCATTAAATGGCATTCAGAGCATGAATATCTTTTCTCCAAAGAGTTTAAATCTGGGCTTAATCCCTTTTAGATGAGGTTAGGCTGGGGGTTAGACTCCTCTGGGGAAGGTTTTCATTTCGGAGCATGCTGGTACTTCCCAGCAACCCTGATGTGCACAAAATGACAGTATATATTTAAAGACACCAGGTTATCTTTCCCTCTAAACAGGCCACCTATAGAGAAACCTAAGCGTTTTGAATACGTGGTGGGCCTGAACTGATTAAAAAGCAGTGACATTTACCTCGAGCTCTGCTTACATTAGAGAGAGATATTGATTGAATAGCTCCAATCCAGCTGTAATAAGCAAGGTTTTAAACACAATCCATGGGTTGTAATTAAATAGTCTCAAAACTGTGCATGACCTTAAACTTCCCAGTGCTGTGCCATTGTGTGTGACAGGGCTGTGAGTAATGTGATGAAAAGGAGATGTTAAATACTTTGGGCTGAACAAAGCTGTGACCAAAACAAGCAAACTGCCACCCTCAGACATTCCTTACGCAGAAGCAGGGAGTTAATTACATTGTTTTAAATGCTGCCTCTACTCAGCTTGTAAGATCTCTTGTGAATAAATGCCTCCTTTATTAAGAGGGAGGATGTCTGCGAGGCCAGCGAGCGGTTTGCATTTTCCACTCCCAGCAAGTATGCGCCAGGCTCCTACCCTCTACCTCCCACCATCAGGCCTGGGAGTTCTGTCCTCCCTCCCCAACCCGCCAAGCCCGGAGGGATGGAAGCGGTGTCTTCCCGGAGGACAGGCACAGACGGCGGGGCAGCCCTGGCCGGGTCCCGGGTCCCGAGCCCCACGGCCCGGCACGGCCCGGCACGGCCCGGCCGCCCTCTCGGTGGTGCCCCTGAGGGGCTGCCCTGGCGCCAGAGCGGCGCACCGCCGACCGCGTGCCTGTGCCTCTGCCCCGCCCGCGGCGCGCCCCCTGGCGGGCGGGCGGGCGGGCGGCTCCGCAGGGGGTAAGACTCCGCCCCCGCCACGCCGCTCCCACCCACACCCCCTCAGGCGGCCTTTAAAATGAGGAAGTCCCTCCCCCTGTTCCGCCTGGTGATTGGCCGCGGCGCCCGCGCGGGCGGTGATTGGCTGCGAGTGCCCGGTGGGCGGGGCGGCGGGCTAGGGGTGCCGCGGCGGGAGGGGGCCGGCTCGTCCCGGCCGTGGCGGCGGCGGCGGGTGCGTGTCGCGGGGCCGGTGCCGCGCCCGCCCGCCCGGGGCCGCGCCATGAAGAGCCTCAAGTCCCGCCTGAAGAAGCACGAAGCGGTCATCGGGGGCAGCGCGGTGGGTGCCGGCAGGGCTGGGCCGGGGGCAGAGGAGAAAGGGAGGTCCCCCCAGGGGCCGGGGGGCCTGCGGTGGCGGGCTGAGGGCCCGGGGGCTCCTGTGAGGGCAGGTGGGGCTGGGGGCTGCTGGGCTGTGGTACTTTGGGAGCTGAGCCCCCTGGGGTTACCTGGGGAGGGAGCGCTGGGGCTGAGCTCTGCGGGCGGGCAGTGGGCATGCAGCTCCACGGGGAGGTGGGCTGGGGCAGGATGCTCAGGGTGGAGGGTGGGCTCTGCTGGGGGGGAAGCCTGGGGAGCTGAGGGGGGGTCTGGGGCCTGCGGGGCGGGGATGGGGCAGGGGGCTGGGGATCTGTGGGGCGCCTGGGAGCTGGGGTGAGGGGAGTAGAAGGGACCGGGCAGCTGGGCATTGCGTGGGGGCAGAGCACCGGGAGTCCCGGCTCCCTGGGGAGCTGGGGCTTTGCTGGGGGCAGAGAGCGTGGAAGAGCTGGGGTAACCTAGGGAGAGGCGCGTCTGAGGGCAGCGAGCTTTTCTGGGGCAGAGGAGGAGCCTTGGCACTCGGGGGAGCTGGGCTTCAGTGAGTTGGGGACCTGCTGGAGGAGTGGAGGTCCCTTGGGGTTGGAGTGCGAGGGCCGAAAGGGCGGGCAGCGAGCCGCCCGCCGGGTCTGTGCGTGGGGAGGAGGCACAGCAGAGAGAGCTGGCGTGGGGAAATGCGGGGTGGGACTGTGCACAACGCCTGGCACCCGGCCCCTCGTTCAGGCTGCCCTAGATGAACTGCAGCTCGGAAAACAAGCGTGCAACTGCTTGTTACCTCTGCCTTCAGTTTTGCTGTCTGGCCCCAGCAGAAATTAACACTTTTTTTTTTTTTCCCCCTCTTAAGAGCCTTGGGAGCCAGTGCTGAGCTCCGACTGGCAACCTGCCCTGGGGCTTGCTGAGATATGTGTGCATGGCATTGTCAGTAGCTTGTTCAACGTTAGTAATTTCTGTGGCAAAATTGGAGCGCTTATCTGAGTGCACAGAAGGAGGATTTACTTAGAAAGTGGACAAAAAACTTGCAAAGTGGCTAGTGACTTTATGGAGTTGTGATTTCTGATCATCCAGTCTGGGAATACTGGGCCTGGGGGAGTTGCAGCCTCTGGAAATGAGGTACCTTTGTGATGGTGCAGTTGTCTTTGTCTTGTTCTCTATGGCTTCCAAAATTTAGGCTACTGTTAACTGGCTTTAAATGACCTTATTGGTTTTAATTTTTACTTCATTCATCTCTGCAGATGACTTTTGATGAGAGAGGTCTTTATAACTGAAGAAAGCTATATTTGGAAATTACTGTGTGTGGTAAATCATCTTTAATTGTGACCATTCGGTAAATGCTTCCCTGGGAGTCTACTGTGGCAGTGGCACTCCTAAGCTTATTGCTGTCTTTTTGCGCTGGTTTGCTAAACTTGCCGCTGGCTACATGCAATAGCGGAAAAGAGCAGTTTAATATGATACACTGACTTTTATCAGTCACCTTTTAAGATATTAGCTATCTTTAAAATACTCCTGCACATTTGTCTTGGATCTGAAACTATTACTTGACAATAATGGCTCATTTGAAAGATATGTAGATAGTCAGGCTTGTAAACTGCTGACCAAACTCATCTGAGAAAATGACAGCTCCGTGTGGAAGTACATCACTGTGCTGAACACCTTGCTGTGCAAAGGAGTGAGTCAGAAGTCTGTTATGATAATTTGTAATGTGTAGGCTGGCACTGGTTTATGTTATTCATTAGTCTTCCTATACTTCAGAACTGTTTGTTATTTCAAAGTAAGCCTACAATAATTAAATTTCAATGAACACTTACAGCATCTATATTTGTTTTTGAATAGACATGGAGATTTTTCACTTCCATAGGTGAAGGCTCAGCAAGCCTTCCTTTCAGAGTAGGTTTGAGCAGTCTGAATACTTTTAAGAGCTGAAGTTTATTCTAAGATATACAAAGGGAAATTACTTTCACTGAGCTCCTTTAAAAACTGGGGTTTGTACCCATGATGTACTTATTTCCCATGTTTATTACATATTTTGGTTATGTGATCATTCTACTGGCTAATCAAACACCAGCTTATAACCTTCTATATGGGGAAACAAAAATGCAACTGCATGGGTGGGTGTTAACAGTGAGGCTGAAGAGGGGGATGCTTGGGTAAAGCCGGGTCTCTGTTTCTAACTGCTGGGGAAGGAAGGGAGGTGGGTGGGAATCATGCCAGCATGAGCTTTATAGATCCTGCTTGAAACCAGTATAAAAGGGTTGCCTGTTTGAGAAAGTTCATCCCTCTCTCCTGTTCCCCACCCAGTGGTATTTCCTGTGAGGGTTGGAGAGAAACTTAATCCCTTCATCATGCTTCTGAAAATTTTCCTCCAGGTTAAGGTAATAGTTACATGCCCTCTGTCTTCTGATGGTGATCTTTTGGAAATGGCGTTATTACCTGTCTCGTGATGGAGGGAAGCCATGAAAAGCAGCAGAAAGTAAACATGATAGTTGCTACCAATTCCACAATTATCCAGAATGTTTTGTCTGAAAATGGAATTATCTGGTTTTGCCAACTCCAGCTGGCTGATGGTGCTTGGAAAATAATCTGAGCAGCCTGCTCAGTAACTTCAGTGCTCTGAATAGTGAGACGAATGCTTGGCATTGGCAGTAGCGTAGGCTGGAAACTTTAATACTAGATTCTGTGGAGCACGAAGCCTTGAGGGCATGGTCCTCGCTTTCAGTCAGAGGTGATGCCTTATTCACCGACATTTACAAGATAGGTTTTAATTAATGTAGTCAGTCCTATTGGGGTGACCACAGCAGCATGCCCTGCTAGTATTTCTGAGATTCCAAAAGACAGGCTGATATTATAGGTGTATGTTTGTGATCCAGTTTGTGTTTAGGAAGTGTGTTCTTCCAGTAAAGTTAGAAATTCTGTCTGTAGCTGTATGTACAAGAAGCAAATATGAAATGCTCAGTGGTTGGTTTTTCTTGAGAAGATGGTTGGAGAAGGTTTGGTTTATCATTTTACAAAGTTATTTTTGTTTCAGACCTTTGCTAATCGACTTTTGCTGGTGAGATTCTAACTATGGCCTTTGGGAGGGGAAAAAAGGTTGCCTACTTATTTCTTTAACACTTAGGAAATAGGTGTGGAGGTGTTCTGTTAAATTTGAGGTGCGTTATCTTATTAATGTGGGGGGTTTAACCCTTCTGTCCTTTGTGACAAGGTCTGGAATTTAAGGAGGGGGGTTCTGGACTGCTTGCCAGAGGATGGCGACTTACTGTGAAACATGGGATTCTTGGTAGTGCTTTGAGCACAGCCGAAGCTGTATCCCTGAGCAGTGGCAGGTCTGTGTCTCTGGGGTTGTTTGCATCCGAAGATAACGACATCAAAGACAGAGCTGGTGTGAGATACGCATGCACTTCAGGAATCAGCAGCACTGCCTGGAGCACCCGCAAGTAATGAGAATGAGCAGGTGGAAAACCATGTGAAAACTTCTATCGATCCTTTCTCCTCTGGGAAAAGTGGTGTTGGATTTCTTTTAATTAAGAGAAACTGAACATTGTATATAATTAGCGGAAACCATTGTGCAAGAAGCAAAGGTAGACATCTGAGCACTTGCCCTGTTATGATGATCTGTGATTATTAAATTAATATCTGAACAAGTTTGGTAGTTAGTGACAGCTGAACTTGTTTGAGGTTGTGTTAACAGTTTTTTCCTGTGGGACTGCCCACTTCTGTTATCCTGTGGGATAACAGATTCTGTTCTGTATCTGTGGGGCAACACTTCTGTTAAATGGATGACTTTTCCTCTCTGTAAGGAGTGGAATTTTGTGGATTAACCCAATACACGATTAAACAATTACTGCTGCCCTGTCCTTGGCAGAGAGGGGAGGTACCACCTCTTGTTCTGATCTGACTGTTTTTATTAAGGGAATGGAAGAATGCTGTTTGTTGTCTGAATTTGCTAATTAATCAGCAACACTATATCTTTGTATGCACAGCAGAATAAGTTTGCTAAAAATGATTTGTAGCACCAGTGTGCTGTAGAATACACGTTAGTAACTGAAGGAATGAAGTAAGAAATAGATGTTTGGTAACCTAGTTTTAACCAAAGATTCACGACTACTTCTGTGTCGAACTTAAACGAAAGAACTTGTGCTGCTGGTGACACACATCAGTTTGTAAACAAGACTTTCATGGCATCTTGTCAGGACTCTGCTCTGTGCAAAGGCAAAATAGTTCTTGTCAGCCACGCTGATGACAATGCCATGACCTATCAGCAGAATTTTTCCAGTATTGCTGCTGTTGACCAGAGCAAAGTTAGTCTTCCCTCTCCCCTACCCGCCTTGTGTCTGTTGTGGGCAACCTAAGGTGACTTTACAATGTCATCTTCAGGCAACGCAGCCAGGGATCGGCAACATTATAATAGTCAAATGTCAAACCCTAGACTGACTGTGGTTATTCTTTAGAGTGTGTTTGGGTTCCAGGAAGCTTTATTAAGGCTCGTGCTAATGTGTGTGTTCCTTGGGAAAAAAAACCTTTGTGATTCACTTGCATTTAGTGAAACAGAATTAAGTGCTTGTTTGTGTGATGTTTGTGGTTGATGTTGAAGAAACACGAGGTTAGTCAAGACAAGCAATTTGTGGTTCAGCAAAGGCTTTGTGGTGCAGCCTGTTTACAGGTGCACTGTAATTTTCAGGTTCCGTAAAAAGGAGTATTTGTCAATGGTTTATCACTTTGGAATGTAGCAATTAAAAATATTTTAAAAATTGAAGGTACAGTGACTACCTGTGTGCAGGTTAAATATCCTTAGCTGATTTGCAGCCATAATTATGCAGATAAGGCTGTTTGGTTATCTGTTTTAGGTTCGTCTGACCCTTTGCTCAGATACAACTTATGTAGTACTTTGTCAGTATTTAAATATTAATATTTATTAGCAAGCAAATGCTTATAACATCTAAGAGACTGATATTGTCTCCATATTTTCATTACTTAATGGTGACCAAACAGGATTGAGTCAGACTGTAACGTGGTATTCCCTTCTCCATGCATACATGCTTGAGGCTGCTTCCCTGCATGATGAATGTGATAGTCATGTCGTGTTTCATCACCCCCTAATATTTTCTGATGCTTCATTATTAATAAATGGAAGCACACCAATCAATCGGTCCTTGCCTGAGAGCTTGTAATTTCAAACTAATGGTTTGCCCGAGTCCTGAGGAAGGCAGCGTGATACGCTGCTTTTAATGCCAGACAAAGGCAGCTGGACTCTGACCTTGCTGCTGCTTTCTCCCCTTTTAAAGGAGAAATACTTTCTCCTGGGCACACTCTAATTGCTGGGCACTTGTGGGGGCAAAGCTGGGCTGCAGCAGGACCTAGGCTTCCAGGGCTCCCCACTATGTTTGTGGTTAAGGCTGTGGTGCTCTCCTTGCTGTAAAAGGGTGTAATGTTCTTCAGTGTGCGTAAGTCTGGCCCCAGTTACTGTCAAATGTACTTAACGGACTGTTTTAAAATGCAGCTGGAACAACGCTGGTTTGTTTCCAGAGTGCATAAGTAGTTCTGATCCCTTTTATTAGTGTCCAAGTTGATCTGTATCTCAGGGCTGAGAATTTGAGGATGTTTCATCAATAAAGTGCACTTGAGTTGTATGTTGGCAATGAGACATGAGGAAGTAGCGTTTAAAAACAAAATTGATTTTTTTTTTATCTTATCAGACTTTGCATCCTTCAGGAGCTGTATGCGGAGTTCTTTGACGCTTCCACTGTATCTTGTGTGCTGTTGTAGTTGATGCTGGTGGTTTTTCCCCCTACCCCAGCCATGCAGACAAGAGAAACTGGCTATGCTGTGAGGTACATGTCACTCCTTGCAGATGGAAATGTACTGTCTGACCCAGATTTAGAGCCCTTATAATGGTTTTGAGAGGACTAGTTGACATGTCATGCAGATAGCTAGAAGTAGATTTTGAGTATTTTCTTGACACTTAGTAATTTGATCGCGATGGGATATGCTGACCTGTAGTAGGAAGGAAAATGCCTTAAGAATAGGGTAAAATCAGGAATGTTTATGATGAGGTTTTAGATGGTTACTGTTTGTTTTGCTTTAACCTGTTTGTTAGGAGACTATTACCTATATTAATTACAGGGTGCAGATGTATAAACAAGCCATGCAACAGCACAACTGTTAATATGAATTCTTGACACAAGCACTTTGAGAGCAGCGCAAAGCCAGAGCGGTCCTAGGAAGGCTGTTATTTTTTGATGACTGTTTAAACTGAGCCTCGCCCACTCCGTAGCATGCAATGACTTTTCCGTAGATGGAGAAATTGCAGTAAATGAGGTGATAACCTAATGTGCTGCATGTGGGAACCTGCTGGGTGAAACAAGAACTGTGTGTTCAAGCTGTGGCTGTTTTTCCCTTATGTAGACTAAACAGTACATCTTACTCCTGCAGTTTTAAACTCCAGAACATTTGCATGTGAATACAGACATATCCTGATAAACAAGGTATGCTTATAAAATATAAAATGCCTTTTTCCCCCCATTTGAGCTAACACTTCCCCAAACCTGGTATCTGCAGTATTTTCTAGGCAACTGCAGATAAGCCGAAGTCTGCGAGATAGATGGGTATTAGCTGATGTGCATCTGTACTGTAGGGGGAAGCTACACCTGGTGCATATCTTTAAAAACTAGTTTCAATAGTCTAACCTGTCCTTTCATTTTGTCAGTCTGGGCAGTCTTTAAATAAATCAAACTACTTCAAAAGCAGTTGTAATTTTGTGCCATACGGAATCGCAGGGTGTGTCTGTTCAGACATTAGTTTTGATCACAAATGTACTCTGACCTCTGTAGAACGAGCAGGAAAATTAAATGCGCAGGCTGATAGATGTGCCAAGCCTGCCCTTCTCCTCTGTCCTCGGCTTACATGACATGCGTACGCTTTTCAAGTGACTCTCCTGTGTCAGTGAGTGTCTGTCTTTCTCTGCAGGAAAACTGCATGAGACCTAAATGGGAAAACTTAGTATCTTGTGACAAAGATGGGCCTAAAATGAGTAATTCTTGGTCTCTTCTTTGATAAGAATTGTTCAATCTAATGACCCTCACAGACTTCAGAAGCTGCAGTGTTAGTTTTATAACTATTTCCATAAAAGTATGATGTTAGTGGTTTTGCCTAGATAATTTTTAGGACCATTCATGTATTTGTGAGCACTTGCTGTAAGTGGTAATGGCACTGTTTTACCAGAGCTCTTTGCTCTCAGTGTGTTTTATGTGCTTATGTCACCCGCTAATGGCATTAGAGGAGGATGTGTCCCCCTTTGGTTTTTTGCGTTAATAGGATTATCTGCCTAGCCCAGCAGTGACGAGGAGCTGTGTGCACTTTCACAGGTTTATGTCAGCTTTCAGGCTGAAAGGTTTAACAACTGCTTTGAATTACAACTGGTATTTCTGAAGTGACTTAGATGACTGCTAAAGATTGTCCATGCTTTATTTAAATATGCTGTTTATTTATGTAGTCGGTGTTCTGCAGCTATGTAGGCAAAAGTGTTTAGAGACTCTGGATGAGCAATTCCCAGTTCAGGTGGAAGTTTACTGAGCAATACTTCTATTTCAGCAACAAGTTAACTTGTCACAATTTGTTTCACTGTAATATTAATGCCGCTATTTCTTGTGCCCCTGGCCCTGTATAGCCTTTTTAAAAGGTCAGCGCATTCTCAAATGGTAGTCGTACCTCATGGATTATGCTCTGGTGACCAGAAGTCTCTTCATGTGGGCTTTTTGCTGGCATGAAAAGTCTTGAAAGTTCCCTTCTGGCTGCTAGAATTTCACTCTGAAGAATATTTGGGTTGAGAAAAATCTCAGCAGAAGAGCTGCTGGGATTAAAGGGTTATGGATTGCTTTCCGAAGGCCTTCACGGTTGGGATCTTCATTTGTCTGTCCTGTTTGGGTCCCCATAACCCCAGTATTATTGTCTCCTCTTGTGTCTCAGGATCACTAACAAAGCACTTTGTTTGCTAGGAGCTCCTCAGTGGGGACGCTTGGGTGGGTGGTGGGGTGTGCAGTAATTCTGTGCATGGCTTCAGGGACTCTACCTGCTTTTCTTTTTTTGGTTGAGAGGGAGAAGATGCCCAGTGCCTTCAAGCTCGTATTCCCTAAGTATGGTGCTATCTTTGTTTATTGATAAATATATATCCTATAACAATAACAAACTTTAAACAATAACTTTGATAGTTGCTTCTCAGGTTGTCAGCAGTGTACAAATATATATATTTATTTTTTGTAGTCTGTCAGAACTACCCTTGCTGATAGCACCCCGAGGCTGTCGTTGCCAGCAATGGCGTGCCCTTTCCACTGCCTTCATTAACTAGAACATCTTGTCTTGCTTTGCTCAGAAAAGTGACAGTAATTAGTCTGGGTACCAAATATGCTCTGAGTGTAAATACCTCTAGTGGCCATCGTTAATGCTCTCACTGCTCTTGTCTTCAAATACTTAATTGTAATGACAGATGAGGAACAGGCTTGTTTTCAAAGGCTGTAGTTTTAAATAGTCTCCTATAAATGTTGAACTATGCTGTATACTCTTCTCAGTAAACAACTGAGAGTGGTGATATTCTTTATCTGCTGCCTGAATTGGTGCTGGTTGAGAGTATTGCGGCATACAGCATAGGAAGATGTAGTAATGTTATGTGATGGTCTGAAGATATCTACAAGATGAGAACTGCAGATAAGTAAAGTAGCTTGACTTCTGATCTGCTAAATATCTGGTAAGATAAGGGGTTTTGAGTTCAGAGAGAATAGAAGTAGATAACTGTTCATGCAACATGTAGTTAAGTTGTACAGACCCTTACCAAAGGGTGTTGAGGATGCTAAAAGCTTACCTGGACATGAGGAAAAAACTGGGTAGGTTAATAGAACAATTCATTCAGAATTACTAGGCATGTAGGTAGAATCCTGCTAGCCCAGGAAGTTTAAATCCTTGATTGAAAGCTGGGAGAGCTTTTGGAAAAGTGTTCCGTGCTTGTTCAGTTTATGTTCTTTTTCTGAGGATGTTGGCGTGTATGTAATCTCTGCACCACTCCTGAAGGTGTTACAATACCAGATGGGGGTACAGAGTGTGTGCAGGCACTTAAGGTATCTGCTCAATATAAAGCCCTTAAACTGAGAGCACACCAGATACAAGCTGATAGGAACAAGTACTGCATTTGATCCTAGCCAGATGGTGGAGATGGGATACTCCCTTATCTTTGGAGACCTGGAGTTGAGAAGAATTCCTGGCAGGCTGAACTTAGGTAAAACAGGGGCTCTGTGTTAACAGAAAAGGGGCAACACTGGCCTTCGCTAGGCAGCTGTGGTATGTTTGGCAATCTAGCACCTCCAGAGGCTGGTGCTGCTGGTGTATCTGATGATGGTCTTTGTTCTGAAAAACCAAATCTGAGCTAGGTTCCAAACTTCGGTTACACTGAAAGAATGCAACACAAGCATGTTTCATTAGTTTCCACCCTTTGAGCTCTCTGAGATTCAGCTGGAGAACAATTTAATCGGTGTGAGTTTGTAGCCAGGCTGTGTTTACTGAAGCTGCTTAGGGCTGATGGAGCCATGAAAGCTGTGTTTCCTGAGAACTGCTGTCTGTGCTTAGTCTGAGCTGGGCAGGAGTGGGGAATGCAGTTTAGCAATCCTGAATCTTGTGGTCAAGACTGTCTTGGGAGGATCTTCAGCATGAAGGGACTGCAGGAGGAGTGCAGCTCATGAGTCATGAGGAATGTCTGCAGGCAGATAAAAATGGAGACAAGTGAAACCTTTGAGATAAATAAATCAAAGACTGTTTACCTACATGGTTTTGCACCAAACTGATTTCAGTTAAGTGGTTTTTTTTTTTTGCTGTTGCTGTCACTTGTGAAGTGTATTTATTTTTTTCCCCAAAATGCCATTTTTAGCTTGAGGAGGCAGACTTGGTTCTGGTCAGAAGATAACTTGAGATGCCATAGTCATTGCGCTTTTTTGGAGTGGCTTTGTCACGTGGACACTATTTGCAGAGAAGTCTTGGAAGGTTCTTTTGAGAAACATGTTAGTGCTGCGAGGAAAAGGGCTGGTGCTCACGGCAAGTGATGTGGAATAGTTCAGAAGTTCCTGGGAAAGAGAATTTGTGCAAATATGAGTGACTTTTATAATCCCTTCCCTGAGAAGACCCATTGATTTGGTTATTTGCAGTCTCTTGTGGGTGTCCCCCAGGGTGGGTGCGTATGTGGTTTTTCTGGCTATGCACCATGTTTCTCTTCTGCAGACAAAACAGTGCATTGCTTGTCATGTTGACCTAGTCCTCTAAATATGGCACTCAGGAGATCTCCATTTAAATTTAAAACTTGTGAGAGTCTACATCTTCCCTGCTGTTAATCATTATGCTGTCTATTTAATGTTTTGACAGCCTCAGTGACTCCTCTCATTTAACATGTTGGGAGACAGACTGGCAGCAGCAGTAAGCCGAAACCAGGTTCTATTCAGAATGGATTTCATTGCTGTAAAAGGAGATTTTTTTTTTTTAAAGCAGAGGCATGTGTGTTTTCTAATTTAAAATCGGTTACATTTCTGTCAAAATAGGATCATGCATTCCATCTGCTCTGCAGTTGTAACTGTCTGAAGTCTGATCGTGAGTCTGGTTTTGGCTTTGTGGTGTGGTGGAATGGGAAAAAATTACTCCTGTGAGTATTTCAGTCCTGTGTTATTAGTGGTGGTAAGTATGACCTTCATTAATGTCAGTGGACAGTTAATTTGACTAACATGTTTGTTACTTTAAAGTGAGTGTTTGCATGTCTGCAGACCATAACAACACCATAGTAAAGTTTCATGCGTGCTTGTCTTGTTAGTTAACGTTAAATCTAAAATGTGTTACTCAGGGCATGAGCATGCGGAGAATGTATTAATAGCTATTGCTTTCTATCTCTTGGCTATCAAGTACTGGATTATCAGAAAATAGATCTGGGCTGATGAGACTGTCTACGTATTGTTTACAAGATATTTTAGATCTGGGCAATATTTACTTGTGAGTCTGAGTCACTCTGGCAGTCTGTCCCACACAGAAACAAAAGCTCTGGGAGGGTTTTCTTGGGGATTGCTGGGGAGGGACAGGCTGAGCAGGCGGCCGGACCCGCAAAGGGCTTCACCGGCCGGGCAGCCTCTGGCCAGGGGTAGCCCATATGTTTTTAAGAGTTATGAAGTCTGAAGATGATCCTGAAGATGGGGGAAATATACTTGGGGATCCAAGCTAAGTGAAGGATGGAACAACAGGAATTCAGGGCGGTGGAGAGAATACATTTCTTGAAGCAGCCTGTTTGAACTCTGGCTTGGTGCTTTGTGAGCTGCAGTGGTTTGTAACTTGATGCGAGAGAAACTGATTGCTTCTGGCAGCAAGAAGTTGCGAGTTCTATGATGACTTGTTGGTTTTCTTGTGCAGCTAAAGACACAGTAGGTATCTTAGATTTCATGTCAATGGCAGTAGTTTACAACTGCAAAAAGGTGAAAGGTTGAATTTTGTAAATGTTTTGTAACTGTTCCTTTTTAATTAATGTGAGTTACTGGTCTTTAACAACTCTTCCTGTGAGGAATTTTCTTTAAATGTTATATGCTTGGGTGATAATATTTGATTTAGTACATCATAAGCAAATTGTATACACTTCCTAAGTGTTATAAGCAAAGGAAAAAATATAAATATTAAGATGATAGTAATATTAAAAAAAAAAAGCTTTTGCTAATCAGAAGACTTACAAACTGGGAGGAAAGAATGGCTGGTGAAGGCTTTTCTGTAGATTTGAGTGGGTTCGTGCTTGCAAGTATAAGCTGCAGGTATGAAACTCGGCAATCTAAACCCAATTGCAAATGTGCAAGATGTGGTCACTTTCCTCTAAGGATGTAAAATGTGTCATATGCAAAAGAATCGAGGGGGAACAGAGCTTGATGCTATGTATGTATAGTTTCTAAGGTATTTAAAAATAAAACAGAAAACTTGCATTATAAGGTAGTTTATCACTGAGCAAACTTTGCCAAGCTGCGGAGGAATACTGTCTTCCCCCCGGCAATGCACGCAGCTCTTGCTGTGAACAGTAATGTTGTCAATGTGAAAACTTTGTTATGCCAACCGGGCTGGCTTGGCTTTTAAGCTAATGGATGTTTTAATCGATTGATAGTTGGTACTGTGCTTTGGCAGGGCGACGCTAGTGGGTGTGATTTCATTAGTTGTCTGGTTTTATTACTTCATGTCACTTTTAGCAAGTATTGTACTGAATAAGCTATTGCTAAGACTTTGATTACTGTAATCTTGTTTATATCGTGAGAATGGGGAATAAAGATAGTCATGATTACAACTCCATTGTACAAATTGTTCTACAGATGCAGGGTGGTGTGGCAGTGGGTGTTTGGTTTTGTTCTTTTTTTCTGTATCTCCTCTTTTACCTAGCAAACCCTGGCTCTGGTGCAAGGCGAGACCTTGCTTGCTGCAGCTCTGGCCTCTGGCCACTTTGAACTGGCTAATTGGTATTGGCTCTCTCCATTGTGGATCTTCCAGACTTTGTTACATTAAATCTTGGAAAATTTCGGTCTTTGCTAGTTAGACAGTCTTAAGGAGAAGGTAGTCCTGGCTTGACAGAATGTAACTGTATTTTTTTAACATGAAGATTGTACATAGCTTTTGGGTTTTATCTATTATTGTTCTTCTTGCTTTCACGTGAAAACTGCGAAGACTTGCATACTGGGTTTGGCGCTTTAAGGAGGCAGAGGAGCGTGTTGTGATGAACCCAACGTGAAGGATATGGGATTGATAGGCTGCTTTCTCACTTAAACACAAATGTTTTCAGCTACTCTTTGGCTGCTCTATTTTGGAAAGTATTAGGTTTGCCAGTTTTAATGTTCTTTACTCAGTGAGGCATGGAACTTCTGATCCACAGTGACAAATAACTTCATGCACCTACAGGCTGCTTATGTCTCGCCATTACCAGTAAATTCTTTTGCTGTGTAGAGTTAGATTTGAATATAATACTCCATTATAAGCCTTTTTCTTCTGTTAAAAGCTTCTTGAATATCAAGTTGTCAGTGTCCAGCTTGGCCGTGAGGTTTCTGTCACAGAACAGAACTTCCTGAAAAGCGTGAAGTGATTCGGAAAGGATGGTTTGGCAACAAAGAGAACAAGCTCTGCGTTTTGGGGTGGGATGCTTGGCCTGTGGCCTGAAATACTAAATTTGAAGTAAACAAGGAAAAAGTGGGGGGTGATGAATGTCTGAGACTGAATGTGTGGTGGTTTGTTTGTAACTGACTGGTACTTTCTTCGCACTCTATGTTGCTTTGGTAATTGCAGGCAACTTAAAGCTATAAACTTTGAACTTCTTTCTTCTACAGCTCAATAGATGTTCATCTCTTGAATATCGCACTTAGCTAAATTTTGACCCTTTGAACAGTCTGATGATGGTCAGGAAAGACTGTCCTCTTGCACATTTGATGTTAACACATGAAAACTGCTTGGGACTGACTTGGAGCTGGTTCACATCTATTTTTAGGAATGGCCAAATTCAATGAATTGAATTAGCGAGTACGTTTCTGTACTGATGTCATGTGTGTACGTACGTTGACTTGCAGCATTTCAGCATTTGGTTTCATACCGCGCAGGGTTGGGGTACGGTCCGGCGTCGTATCGGATCTGCTGCCATCCCCCTCTGTGCTAGTGCCTTTCCTTCCTTGGTGCCTGGCTGCAGGTGGATCAGGTCAGCAAGCTGGTTCGATGGCAGTTCTCCCGGGACGTTTTCTTATGGATCAGCGTGCTGGGCAGGTGCGGGGTGCATGGTGAGCGTGCCCCCCTGGCCTGAGGCAAACGAAGCGGAGGGAGGGCGGCTGGGGAGGGGAGGGATACTGCTCTTGGCAGCAGCTTGCGGTTACGTGGGGTGGGAAGCAGCGTCAAACTTGGCACCCCTGCGAGTGGATGAAAGGATGTTTTGAGGAAAAGCAACTTGTATGAGTTGGAGAGGTGAAAATAGGGTCTCTGCTTTTTGCTTTTCTGATGTTCTTTCATCAGTTTTAGTTAAGTGTTGGACATGACAAACTGTAACTTTCAGTAAAGCTGGGAAGCTCAGCTGTTCCTGATAAATGTGAACTTGGTTTAGAGTGGGCTAAATTTAGTGCATACTTCATGTGCTGCTGAATTCATGAAAACCAAAGTCTGCCATTGATCACGTATATTTCATAATTGTCCTGTTTAAATATCTCGCAAAGCTCACCTGATGAGTTCTGTATGGTACCTTTATATAAGGGTTGATAGAGGGGAAAATTGTAGCAGCTGTGTTTTATCTGCCCACTTCCTTATGAAATCATTTTTATGAACTCTGAAAAGCTTATACTGAAGATGATTACTTAGATTGGAAGTTGTTAGCAGTAGTATTTTGGGCTCTGTTACTTGCAGTTCCTCACTTATCTGTTCCTTTGTGTTGCATCTGGTTTATGAATTTGTAATTTTTGAGGCATGGACAGATAATTAATATATAGAACTGAAACACTTGATTGTTTTATTTAGACTGTTACAATTCAAATGATTGACAATAAAGATAGAATACAATGGACTATTTCAGTTGGAAGGGACCTACAACGATCATCTAGTCCAGCTGCCAAACAAGATGAACAAGAAACTCTCCAGTTTTCATATAGTTAATTGCCTTGTTGATGTGAGAGGACAGTTGATGTGCCTTCCCTAAAGGGCATGAGACTAAGAGACAGCTTTTCAGATATATAGGTGCTGCAGAGAAAAGGGAGGGAGAGCTCTTGATGTGCATAGTGGAGAGGTTAAAATGTGATAACTAGGCATTAGGAGAAATGTTCTCTGATACAATTAATGAAGGACTGAACTGCAGATCTCCTCAGCCACTCTACCCTTTTCTTCAGTGGAGCTTTTGAGAGTTAGACGAGTGCCAGCCCAACAATGCAGAGCTATAGCTGGTCTTGTGTGGGGTTCCCTGCCTGCAGGACTTCTGTCTAGAAGTCCCTTCTAGACACACTGCGATGCTTTTGAGATACTACAAGTTGCTCTTCTGTAAAGTGTGTATGTGTACAAGTACACATGCTAGCCCTTCCTTTGTTGTGTGAAGTCCTTATTTTATCACAGCCCTATGTAGCAGTCTTTCGTGTTTGTTAATCAACCACTGTGGGGGGAGAGACTTACATTTTGGTCAGGATCGAAGTATCCATGATGAGAGAAGAGAAAGTAACGATGCAGTGAAAGGATAGCTGTCGGGACAGCCTCTCGTGGCAGATAGAGGGGCCAGAAGGAGATGTCTAAAGACAACCTAACATGAGAAACTGTCTGAAAACTTTTTATTTGAGTGTGAGGATAGGGAACTACTGTGTGTGGCTTTAGTTTTAGTCCTGCTAGACAGAACAAAGCAGAATGAGGAAAACCAAAGAGGTTTGATCCTAAAGGTCTCCTTTAGGACCAAGGTGACTTAACTAGGCTGTCTCGGAGCACTGTACATTCAATGCTAACAGCCTGCTTGAAATGCTACGGTGTTGTTATACATAAATAACTCTAAACATCTTAACAGGTACAACTCTATCTGTAAACCAAGATATCTTTTGTTTTACACCCCCCCCCCCCCCAACTGCATCTGATTCAGCCTTTTTTTGAAGTTGCTTTAGGAGATCAATACTGTACCATAAGCTCACTTGCTCTTCTAATTCTCTGTTATTCAGCTGAACACAGACTGGAACAAATATGATGACAGGTTAATGAAAGCAGCTGAAAGGGGCGATGTGGAAAAGGTTTCATCAATCCTTGCCAAAAAAGGAGTCAGTCCTACTAAACTGGATGTGGAAGGGAGATCTGCGTAAGTAACTTCCAGTACTCCAATAATGGTGTTGGGAAGCCGCTGAAAATTACTCAATTCCTAAATCATGCTGCTGCTCTAAAACCTCTTTTTAATATATAAATCTATATAATACTCTAGCCTCACCTAAATGAGAATACCAGATAGCTGGAATGTCAAATTCTCATCAACAATCTTCACTTCACAGTGAAGATCAGTATTTAAATACTTGCTCTTGCCAGATTTGAATGTTAAAGAGAAATGGAAAGTGTATTGGTTTTTCACCTGGCTCACTGATTCGAGGTAAATAATGACTACTTCTCCAAAAAGTCATCTTGTTCTTTAAAGTAAAATCTGCAAAACTGTTAACTGACTTTGGATGCTGTCCGAAGCTGGATTTGTACTGTATAATGCTTTCAGTGTGCAGCTGTTTGCTTTGACTTTTCTGGTTAATATGACCATTTTTGTGTCTCAAACAGTTGTGCTTAAGCAAGGTATTTTCTATTTTTAGATTCCATGTTGTAGCATCAAAGGGAAACCTGGATTGCTTGAACACTATCCTTATTCATGGAGTTGATATCACAGCCACTGATGCTGCAGGTAGGCTTTCTCAAATGTCCAAGTGCAGCTTGCAGAAGTTCTCAGCTTTTGTTTTTATTTTGGAGTGAGACTAAGCTAAACTATAGGATAGATGTTATTCCTTTCCATGGTTTTCCCTGTGGCTGGCAAAGAAATTACCAGCTGTGTGACTTGTTGCTGAACTTGGAGGAAACTGGTTATGGCCAGTAAGATAAGTTCATGAATGCCCCTGACATGCAGCAGAACTTGTGAACTTTGGCTTTGTGCTGCTATAACTGTATACATAGTCTGGTCCAGTCTCACTGGTGAGATCAGTATTTCTGGTTGAGAATAACACCGTAAGAACTGTTTTAAATGAATTTGTGTTCGTTAAAATACTAAGTGTATTCCACTGAGACTTGTAAGTACTGTACTCAACAAGGATTAGAATTAAATGATATGGTAGGTGTTAGTGTACCCATACTGAGCCCTCAAAACTTCAGAGTGCCTCTGTGCTACCTTCTTGGTTTGCATGTGTGAGATCAGAGTTTATGTGAAAGTGTTATGGAAGAGGTAATTACAAATGGGTGCTATTTTTGCCTCAGAGTGTTTACCTCAATTTAACATGCTTAACAAATATTGCCTTGTTTTCAACTTCATTACAAAAATAATTTAGCCTCCTTTCATATGACAGATTTTTAAAAAAAATGCTTATGTGGAGTCACGTGCAGTATTTTGAGATTAATTTTGCTATTCATGAACTTGAATCCTTGGTTGCAGTTTGTCTAAAATAAGAAAAGACTGTATAGCAAATAGTGAGGTATATATGAGATAGACGACTTAGTTATAGTACTAGCAGAATTAAGGGGGGGAAAAGTGACCATTGTACCTAAAATGATGTGAATGTTGATCTAAACTGTCTCTTGTTATGAAGTCAATCTAGCAGTCTAATACACACAGGTATCTTGATGTTTCATACATCTAACACATGAGCAGTAATGAAGCATATGGAATTATGGAGGAGGCAGAAGACATTTTTTTTGTTGAGATGAAATGAACTGTGCTAATGCTGTAGTGAAGTACAAATTAATTTCTTACGAATTAGTGTTATGTGATAAGTAATAGACTTTGAGAAACAGCATGGGCATGTTGAGTTTGTGTGGTATTTCTAAATGCATGTTCAAAGCAAATCCTGAATTGATGTTGATCTCTTTTTAGGTAGAAATGCATTGCACCTAGCTGCAAAATACGGACATGCTTTATGTTTGCAGAAGCTGTTGCAGGTACTGAAAAATACAACTTGTGTGTTATGGTTTTTAATCTTGAGAAGAAAAAAGGTGCTCTTAAATATACTGATTCGAAATTGGGATATGCCACTCATCTCTTTTTTTTTTTTTTTTTAAAATTACATTCTTTTTTTAAAAATAAGATGGTCATGGGGAAAAGACCTTTTCATATAAAATAACAGGTTGTGGCTGAAAGAGTGCTAAAATAAAGAAAAGAAACATCTTTTCCTCTCTTCACATAGACAATCAAATCAAGCTGTAGTTTCCACCTCTTAAAAGAAAATGGAGTTGAGTGTCTTTTAAAGACTAGTGCTCCTTTTCTGAGCACGTTTGCATTTAGGAGCCGTAACGCTGAAAGGTCTGCTCGAGAGTAGTGTTTTCTTCAAAAGATGAGCATTTGAAAGTGTTTGTGGAAAGCCAGTGATGAATTGCGCATGTTCTTTGCACGGTCTTAATTTACTTCTACAACTTTTGATCAATGTGTTTAGAACACTAAAGTGCACGTACCCATAGCTCTTTCTTTCATGTATGTCAGTATCTTTGTAAACTATAAACTTACCTTTTTTTTCTTAAGTCACTTTTTATTGCTTTAATTCAAACCTCAAAACATTTCATGTTTTGTAAGTGCAATCTGAATCCTAATTGATAACGGGGGTTACTTATTTTTAACAGTACAATTGTCCAACGGAGAATGTGGATCTTCAAGGAAGAACTGCTCTTCATGATGCAGGTAAAACGTTTTGCTTTTCTGGTAACTGTAGTATGAAATCTAGATTTAATTCATGGATTAATTTTCCGATGGGCCAAATTCTTCTCTTTTAATTTTGGTGACTGTAGTAGGAGAAAATGTTCTATGTTGTCATGGCATTTGGCCTCAATAACAGACTTGTTAACAGACTTAGCAGAGGTTGTAGGTCTGAAAGTCTCTTCTGATGCTCATAAATTGTCTAGCAAAATCTGAAGCAAGTATCACGAGCAGTGTTTTAGAGCAATGATGTTAGCAGGTTAAGATACCTTTGCTTTGGATTGTCTGAAGCCTCATTATGCAATGTGGTGTGTTGAACAGTAGTGTTTGATTTTTGTTTTTTCATGTGCTTTTGAGACGGTTGTGTGAGAACTAAGTCAGAGAGCCTTGTCATGCTTTAACTTAGTTGCATGAATGTTTGTGAAACAAATACACCCAAGGAGGTGTTTTAGGTTTCACAAAGGCTGTTTTCAGCAGTATAACTTGCTCTTTCTTTTTCTCTTGAAAGCTATGTCGGACTGTTCCTCTAGCATACAACTACTGTGTGATCATGGGGCCTCAGTGAACTCAAAAGACGGAGTAAGTTGCTGCTTATAGTGCTCTCCTGTACAAACCTTAACGGAGTTCTTGTGCGTCCTCTGCTTTCTCTCCCTTTCCTTATTTCTTTCCCCCTTCCTCTCTTCAGGATGGGAGGACACCACTAGTGCTGGCCACTCAGATGTGTCGTCCCACAGTTTGTCAGCTTCTGATAGACAGAGGAGCGGATGTTAATGCCAGGGACAAACAAAACAGGTAATGGATGCAGAGTGTTGTCAGAATGCCTGCTGACATTTAAAGGGTAGAAAGCTGTCCCTTGGCTTTCAGGCTACAGAGTAAATATGCTAAATTCAGTGGAAAAGAACCTGGGATTTAGTTCAGAAGTAGATGTGCCAATTCAGTAACGCAGATAAGCGTGGCCTTTTTTTGTTGTTTGTTCTCGCATCTAAAAATACATATAGGCTTGTTACTGCCAGCAGAGAAACTGCAGTTGGTTGCTTTAAGAGTTTGCCTGTCCAAAGCTGCATCTTGCACTCTTTGGGATCAATATGTAAAATGGATCATGACAAAAGTGGTACTCTGTTGAGAAGTACTTGAGTCCCATTGGAGCTCTGAAGGGACCTAATGGCCTTGAAATGTTTGCTTCCGTATTCATGGAAGAGGGCCAGGGGATGGGTTTTCTCTTTGTAGCTGCTCCTTCTGCCAGTTATTTCTTAGAAGATGACTGCCTGGTGGCCAATGGACATGAGGCTGCTGTGGGACAAAGCATGGGTACTTGCATTGCATGTTCTGAAGCTGGCAAGTGTTTGGAAGGCATTGCCAGGGCTCCCAAGCACTTGCCCCCTTCCCCCTGAACTTTGTCTAAACTTCTTGTGTTTGTTGTGTCTATTGAGATCTCTATTTAAATAGAGAGGAAGCCAAAAGTCACATGAGTTTTCAAAACACTGGGTGGCTCTCAAAGGCAGTAGGTTTATGCTGGGTTTCATGAAAATACTGCTATTGTGGTGGTTTTGTTTACTTTTAAACAAATATTTAAACATTGACTAAATGACTTCTTAAAGCTTAGTTTCCTCTCTTGATAGAGGAAAGATTCCTTGACTCGAGTTTCCATGATGACACATAAGTGTATGAAGGATTATTTCTGTAAGTGATTGCTCCACTAAAATGTGAGATCCCTGAGTCTCTGAATGCAGTCTTTCTCCCCATCCTTAGGACTGCCTTAATGTTAGGCTGTGAATACGGCTGCAAGGATGCAGTAGAAGTTTTGCTCAAAAATGGTGCGGATGTTAGTTTGACTGATGGCCTTGGTCATGACTGTGCTTACTATGCCAGAATTGGTGACAATATTGACATTTTGGCTTTAATAAAAGCTGCTGTTGAGGATTCCAGCAAAGGTATGAAGAACATGGCTATAACAGTTTGCTGTTATTCTTTCATTTGAATTGTCTATCTTCCCATTGCTATGTCTTCAGGAACTTTTTTGTAGTCCTTTGAACACAAAGGTGATAAACTGACTGTTTGGGAGGGGAAAGAAGGCTTTTGGGGTTTGTTTCTTAGTAAAGCTTTTAAGGTTAATGCAGGCTCTGATGCCTCGAGGTAGTAACATTGCTAAACCTGGCATTGCAGTATTGATCATAGGAGTTATTTAGCATTATCTGTAGAAAAACGTTGTACTTGCAAATGTTTCCATATCTGTTTAACTGGGGGTGGTGGTGAATCGTTTTCTTGAAATGTCCTCCCAAGATTGAAACTTGATAGAATTAGCCGAGTCTGTTGCATGAGTCTGAATGAAATGTGTGTTTTAACTTCCTATTTTTGTGGTGCTTTTTTAGGAAGAGATACCATGAAGAAAGGGCAGCCTGAACGAAAGGTAAGGCTGCTTATACTAAGTATCTCTTAAGGCAGAGTATTGCTGGTACTGTTGAGAGGGTGATGAAGATTGTGCTATGATGCAAAACGAGTTCAGTATTTTTTTGAATTCTTAACTTCATATGTAGCTGAGAAGATTCCCTCTGTAATCAGATAGTGTGTCTGTTTCTATTTGAAAAACATTTGATGATGTGCATATTCAGGATTAGAGTTTTGACAAGCATCCCGTTTACTGTCTGGGTGGGATCATGAGTGACCTCTTACTGAGAAGCAATCTGTCAAAATGTGAATGTTGGTAGTATTGCCTCCCAGTGGAAGCTGAAATGGAGGCTGGGAGCAGCCCACTGTCCCCAGAAATGGATGTCTGCAGAACATGACAGGAATATAAATTAATACTTGACTGTTGCAATAACAGATTACTGGTATGTCACAGAAGTGGAATCGGCTGCATGCGCAGGAGGAGGTGAATGTCAAGCTGTATCAGAAGGAACATAATGCTCAGGTAAGCGAGAAGGATTTCTATCACTTGCGTATTCCCATATGCATAATGAACCAGACATACTAAAGACAAGATGTGCTTGTAAGTAAGCGTTAGCGATTCCATTAAGAAAGGTCATGTATTGCTGTTTACTTAAAACTTAATTGCATGACTGTGTAATGTGGCAATTATGCAGATAATCTGTAAACTTTTTGAGGGGAAAAATACTTGTTTGTGTAATAAATAGTTGCAAGTCTCTTCATGTCTTAATTTTTCCTATCTCTTGACCTTCTGTCTACTGTTTTTGCCGCAGAAAAATCACAGGGTCACAAACCAGGAAGACTTATTTATTTTTAACATTACCAAGAGATGTGTGTTTAAGTGTCTTACTAAAAATAACCTGTCATAATTGTTCTATTAACCAGTATTAATTTTCTCATCTCATTACTATGTCATTACAGTTTTCAAAAAGGTAAACAACGTTTTAAGCTATGGGGAACAAACTACTGAGAAATTGAGGCCTTCGTTCTGAAATGCTTTGTAATAAAAGGATAAAGATCTCTAAATGCAACTTCTCTGGTTTGAGCTAAAGTAGTTACCACAGTTAAGAAGGCGATTATCAGGCAAGAGTTGAACATGCTTTATTGTTTGCATGTGAGCACTGAACTGATAGACGGTGCAAAGACCTATCATTTTCATGTGTTGGATGTGTTATACATTACTAGGGTAATTCTTGTGGCTGCTGGAACAGTTAGCACATTTAAAGGTTGCTGTGCTTCATGCCGGTGAGGCTTTTTCATTACATCTTTGGCTGCAGTGGTTGGGTTTCAGGAACTGTTTTAACATTAGTTATTTTTACTTGTTAACAGACAGGAGATAAGCAGCCTCTTGAGTGCTGTCAGCATTGAATGTAACCTTACTCTGCTCATACTTTCAAAAGCTGTATGTACACTTCTATGACAATGAGCTATCTAGAGCCGAAAAGCTTGAAGACTCAAGCTTGCGCTTAGGTAAACCTTCAGAATGAAACAGACCTGGAATAAGGCCACAAAATCATTAGGGGACTTGTTAGGCAAGGCTTGGTGTCTTTAATGACTGTTAAATTTGTTGGCTCGGATTCTTTAGTTTCCCCAATCGGTGTGTAGTGTGGTGTGTTTAATTTTTTTTTAATTTTATTTTTTACTTACTTTTTAAGGAATTGGAGTTAGAAAATCAAGATTTGAAAGATCGAATGAGAGAAGTGCAAGAGGAGCAAAGGATGCTGCTGGATAGAATCAGTGGGCTACAACTACAATTGAATGAGGTAAACCTAGTATTGGAATAACCTGACTTGAAAGCTGTAATAACCACCTAACGCTGGCAGTGGAGGCTGGTAGAAGTAGAAAGGAAAGCATGTGTAATTAAGATGCAGTCTTTAGTGCTTTCCTGTGAATTATTTCTATATGTGTGACTGTAATTTTCTTCTGCTGCAAAAGCCTTTGGTCTTATATTATTCAAAATGTGAGGACACATGTTACAATGTCATTTACTGTTACTCATAAATTTGAGCAATAGCATTTATGGCTATACTTTGCAATGTTACATGAACCATGAGGTGTTCTGGTGTGTTGTACTTCGGAGAGTAAACTTCATCTGCACAATTAAATGTAGGTGTTATGTGTCAGTACTTTATCATAGCCACTGCTTATTTTCCAGCTGTTCCTGTAAGTGGAAACACAGAGGAAAATCTTCAGTTGGCAAAAACAGAAACAAGGGTTTTCAATAGGGAATTTCTCACCCAGATTTGAAACCCTGTTTTTAAAAAAAGTTTGTTGTTCTTAGAGGTCTAAATGACCAGTACAACTGAAGAAGAAAAAAACAGGGTGGTGTGTGGTGGGTTTTGTGTGTGGTTGTTTTTTTTTTTTTTGCTTTGTGGATGCCCACATTTGTTTCTTCACTGTATTTTTGCAGAGGTACCTTTAAAAAGTGTATGCAGCTTCCCCTAAATGTGTAGCATATGGATAGAAAGAATATTTTTTTTCTCGTAATCATTGGCTTGTCTGAACTTCTCTCTTAAGCATTGCTTTTATAAAACAAACAAAACCCACAAACTCCTTAATGCTCACTTTCCAAAATCAGCAAACTTCTACTGAAAAACTGCGCTCTTCTGCCTCAGTAGTGTATGATCTAGATAATTGAAAAGAGATTCCATTTCCTACTATGCATGTCAAGAGACATGGCTCTGTCACGTCCTTAGCTTCTGTTTATTTTTATTTCTCTTGCCGGAGGTTAGATGGTAAATGGAAGGGAAACAGTCAGAAGCACGTAGCATTAGAAACTGGGGTAGGCTCGTCAACTAATGAACTGTGTATAAGCCCCTTAAACGTTATTGGAAAAAATGATTTGTGGGGGAATTTTTTTGTTATTTTTGCAGGAGCAAATGTTTGCAGATGATCTTGAAAATGAGGTACGATACATCACCTTAAAGTGTAATAGAACTGTGAAATAGGGGAAGTGACTATCGTGTTTAAGTAGTGGTATTTAAAACTATAGAGAAAAGCTGTCTATAAATGCTAAATGAAATATCTCCTGATACGTACTCAGCTTATACAGCTGCACAGCATTTCTATTAATACAAATAATATATGTAATCCCTATGGCACCTTTTAAGCAGACTTAATATTACAGGTATCTCTTTAGTGACTTTCAGTAAAGCAAGACTAATAAATGAAATAAATTAAACAATAGCAAATTATGTTGGTGCATATTCCCTTGACTCATTCTTCAAGACTCCTCTTGTAGAGGAGCAGTGTTGTGGAAGAACTTCAGATTCAAAAATTTAGGTATTCTTTCAATGCTGGTCTTGGTTGAAGTTCTCCCTAAACTTTTAAAAAGTTGCTTGAGATCTTATGAATCTGGCCATTCTTGTGGCTTTGGCTATTTGGCACTCTTTCTCTTTCAGAAAGATGAGTTGAAGAAAATCCTAACTACCAAGGAAAAACAGCAGGAAGAAAGCTTAAGAACTATTGAAGCTCTCAAAGCTAAACTCAAATGTTATGAAGTACGTTAATTGATTTGAAATGTAATATTGATATTGACAGTAGTAGCAATTGATATTGACAGTAGTAAATACTTAAGCGATTTTAAATTGTTGGAAGTCTTAAACGGTTATCTCATTGTAAAAGCTTTCCCTGCCCTTTAATCCCTAGCTTAACATATAGTAAAAATTTGAAAGGAATTTTCAGCTTTATTTTTGTGTTTCTTGCTGTTTGCTTTTAGGTTGACTTTGTGGGATCTGGAAGTAACTTTGGTAATAGTAAGTATATTTAACTCTTAAAACTTGCCATGCATGACGCAGCGTTAGAATACATAGACAAAGGGTGGGATTTTTCTGTCATCTCTTCCTTTTGTTGGTCTTAACTGTAGCCAAGCATAATGTGTGTGTCCACACTTCAAACCTCAGCATACAGTCAGCTGGCCCCAGTTGTGTTTGTACCTGAGTGCTAGGGCACTATGGATCGGTCTTGCTTATGAGTGACTGATCCCGTGAAATGTGCATTGTAACTCTGCTGCATCTTCTAATAACATGAAAAACAAGCTGAGCGAGATCTGTGCTCCAAATTGAGTCTTCCCCTTTCCATTCCTCATATCTTAAACAACACTCATAGCTCATGACAAGAAAACTATAGTCGTCGTGAAAGTTCGAGTGTAGGCAGGTTTGAGAGCGACGTTAAACACAAGACCTCAGCTTACACTTCTATTAGAAATTTCCGTTTCCAGAAACTGAGGTCGTTTGCATCCAACTTGGTTACAGGCCTGTCTTGCGCTTGTGTAACTTAAAATGTTACTTAATCTGTCATGAGCTGTTGCGAGAGCTGTCTGGCTGCCTGTCAGGAAGGATCATTTATTTGGAGTGCAAGAGGGTGCTTTTCCCTGGTGTGTTCATGTGCAGACATGCAGCTAGCTCAGGGTGGCTTTCATGACTGTTTTGCAGAACAATACCTAGCCTGGCATAGTAGGGTTTTTTTTTTTTTGTTAGTAGGAGTTTGTCCAGACTTCCTATGTGACTTTAATTAAAGAGGAGTTGTTTTAATACCAAAGTACTTACACACCAGCCTGCAGCCTAGCGCAATCCCATTGAACAGAATAAAACGAGGAAGGAAAGTCATAGTTCTTGTGATTATGTGTTACTGTTTTTAAACAGAGACTAAACACTGTTTGCTTTGCAAATCTAGGAAAAGAAGATTTATTACTTAAGCAAGGCCAAATGTTTGCTGTGGAATCACAGGTAATAAATATTTTGCCACTTGAGAGAATTCTAAGATAGTTATGCTTGGGAAAGCTAAATATAGTTATAAATGTACATATGTTAAACATTGCTTCTGAATACAAAATTTTCTGTAATACAAGCTTTTCTGTTTATTTTTAACTGCTGGTGCCCTCTAGAGTTACATATGTGACATAGCTCTAAATGCTGTGAAAACAGTCTGTAAGGAGCAGTCTTAAAACTGAATCAACGGACTGCTGGATCAACAGTCAGTGTAAAGTGCAACTGGTTGTTCACCTCCATAACTTTTTCCTATTTTAAATTCAGCTAAAACTCAGAATACTTTTATTTTCCTGCCAGCTATATAATAATTACCTGCTAACTTTGCTGATAGCTAGCTAGCTTTTAAAGCCACAATTCAGATATTACAAGGCCTATCAGGCTTTTACAGCGAGTCATATGTGATAGGGATTGGTCCTCACTGACAAACTGTTCTTACACTTGAGTATTTCAGCTGTAATGCTTCCAGAAGTGAGTGATGGCTAGAAATAAATCTTATATCCTATGCTTTCCTGCCAGATTTCACTGGTAAATGTATTTTGTATGTTCTGTTGGTAACACAGAAAAATCCAGTCTCTTCTGCCACGTTTTACATAAGGTTATCCAAATGGTCTTAGGATTTTTTTATTCTTAGTTGAAGTTTAAAATGACTTGATGTGCAATTCTTAAAAAAAAAAAAAAGGGGGGGGGGTGTTGGCACAAAAAGCCAACCAACCAAAAGAACCCAAACCATGTCCCAAGCGGGAATTAAGTGTCTTTAAGCTAGTCATGTGTGGAAGCTATGTACTGCTTTCTGGTCCTTGGAACATGAATGAGATCATTGGAGCAAGCCTGTGCCATGTAATGGCCATCACAGCTGGTAGTGAAGCGGAGGTTGGTAGTGAGGACCACATGGCAGGAGAGCCAAACTTTTTTTGAGAGATCCTTTACTGGACAGTAAGTTAAATGACTGTTTTCCTCAGTCTTTTTGGAGAGAAGGTTCTGTTAACCGTGACATACTCTGTTCCTTTTAAAATTATTTTCACATGCTTGAGGGACAGGGGAAATCTCTTAAGAAATTAAATGTCTTCTAGCAGATGAGTGATTAAATATGAATAACAAGGGAAATGAGATGAATATACTATACCTGCACTTTAATGTCAGTAGGGTCCGATGATTGGGAAACAGTAATGTAGAGCTATATTCAAGATTTTTACTGTTAAAAGCTGAAATACACATGTTCTGTAATACGGGCAAGAATAGATTAGTGTGTTTCTAAGACAAAAAAAAGAAATCTGAGGTAAACTTTATGCTCATATCAACATAGGTCTAAGACAGTTATGTATATGGCAGCTCATACGTATATAACTTGTCAAACTTGTAAACAGATATCCATTTTTGTGCCAATTTATCTTCAGTCTAGGTCTATGCTGAGACCCCTGGAGCTCTCCCTGCCTAACCAATCATCCAGTTCAGAGAAGGAAACTTTAAAGAAAGAACTTGACAACATAAGGACATGCTATGGTGCGGCAAAAGAAGAAATTAGCAAATTGCAGAGAGAACTGTCTCACAAGGTATCTGAATGTAAAGCTTTGGCATCAGAGTGTGAAAGAACCAAGGCGGAATCTGATGGACAGATAAAACAACTGGAAGATGCTTTAAAAGACGTACAGAAAAGAATGTTTGACTCTGAAGGCAAAGTTAAGCAAATGCAGACCCACTTTCTTGCTCTGAAAGATCACCTGACTAACGAAGCTGCTTCGGGAAACAGTAAGCTAACAGAGGAGCTGAAGGATCAGTTGAAAGAAATGAAAACGAAGTATGAAGGAGCCTCTGCTGAAGTGGGAAAACTAAGGAACCAGATTAAGCAGAATGAATTGCTGGTGGCAGAATTTAAGAGAGATGAAGGAAGGCTAGTGGAGGAAAATAAAAGGTTGCAGAAGGAACTTGTTAAGTTGGAGATGGAGCGAGATAAAAGGGGAAGAAATGTCATGGAGTTAGAAGGGCAGCTCAAAGAAACAGCAGCAAAGTTAGCTCACTCTGTAACTTCAGAGAAATTTGAAAACATGAAGAGTTTGTTATCAAACGAAGTGACTGAGAAAGCAAAGAAGTTAGCAGAGATGGAAGGAGAGCATGAAAAACTGCAGGCAGAGATTCTGCTTTTAAAGAGGGAATCTGAGAGTCAGAAAGCTAAACTTGCTCAGCATGTAAAGCCAGAAGACCATGAACAAATGAGGAGTGGGTTTGAGCAAAAAAATGAGGAACTTGGGAAGACAATTTCTGAGTTATCACAGAAGAATCAGACTCTGCAGAAGGAACTTGAAAGATTGCAGATCGATAACAAGATGCTTAAGCAGCAAATCCAAATGCTAAAAACTGAAATTAAAAGCCAGAATGTGCCTTTAAAAATTCACGAAGAATTGAAGAAAACAAATGATCTGACTGTTGGTGACCTGACCAAAAAGCTTTTTGAAATAACAAAAAGGTACAATGAAAGCAAAGCAGAAGCTGAAAGGTTGCTGGCAGAGAAGAACAATTTAAGTGAGAATATCAGCCACTTCCAAGCTGTGTACCTGTCTCCAGAGCAGCACAAAAAAGAAGTGGAAGCTTTAAAATCTAATGGCATTGAACTTGAAAAGCAGCTTGCTGAGCTTCAGAAAAAATATGATGATGAACAAGCAAAAGTGTGCAAACTAGTCTCTGAAAACACAGTCATAAGAGAGACTCTCAGGGATCAGTATGTGTTGGCTACAACACACGAAGAGATTAAAACAGTCTTGAATAACACACTAGAAAAGACTAACAGGGAGCTGTCAGATCTGAAGGAAAAAACTGAAGAGATAAAGCAAGAATTCATGAAGGTAAATGAAGAAAATGGAACTTTGAAAAATAAGGTGAAACTCTTACAGAATCAATTACAAACTGAGTATATAAGTTTAAAAGCTCATGAAACTACAGTGACTGCTTTAAATAAAAGCATGCAAGAACTTCAGGAGAACAATGTTGCGATTATGGCTGAATATAAAAGGGGTCAAGAAGAAATTTTACAGTTGCATGCAGAAATTGAAGCCCAAAAGAAGGAACTTGACACAATTCAAGAATGCATTAAGTCAAAATATGCCCCGGTTGCCTCCTTTGAAGACAGAGAACAAAGCTTTGAAGCCACAGTGAAAGAATTAAAAGCTCAGTTGCAGGAACAGGCGCAGAAGTGCAGAGAAAGTGAGGAGGAAAACAAGAAGTACAAACAGGAGAACGAAAAGCTCAAAAATGGCGTTTTGTCCATCCAAAACGACTTGCAGCAGAACTATATCCTTGCTGAGAAGTCCCGTGAAATGGAAAAAATGTTCGCAAGCAAAATGGAGGAGTTGAATAAGCAAATGAGAGAATTGCTGCAGAAATACACAGGCCAAAAAGAAGAGAGAGCTGAGCTGCAAGAGAGTACCGAGCAGCCCATAATTACGCAGGCTCAGCATCTTTCAGTACAACAGATTGAAGCCTTGAAGGAGGCTCTTGGTCACACTATAGAGGATCTAAAGGAAGCCCTCAGAATTAAGAAGGAATGTTATGACAAAGAAACGCTAAAAGTAGGAGAATTACAGCAGGAATTGTCAGATCTAAAAAAATCTTCAATACCTTTGGTAGAATATACACAAATGAAGGAAAAGCTAGAACAAGAGATTGTAGCAACCAAAAACAGCTTGAAAGAAAAGGAAGAAGAAAACCAAGTTAAAAATGAGGAAATCTTGAAGTTGCAGTCTGAGATTCAGCTTACTCAACAAGCTTTAACAGACCTGGAGAGCAAAGAAGTGATTGACATAGCAGAATACAAATCCATGAAAAGTACTCTGGAGGCCCAGATTAATAGCATAGCTGAAAATCTGTCCAATATGAATAAAAAGTATGAGGAAGCATGTGAGGAGGCTTTGCAAGCTAAAAAGAGTGAGCTTTCTTTAAAGGATGAAAAGGAGTTGCTTCAGTTACGGAGCTGCAGTATTGAGCAAGAAATCAAAGACCAGAAAGAAAGGTGTGATAAATCACTGACAACAATTATTGACTTGCAGAAGAGAATACAGGAATCTGCAAAGCAGGTGGAAGCCAAGGATAACAAGGTAGGATGTGTCAGTTAATGCTCTTGCCACTTTTAGTTTAGCAGTAAGGAACTAGACTTCAAATATAGCTACTTAGGTATTCAAGCATGACTTTGTGAACTGAGCATCTGATACCCAGGACTGGCCCAAATCTGGCGAGATGACGTCCTGGTTTTGGTAGCAGTATACTAAGTTTTTTCTAATTCCTCCTATGTTTCAGGCATCATTTGTTGTATTTAAACTCTCAAACTTTCAAGCTGTGTTTCAGACTTCTGGGGTGTAAGCTCGTTCTTCCACCAATTTGGTGACTTGAATGTTTTCAGTTTACTTTGAAATACAAAAAATATTCCTGGCTTGGTTTCCACGTGTTGATAAACTACTTCAGCACTTTCTGTATGAAAGATGTTGTTAGCCCGATGTAAGGAAGATGATGATTTTGTGACCAAGTAGCTTTTGAAATGCCTAAATGGAGCTTATTATTGATCTTAAATATGTCTGCTTCACTTTAGCAGATTGTTAGTGTGAAAAC
This sequence comes from Mycteria americana, assembly GCF_035582795.1. Lineage (NCBI taxonomy): Eukaryota > Metazoa > Chordata > Aves > Ciconiiformes > Ciconiidae > Mycteria > Mycteria americana. The sequence goes on along the minus strand of NC_134370.1, from coordinate 70,135,293 downwards.
ACTTTCTTACAGTAAAATCTAGGAGTAAGAAACAGTACTAACTCTGAATCTGGAAGATATTTGACGTAGATATTAGGTATTCTGTGTTGTTTTGAGAGCTCTGCTTTGTATTTATGTTAAATCTATGCTGTTTGTATTCCTCATTCAGATACGTTGTATTTGCATGTAGTTTAGAGCTGTTTGTTTAGCATCTCTGGCTTGCCTTCTGACTGTTCATTGTCCTTTTTAGAAATTAGACCTGGAATACCTTTAGAGCATAAGTAATTTATGTCGCTGGCTGACCTCCAGGGTCTGTACCTCCACACCTTACAGATTTCAATGCTAGGAAGCAGAATGGGAACCAGTGATAGCACGTCATGGAAATGAAGTCCTCTATCTTTGTGAAGTCTCTTAGCCAGTGTAATGGCAAGCTGGGACAAGGACCCTTCAATCCTTGCTGATCTTCATCAGGCTTTAAAAAATGTTACAGAATATTAGTTTTTGGTAACTGAGAAATCCTTAAATGAGGTTTTTGTGTGCTTTTTTTAAAGATAACAGAGCTGCTTAATGATGTAGAGCGGTTAAAACAAGCTCTTAATGGCTTGTCTCAACTTACATACACCACTGGGATTCCCTCAAAGAGGCAGAACCAGCAGGTTGAAATGCTCCAGAACCAAGTGAAAACACTGCAACAACAGCTAGCTGTAAGTAATCATGAAGGTGTTGTCTGAAATGCAGTAGCATTGCTTACAGCTTCTTGTATAAAGAAGGTGACTGGAGCACTGGGGTTGACTGTAGGCTTAGACTTCAGAAGTAGAGTATTCACGAATTTTTTATTTTTGGGACCTTTTTCAGATGAAAGGGACACAAACAATTTAGAGAACTTATGCTTACGAGAGATGCTGCTATAGTTCATGCCAAGACCATTTCTGTATGCAAGTTCCACGTTAATATTTTCTTGCAAAAACCACCAGCCATGTATTTTCTCACTTTGAAAGTAAGTGAGGTGGTCCTTTCTTAATGGATTTGACTTTGTGTTCCCTTTTCTGCAAACAGCGTGAAGTCTATTGCTTATTATTAAGTACTAACAGTAAAGGGGAACACTTCATGGTGAGTACTGTGGTTTTGGGCACGAACATGTTTGTGGCCCCTGTGACTTCAATAAAGCTCATAATCAAAGCTATTATGTGAGCAAAGTGAGTTATTTGTAAATCTGTACAGAAGTAGGATGCATCTCTAATAGTATTTGCAAGGTTGACCCTTATAAGGCAAAGCATTCTTAAATGGCTAATGCTGTTGATGAAACAAGTTTTTCATCTCGGCACCTGGGCTGACCCACCAGAGCAGCCTGTCTGATAGCCTTTCAGCAAAATTACTTTGCTGCAAGGAAGCAATAAAAAAAGCGAAGCAGTGACTTTTTTTCTTGATTAATGGAGGGGATATAGCTAACTTTAACCTTGAAATTCTGCTTTGGCTAGTCTATAAGTGCACAAACCCAAGCCCACAAAGTTGGAAATAGGCAAGAGTAGATGTTAAAAATTTGATGATTTCACCTCCTCTTCCTATCTTCTTTTTATAGGATGCTAAAAGGCAGCATCAAGAGGTAGTTTCAGTTTATCGGACACATCTTCTTAGTGCTGTACAGGTATGATAGTCCCAAGTTCAGATTGTTTTACTCTGTCGTCTCAATGTAGAGATTCTTGAGACGTGTTTCTAACTGCCATACTGGAAGACCTCAACTAAACTTGAAACTAGCATCAAGTACCTGCTCTCATGTTGAGAGTTTTAATTTAGAATGGGCTGATCCAACAAAAAAGTGAACGCATACCACAGCTATAGTCTTATTGTGCCATCTTCTTATTACCATTTGTCTATGTGTAACTATATATCACGATAACCTGCTTTGAAGGCCGATGGTGTCTGGTGATGTGAGCATGTTATTAATTCTGTATCATCCCAGGTAATGCTGGAGAGAAGTCGAGTAGAAGTTGGAAACTTAATGTTGACTTACCCAGTGGCTCTCACTGAACAAAGAGCCAATCAACTAATTCAAGTCTTATAACTTCAGATAAGCGTGGAAAAGAGGGACCATTACTACAGCAGCAGGCTGTGGAGTCCAGAGGGATAGGAACAGTAGTTTTTTCCCCACATCATGTTTTGCTAAAGGAAACTGCTGTCGGAGGCAGAGCCTTCTTTCTCTCATGAGAAAAAAAATAACAGGATTCCTAAAGTATTTCAGATTTTCCCAGAGAGTGGTGAAAATACAGCAATGAGTTAAGTCTTTTGGGTAATTTTGAAGACTCTCCTAATGTTAGTTAGTAATGGATGGTTGACACTTTATGGGATTTTTAATTTTTCTTTTAACTAACTGTTTGCTTGCTCTAGGGTCACATGGATGAAGATGTCCAAGCTGCTTTACTACAGATCATTCGAATGAGACAGGGACTTGTTTGCTGACGTGTTTAGTGCCATTGCTCTTGAAGGCTGCTGCATCTTGTAGGAGTGCTGTGATTACGGTAGTGATAACCTTCATGAGACTTATATAATTATGATAATATAGCTGCAATTAGAACCTCCAAATATGAAACAACTTACAAAGCTGAAATATTTTCTTCTTGTAAAACAGTAAAATAGGGCTACTAAGTTTCAGATCTGACACTTCTTTCACTAGATTAATAAAAGATGTAGAACATCTTTTAAAATTGGTATACAAGCTGACTGTCGAAATGATGACATAGTAGTTAAATTATTTTAATGTCTGATTGACCACTTACTAAAGCAAAGCCTATACCCAGAAACTCCAGTTTATCCTATAACTTGAATTCTCATGGTATGGTTAAAAATAAACTACGCTCAAATGAGCTTGGCTAAGTATTGTAGCTGTATATCTCCTTTAATGATTAAGAGAAAGTGGCTATTTTGTCACGTAAGCTGATCAAGACATGCTGCAACATGCTTAGTAGGTCAGCTGCAAAGGTAGATGAAAGATATTTAGGTATATGCTGTAACTTGGCTGGCCAAGTTACAGACTTTATTTAAATATAAGCTTAAGATTAGTGCCTTTGCTTTTTGCAAGACTTAAAAATCAGGTTTTCTATCAAAACACTAACTTTTATGTTTGCCTCCCCTTCCCCCCTCCCCCAAGATTTTTCATGAATGCTTTGTGATGTCGATTACTGTAGGCTAAAATAGTGGGACTGGAGTGTTGTGGTTTGTAGAGCAGCATTTTGATCTAAATGCAATAGTCCTACTTCTGGTATAATTTCATTCTTCATTAGGCCTAGTATGGGTGTAGACTGAGCAGCTCATTAAGCTGTACACGAGATAATTCGGGTATTGGATTTTAAAACACTATCTCATGGAAGTTTAAGGTATTTTCCTCTTAACTGTAAACTATGTACTATAATCTTATTTATGGGGAAAGATGCAAATAGTAACGATTAATGAAATGAGAATTCTTATTTGCTTGGAATCTACCTATTAAACAAGACAGGGCTTCATTTTTAACTGAAGGATGATGTTCCCATAAGTAAGTTTTGTGAAAGAAAACATGACATTTGGGACTATTCAAAGGAAGTAATTGAGAAATGAGCCTGATAGCGTAGGTGGCTGTTTTAATAGAGCAAACAGTGTAAGTGCTATCAGTAGCCGTGTTAACTTCAGTCTACTTGGTTGAAAGCATTTCCTTGTAACTAGCAAGTAGGAATCTGGCATCCTGATGCAGAAAAGACAAACTTCCTCTTCCATGTTCCTGAAAAATAAGGACTCGAGTCAGAGTGCTGAGTTCTCTGCTTCCTGTTAACTGGGCTTCCCAACAAGCTGTACCTTACAGGCTTGGGTCTCATTTTTGTAGTAGTATTATGTTTGTTTCCTTTTTTTGTCCCTTTTTGGGCAGTCGTCTTGTAGAATTGAAGAGGCAACTGCCACATAGAGGAGGATACAGACATAGTGATGAATGTGCTGGGCAGTTTTTATTATATAAATACACTTAATATATTTACTAAATATGTGTCTGTAGTTAAACAGATCTACTGCTGCTTTCCTTTAATTTCTTAGAGGACTATTACAGAAAACATCTCAGTATATATATGCTACTTTTTAGCCAAATTCTTCTATGATTGCATTACTTGAAACTCTTATTAGAGAGAATTTGTTTTGATATACTAACTCGGGCATATTTTGATATTCTATGTTTCCTTATTGAGGGAGTTCTATGTATGTTTTTCTAAATTTCTCCCATATTACATTATCAATAAAATGTTTTCTTCTTTTTTTTATTGTAGTGGTCAATTCTGTAAAAGGTAAAGAAATGTAAATAGTTTGACAAAACAGTCTGGGTAGTGAAGGATATTGAACTCGCTTGAATGCTCTCAAATACCAGGTAACATATTTGTTTTTCAGATGTCTGCTGGGATTACTGGGATTTTCTATCTATTTCCAGAGATTATGGTTGGTAAAATTTTGGTGACATTGATCAAGACTCAAAGCTTTTACCAGTTAGTTCTTCAGAGTAGGTCAACTCTGGCCACTTCTACAGCAAACAGGGCAAGCTGTCTTATGTTGGTCATTAGGTTTGGGGGTGAGCCAGTAAAGTTTTACTACGGCTTTTAATGAAAGCGTGTTCACTTAAGAGTTTACACTGCTACCTGATTGCATGCTAAACAATCTTTGCAGAATAATTTCGTGGCACTACCAAAGTCCATTCATTTGGTGTGACTTGAAAGTGAAGGGCTCTCTAATTTCACCATTAGCTTGATTTAATTTTTGGTGGTTTGGATTATCTCATCCAGCCTGTGGGACATGAAAATGAGGGAGGTTGTTAAGCTGTTAGGGTATGAACAGTATAAGGGAAACTTTACTGTATTGAAACAATGACTGGAGCAATGGTTTCTTCCTTGGATCTTTGAAGGAGTTGCTTGCATTCTGAGTTAGTAAGCAGAAGCTCTCTTCAGGGTTCTTCTAAATCTCTAATTTGACCTTGGGGGGGGGAAATGTGTATGAATATATATGCCTGTGAGTTTTTTTTCTGAAGAGGAGGTTGCACTTAGGTAGAACTGTTTCAAGGTTTGATATGTCTAAACCCTCCCTTTGCCAGTAAATATGTTCTGTCAACTTTACTGAGTCAGCTAATCTACACGGTATCGTGAAGTGCTTTTCACTGATAATTTTCTGATAGCTTTATATGTTCTCAGGTGTACTGTATGGGTGTATTGATCTCCAACCATGTTTTTCCTGCAGAGTGAGCCTAATTATTTAAAAGCTTTTTCAATTATAGTTACATCCTCTTTTATTTTTTTAGTAGACAAAGTAATTTCTTTCTGCTAGAGTATTTTACTTTTGCTGTCTTTGTTTTAAGGGGTGGTGTGTGTGTGTGGAGATTAACGTGCCACTTAAACCCCAGCTTGAAACACCTTCAAAAGCAAGCTGCTAGTTGAAAACATTCACTGTTATTCCACTCCTTGACCCATACCACAACAGCTACCTGGAAATGCTGAGGTGGTACGCTTAAGGGTTTGTTTTTGGTTTGTTTTTTTTTTTTTTTTTTTTTTTTAATTGTGTTGAGACTTGATTGTTGTAACTGCTGGTCCAGCAGTGGAATTAAAGTGGCATAGATCTGAGGTTTCTCGTGATGCTAAATGACTTCAAGATCACTTTTGCAACTTCAACCCAATGTCATGTTTCTTGAAGCATGAATACGGTTACTGGCTTCATCCATTGCAGTACATAATTATTCCTTTTAAAAAAAAAAATATAAAATCACAATTTTTCTATGAAATGTGAATTGGCAGCTGGGGTTGGGAAGTTGTGTGGGTGGTTTGGGGTTTGGTTTTTTTTTTGCTTTTTTTAAATGTTTCCTTAGTATTCCTGTATTTCCTGTTAATATGATACTAAAAAGGAGATAATGAAGTTGAGAAGTTGCTACTTGTTGGGGCGGGGGGTGGAGGGAAACCCACCAAGCCCAATTGTGCGTCTTCTGTAGTAACATGTCTGTTGCACATCAGAAAGTGGCTTCCTTTTGGAGGAGCAGTGCCACAGAGCTTTTGCCAGCTTGATGGCAGTAGGCAGTTGTGGAGTTTTAATTGTGGTTACTTTGCCTTTTGCATAACACTGTTCTTAACAGCAGGATTATACTTGGGAAGAAAGTCCAACCTGGACTTTCAAGTACTTACCTGGGAAGAAAGTCCTACTTTAGAAATAAATGCAAGATAAAGAATGCCACAGAAATGAGAAATTAATCTGAATTTCTGTGGGAACACTGTAATTCAGTATTTCATGTAATACATGGTAGCTCAGACTCTGTTACCTTGGTATTGGTGATACTATAAAATCATAGCATGCAAGAAAGTCAGCCTAGTGTTTTGAGTTTTAATAGGTGTGCATTGTTTAAATACTGTACAAATGGGGATGTCTGCAGGCTCAAACTGAATGAACAAGTCCCTTGGCAATGCTGTATATAAGTTTGGGGTTTTTTTGGCTCAATTGTCTCATGAAGGTGAAGGTAAAACCTGGGCTGTGTCCGCATTATGAGTGAAGTTCCCATGGCAGCGATAATCCATGTGTGTGGTAAAATCAACCATGAGGTATCGCCTGCCTAGTGAAGGAAGCTTTCAATATTTACGCATTCATGGACAAACATCGCTGATAAATGAAAGGAAGAAATGGGAGGTCACAAAAATGTCAAATGTAAATGAAATGCATCTAAGAGGCTTGAGGGGTGCTTCACAAGAGGTATTTTGTGATCTGTTCCATGAAACAGTAAAGCAACATTAATAAGGTAATGCAGCTTATAATTGGTTGTTGGCACAGGGTTCCTATTATGTAACAGCACTTTTTAAAGTGAATATGCGACTGCTTTTTTTGTTTTGAGTAGCTGACTTGGAAATATCTCTGAATCCTGGAAAGTTTATAGAGATTACTGCTTTTTAAATCTGATGCTTGTATTGCTCTGCCAACTCAGAAAATTAACTTTTAATAGAAAAAACATACATGTAATTCAGTCACAGCTATTAGATCAGATGGATTTTACATTAAGTGAAAAAGATGTTGAGCATTTAAGGGCCATTAAATTGTGAAGCTTTTTATTGTTGCACTCATAGCCTTCAAGCCAGCACTCCGCTGTGAAGAATATTTATTTTTACATTTGCAAAGTATGCTAGATGATGGGAAGGGAATACATTTTAAAGGAAAATAAGACATGAAAACGTGATGTTTTTCCACTTTGTGAACAGCTAGTTTTATTTCATAATAATTAGTTTTACACTTCATTAAATGTTGGGTTTTTTGCTTATATGCTCTTGGAATACTGTAGAGAAGACTTCAAAAATTCTCAGCAGGGCATCAAGTTAGAGTTTTATAATCTCATGGGAATATTTCAAAGTAAGATGGGATCTTTTTAAAGGTTCCTTATATCTTGAGGGTTAGGTCTAGTATAAGAATTATTTTGGGTGCAGAGACACTTCTAGTTGGTGTCTTGTCTTGCCATGCTACTTGCTGGAGTTTAGGTCTCGTAAGATATTGGCAAACTTACTTGATCTATACTCATCATTTGCAAAGCTGTGGTGTGGTCTGGTCATGACAGACTCGGACAAGTGGCTCTTTGTCTTCAAGCACAAAGGGGCTTGATGAGTAGGAATACTTGTGCCTTTGGGTTAAAAAAATTGTCTATAAACGTCGCGGCTATGAAAAAGGGTGATTTTCTGACCATGCAGATGTATTCCAGCTTGCAAATTCCTCTCAAAGGAGTAGTGAAGGATTTTTTGAGGGAAGCAAGGATGGGAGAGGTCAAGTAGATGATCTTTTCGTCAATGAGAAATTCACTAGGAAAAAGTAGAGAAACTTGGTGGGGGGGAAGTGCCAGTTATGGGATACCAGAATAAAAACCCTTCCAAAATACGAAAATGGCTCGAGCTTCAGGGAAACAGCCAAAGCTGGTTTGGGTTTTTTTGTGTGTATAGGAGGCCAAGGACTTAAAAGGAGTACTTGCTGCAAGCAAGAATAATGGACAGGTTTTTAAAAGAAATGGGTTGAGAAATACCCATTAAGTATTTATGGGCCTGACTTGAAATTATGAAACTGGAATATGTTCCAGCTGGTGAGCTGTTACAGGAATATACTGGAAATGGCAGAATGGGTGGCGAGGTATGATATTAAAGCTACCAGTGCATGGCCTAAAATCAGAGAGAACATTGCCCTCCAGGCTTGAAAGCTACAGCAGGGAGGGAGCTGTCTGTGGGTGGACTTGTGCGAGTTACATCACCTTTTGAAAAGTTTTAATTTTAACTCAAGAATGAATTAAAATGCAGTGGGCCTTTCCTGCTCTGACTGCTTCCGTGCAATCACAGTGGAGACGAACCTGTGAAGATGCTGATTTCTGTTGGTAGTGGTTGGGTTAGGAGATATCAAGAGACCTGTCAAGTTGTATTTAAGAAGTTGGCAGCCTACATCTCTTGGAGCAGGACACAGTGCTGGCTTGTCTAGTGAGAAAATGCAACATTGCTACTAGGGTGGTAAAGCTGGAAAAACATGGAACTTCTCGGCTGAGTTTTACCCGATAACACATGAAGAAACACTGAAGTCTTCAATTTCTCTCAGTAAGACAGGGAAGTACGTACGCTTTTGCCTTTTGTATTTCAAATCTGAAGTGAAAATTACTCCAGAATATCTGCTTCTGCTCAGAGGATGCTGAAATGATGTATGCATGAGTACTTTCTAATGCTAGTATGACACGTATTGAAACAGCTACCAAAGAAATCAGTCTGCATCATGCTGTGTGCTTGGTTGAGGCACAAAGCTGGCAAGCTTAATTACTTGGAGCTGTGTTCTGGACGAGGCACAGAGCTCCCCTCTCCAACAGCGGCAGTTCTGCAGTGCACTATTGCCCCACATCTGCAATGCTTCTTGCAGCAGGGTCTGCATTTATCATACCTACTAATGGGTGAGAAATTTGAAGAGCAGATTACAGTCTGAAATAGAACGGGGAGAAAGCATACTGATAGAGGGAGCTGCTTTCTGATCTTGTATGTCCCTACAGAGACCAGATATCTAGAACAACAATTATTTGCTGCTGGATGGACAGGAGACTTGAAGCTCTCACAGCGGATTGCAAGGGGAAGTGTTTGGCTGCAGAAGTGCAAATTTAAAGTGCAGGTGATAGGTGCAAGACCTTTAAATGCTGATCTTACAGGAGCTAGGAATTCCAGCATCGACTGGATTCCAGCAGTAGGGCCTGCATTTTCAAATAGTGATATTCATGTTGTCTTCTGCCTAGAAGATGATGACCTTGTCTCCTTTTGGGTATCCTGGACCGTTGGCAGCTTGCTCTGATCTGAAGCTCAACAGAGTTGTCAAATTCCTATAAATCCGAATAAAAGGCAACTGTGTGTATGTATCTCAACTCTCAAGTCTGACACTCTCAAGCTGTTGGAGGTTTTTCTGGAGGTGCTGTGTTGATATCTTCCACACATACAAGGAGTGGGTGTGATGCGCTCGGAAAACATGGGACCTCTGCTGTTCATGCATATTTTTGTACAAGAAATCTGAGTCAGAAATATGGTAACCCGATTCCAGCAGCCTCCTCCCAGCCTCGGGCAGTTAAGTCTCTCGCATCCTACTGTTGCTAAAAGGTAAAGAAGATCAGTGGGCATTTAAGTAGTGACACGCTGTGACAGAGGGTGTTCTTTGGTAAAAAGCAAAAACTTGCAGGAGGTTAGGGTGGAGGGAGAGCAGGGCCTGAAGAAAGGGTAACAGGGTTCTCTTAGGGTTTAGATTTACCTGGGGAGAGTGAAGGAAGTGCAAAAATACATTCATTTAGGCAGCTTTGAAGACTCCTGGCAGTCGTCTTCTATTTTTTTTTTCCTCTCTTCTGAATGAGAGTATAAAAAGAGCTGAGGGAGGAGGGTACAATTCCCCTGTGCACAGGACAGGACTCTTGAGGCTCCCCAGTTGTTCCCCTGTGTACCTATGGGGAGAGAGCTGCTGATGGGAGGAAGGACAGACAATTGCTCACCCATCCAAGAGGGTCCTCAGGGAAGGAGGAACTGCACTCTGTGTTGTTTAAAGATTTGCCCCAACGGAATGGATGAAGACTTGCTGCTCAGACCTACTTCAACGGATCACCAGCTTCAGATTGCAGAGTCTGTCTTGTTCCATTTTATAGATGCTTCCTCTGAATCTCAAACAGTCAAGGCTGGCTGCAGGCATTCACTGCTGTCCTTGCCAGAAATGTGACCTTGGAAAGCTGAGGTGAGATTATTTAAACACCCCCACCACACACACCAGCGCAGCCCTCGTGCCCCTAGTCCACACCCTAAACGCTGGCTGCCTCATGGCTTGCTTGTGGCATCTGATAGAGCATATGATTTAAAAACTTCCCAGGTCACCTTTGCAGTATCTCAAATGCAATTGATGGGGAATCCAGGGACACATTTTAAAGTAAATTACATGGAACAAATAAACCAATCTGCTTCTAAAGTGCTCTTGTGCCTTTGAAAACACTGACACTGACTGTCTGCTGGGTTTTTTAAGGGTATTTTTAGTCATACTAATTGAGTTGACCTTAAAAAAAAAAAAAATGCAACAACTGAACAAAAAAACCCACCCCAGTGATGTGGGTGTCTGCTTAGATGTCTGTTTTTAATCTATGCCAGCCTGCTCAGCCAGACACAATGGTAAGGACATTGCAATTACTCCCTCGCAAAAGGTTTTGCTGTACCCGAGAATCTGCGTTCTGGTGGCAGCTAGCGCCGGATGCTGCGGTGTGCGGGGTGCGTGCTCATGCGCTTGGCCAAGAGCAAGCAAGGAAATGTCTCTTTAGAGCTGCTTTTGGCAGTTGTCCCTTTGCTAGCCGGGAAGGAAGGGAAGCCCATGGGAGCATCATTCTGGTCAGGGCAACCTGATCTGTTCTTCTCGGTCTTCCTACCTTTTAAATCTCACCATGCTCTTAGCCTCCTTGCTCTGTAGCAGAGAGGCCCACCATTCACTGATGTACGTGCTTGTTGTTGAAGTCTCTTGTGATTAGGCGGAATTCATAGCAATAGCTTTGCACTGTGGACTGTGTTCCAAGTGTCTCCGACTAGGTTAGTGATCATTAACAATGTGCCTGTGTGCCATCAGATCACCTGGCAGTACAAATTTGTCTACCTCAAGCATGATCCTGTCATCATATTTGTCAGATTAGCTAGAACAGGCAGTCCCAAGCTCATGCTGGCTTTGTGGTTTTTCTGCCAGCTGTGGGATAACAGATGGTACCTGCTCTGGCATAACCTCTTCTCTGCAATCAGATAAAGCTAGGCTGAGGACAGAGGTTACCTGATCTGGCACAGAGCCTGCCGGGACAAAGTTGATGTGCCAACACTTCAGGAATGTGTTTGGACTGGCTCAGGGAGTTTATACTGGATCAGCACTTCTGGGCTACGTGCTTACAGTGTGTCTTCATTCTGTATCAGACACCTCCGAGCTGAAAAGTGATTAAAACACTTAAAAGAGGGGCTCTAGTGCAGTCCATCTCTGGCTGTTGTGTTGCAAGCTGGTTTCATTCCTATTCTCTTCTTGAAGCTGGGTGAGATTTGGAGATGATATTTTCTCCTGTGCAGGTCTGGGTTTGGCCATGTGGTTATTCAGATGAGACTTTGTTAATGGCAGCTAGCTTCTCAGCATCCTTTCTGGGACCAGGAGGAGGCTGGGGAGAGAGAGGGAAGGCTGCACAGTTTTCTAGGCAAGATAAAGAACCAGAAGGGGCTGTAGACCCTGACTAGCAAAACTGCTATTTCAGCAAGTGACTGCTGGACTGTTGGGGGAGGGAAGGCATCTTGCTTGTCATGTCAAGGTTCCTATCAGATTTGTCTCGGAAAGACACATACTTTCCCCTGTTAGTTTCAAATGTCTTTAATTGCAGTGTACTTACAGAGCTTCTGCCTGTAGGCTCTGGCAGAGATGATGTTCTGCCCTGTGGCTCCAAGGGTTTTTTTTGTGCCAGCTGACTTTCCTAATTGGCAGTGTTCACTCTGCACTGATACGGCAAGTCATAAACTGTATAACAAGTGTTATGGGGGAGGGAAAACTGGCGAGAGGATTCTGGCGCTCCCTTGATACAAAACACTTACCCAGGAATGTGCTTATCTGGTGTATTCCCATCTCAGGCATGAGATGCTCTTGTATTTCTGTTGAAATAGAGATGCCCAGGAGAGGTTAAAAATGCTGCAGATGAACTTTCCTTGAGCTACAAGAAGGTATAACGTTACCTATGTCAGCTGGCTTGCCTCATCAGGACAAAGTATATATGTGACTGTCTTAACTGTCCTGAAATTCTGGGAATGTGTTCTAGGGGGATAGGAGAAGGAGAAATGAACGCCACAAATAGTCCGGAGCTGGACAGTAAGCCAGAGAGCTTTAAATTCTTAGGTGGGCCAATGTTTGGCACGTAGTCGTGTGGCTGAATGTGGAATCCCCCGAGGCTCAGTACTGGGGAACTGATGGGTATTGAACCGCACAGCACCCTGCCCTGCATCGCTCCCAGCTTGTCTGCAGGACCGCGACTCGTCTGTGCACCTCTGGAACAGGTTAATGCTCCAACTGTCGGATTTCTGCAGCCTGGGCTGCTATCCTGCTCTACCACTGAGCCCATAATCTAAAATATGATGCCCCAAAAGATTAGGCCATCAAAACAAACCTGAAAATGGCATGTTAATACTGTTTGTGGAAGTAGAAAGGGAAAAACATTTATGTTCAGTATAATTGCAGGTCACAGGAAGCTCACACTAGTGAAGGCCTGGCTGTGCGGGTGGTTTCCTAGCTTATAAGCTTCTGAAAAGAAAAGATCCGGGTGGTTTGAAGTGCTATAAGCATGGCCTAATGTGAATATCAGACAAATAACAAGGTGGCAGGTGTCCTGACTTTTACCAGCATCCAGGATGAATGAATAGGAAATGAATGCTGTTAGGCAGAAGCATTTATGTAGGAAGAAAAATGCCTGCTGTATGGCATATTCTGTACAGCTGGTCAAAAGAGATTGTGAAGAGACATTTCTTCTCTGAGTGTTTGTGTGGGCACTTCTTCAAAGCTTCCCATATTTGCTATGGAAATGTTGCGTAGCACGAAGAGAAAGAGGTGGCGAGTAAGTGGGAGATGCATTCTTTTAAAAGAAATAAGTAATTCTAAAACTTATCTCAAAATGAGAATTTCCATAAGTAAGCAATTTAGGGGAAGAAGGACTTCTGAATACTTATGCTTAGGGGAAGACGTTGCAATTAATTCTAATTTAAAGGTAGTTTGCCCTATCCTGATATGATCGGATTTCATTGAAAAAGAAGGGGTAGTCGTGCACTGACTTGGCAGAAGCAGAGCTGCTCAGGCCTATGAGAAACCTTGTGCTTTGGGATTACTCATGGCTTTTAACATTTGGCACGTACTTAACAGCTGAATTGTGCATGCTCTGACGCGCTCCCCGAGACCAGGGTTTGGACTCCCACAAACCCTGGAAATACTGCAGGGAGGATCTCGAGGTTGAAGTCTCCAATTCCGTTCAATAAACTCCTTAAAGCTCTGATTAAGCCTCCCTGACCCTGTTCCACGTGCAGTTTTCATTTGAATGCTTCACGTGGGTAACTCTCTGCTTGCGTGGGGAGAGCTTATGAGAGAGGCACTTTGCAAGCTCTGTTCCGAGCACCTTTGCCAGTACCAGTAGCTTGTGCAGGCTCCTGCTGGGGTTTGGATTTTTGCACGCCTGGCAATGTGATGATCTCCCTTGCAGCGGGAGTGGGTTGGATGCCTTTGTCAACCACTCTCAGGAAGAGGTTGTTCTGCTGAGCCTTGCTGCTTGCTTGGCTCTGGTGCTCATCGCTTCTGGCCTGAACTGGTTCATGGCCAGCTTTGTACCTGTTTTGATCTCACACCAATGTTGTCCTTCAGCGTAGACGCTGTTCTGCATTCTCAGTGCTTACTGCCTCTATACCTCTGCGCTTCTGAATAGCAGTCCAATGCTCTTTGGGTGGCGAGGCTTTTCCAGGCTTGTGAAACTTTTGTTCTCCCTGGGCACTGGCAGTGACTCAGCATCATCTCCTCGGTGTCTTGAGCATGCACCAACCAACCTGCTCTCTGTTAACTCCTGTTGATCCTCAGACTGCTCTGTGAAGGACTCCAGTGTGTGCTAGGAGCAGTCTGATACAGCCACGTTACTGCCTGCTCCCTGCTCTCTCCTCTTTTATGGGTTCTTTATGCTGCCTTTTCAACCAAAGGTAGGTAGGTCCATGGAGTATGGCATCAGGTGCCATCTGGAAATACAGCTGAGACTCACCGCTGGCCTTTGTCTGGAGGATCAGCGCACCTAAAACCAGCCCCCTCAGGGCAGCCTCGCACAACCCGCTGGGGAAGCTCTCTGCATGGTTCTACTCCACTTTCCCACTTACCTCCATCACATCAACTGTTCTTTGAAACTTGCTCTGAGGTGTCACATGGGAGCTGCCCTGACCTCAATACTTTTTCTCATGCTGTCGCTTGTCGGTTTTGCTGTATCGGCTGGGCAACAGAAGTAAGTGATTTTTCTATTTTTTTTTTTAAATAACCAAAACACCCGGATTCTGTAATCTGCTTTGGAATCTGACGAGCAGCAGATGGCTCCGTGCTCTTTGCCAGCACCCATACTCTCTATAGCAAGGAATAACTACGTCATGTTGTTCAACAAGCCACAGAAAATAATATTTTAATCCAACCTTGCTTCCCCCTTCCTCCTCCCACCCGCCCACCCCCTCTGTGGTTTGTTGTTTCACTCAGTAGCTTGCCATAACGCATTTAGTCCTGCCTGCCTCTGATTGGAAACACAAGACATGGCTTCATTACAAGCTCTATGGCTTCCCCCTACACTTAACATACCGTACAAATTGTTTGCTCAACTTTGGCATCTTGCCTCAGAGGAATTTTTGTCATTTGAAGGTTTTAAATCAGCTATTTGAGCCACTCACAATTGTAAATAATAGGCTATTAGTTTATAAGAGACATGCTTGCTGGCATTTCAAACCTCTCGGAGGGATCACACTGTCTTGGAAACCCTGTAATGCCTATGGAACTGAACGCTGTTAAAAGAAACCCCAAAACACTGCCCTGGGAAAATTCATTTATAGAAAATAAGTGAAATGAATAGATGTTTTTAGCCACATGTTACTCATTTGCTTTTTATTGCTTTAACATGTCTTCACTGGAACATGTTACCATCGGAGGCTGCTGGTGCCAGCTGTACACCTGGCTCAAGCTGGAAAGAAACAGTTTGGCCTTTCATCTTTTCTGTTTTCTGTTATGATTGGAACCAAGGATTGGCCCCAGATCAGACAAAGGGTGAGCTGAAAACCATCCTCAGAGCTGGTTTCTAGAGGAAGCCTTATAGGGTTCAGTGTGGGGGGTTTGGGTTTTTTTTTTTCCTTTTTGGAGCTCTTGTATCAAGTTTATATACTGGCAGAGGCAGGAAACCATTGTGTACAATATGGCAAACAGAGCTAGCAGGCAGCCGGGCCAAAGGCCATAAATTATTATTTTAATTTCTTGGTTTATGGTTTCTTGTTGACTCCAGATCAATAGGAAAAAGGTGCAGTGAGCCACCTCTTTTAATTAAAAGGCTGCTGTGATTAGGCTGCAGTGAGGGATGGAGAAAAGTGTGAAAAGGATATGCCTGGAAGCAGATGCTGGTTTCCAGTGTGGGGCGTGTTGCTTTCCTCTTTGCTGTGTTACTTGCTCGTGTTTTCTAGAGGCCAAGTTTCTTGAGGAGAAACCCAACTGCAATGCAGCACGCTTTACAAAGTTTCCTTCTAGCCTGTTTTGTGTTTGCATTCTCACATCCGAAGCCAGTGGACCTTGTTTCCCATAGAATAAAAAGGCAGTGTATTTTAGTGGAATCTTCTGCTTATTTTAAAATAATTCCAATTTCATTTCACCCTAAACTCAGGACACTTTCCCTGTAGTGCTGAGAAATCATGAGCATTTTGCACCTAACAGGTGCAGCAATATTTTTCTTTCCAAAGAATTTCCAGAATGAATTGCACATCTGTAACAAAGCTTGTATTTTTCTGCTCATCGCCTTCAGACATGGCCATAATTAAATGCAGATATTAAAACTGAAGCCTAGTTTATGTTCCAAAATTCTTAGGAGAATGACCCATCGTATGATACTTGTTTGAAGTCTTAGTTAACCTTTAATCATTTGATGCTGAGTCTGGCTTTGATTTTGCTGCAGGAAAAAAAGGTATATTTTGCAAAACCTTCAGGAAGGAAATATGCCAGTCCTGTGGCATTTCTCATTGTGCTGGGAATGTCGCATTTGAAATCTCTTAGGTGATAAAGTCTGTGGAATGAAGGCTTTTTCCATTTCCGTGCTTGGGCTCTGCCTCTTCTAAGGCTGGTGTGCAGTATTGGGACAGTAACTTAAATGTTGCTAAAGCTAACACGTGCGATGGAGACCTGGGACAGCTGAGCAGGATGGCTTGGTGCAGGTCTTGGATATGGAATTTCCTCAATACTAAGCTATGCTGAGTAGATACTTGAGGAAACACTTACAGGTGTTCAGAAAAGCAGAACTAGAAATGTTAAATCTTCAGCACATTCCACGATAAAATCGGAGCCAAAAGCCCTTCAGAAGCATGTCTGCTTGTTTGTTTTTGCCTTATGGGAGGTGCTGTTTAACTGACATCGAGCTGTTAGATAAGCCAGCCTCCGCCGTGCCAAAGAGCGAGGTGAAGAATTCCCCTCGCCCGCTCCCACCCAAGTGCATGGTATGGGAGCTTGAACTGATGCCTGTTCAAGTTGCTGTGGAAAATCTGCCTTCCACAGTGGGTTTGGCTCAGTGCCTGGGGAGCTGGGCTTCCCATCGGAGGTGGAAATCCTTAGGCAGTTTCACTGCTTGTGCAAGGTGGGCAAGGAGCCAGATGCCCTGGATCAGACCAGCCTTGCTGCACCCATCTCCTGAGCAAACCAGGGTTTCTAGCACTCCCGACCTCCTGAATTCTTCATGCCCGTGCCAGTGGTTGCTTTTCACCACAATTCCTTCCCTATAACTATCACAGCTGTTTCCTTCTCCAAAGAATGAGAAATAAACTCCCCTAGTTCCAGCCAAAACCTGATAACTGCTGGTAAGTGGCTTGTCAGCAGGGACTATGACAGGCGATGGTGCAAGTGAAACGGCAGCTCGTGGAGGGAGAGACGCGTGCTTCTAGCCAGGGTTGGAAAGCTCGTCCCCTCTTTAAGAGGCTGAACCCTGCATCTGCCATGGAGCAGGTAAAGCTGTCAGGCCAAGGGGAGCATGGAGTGGGCCTGGGGCCCCCCGGACTGCCGTGATGGGTTTGGGTCTGGGTCTGGGTGTTGCCCGGAGGCTTGGCCATGGGGTGTGCAGCTGGTGGACAGATCAAAGGGAGGGTTATAGTGGGCATGCACTCCCCAAAACGTTTTCTTCCTGCCATGTATGAATACTTGGCCAGTTCACTTGCAGTTTGGACAGGAGAATAGAGAGCGGTATTGGGGGGGGGAAGCATACTGGGCTTGATTTGGGGAATTCAGGCTTTATAAGTTGGTACATTCTTTCCTCCTGGTGCTGGTTGAACCTCATTGGGACATCTTTCAGCCCTGACTTATAAGTGCTGTTGCGGACTTGCTTTGGCCTGCGAGTACTTCTGCTGAACCCTAGTGAGAGTTGGGCATGTGCCCAAGAGCACGTGGAATCAGATCTACAGTCCTGTAAGGCTCCTGGAAGCCCTTTTAAGCTCACAAGCTTTGAAAATGTTTACTTACCCTGTGCTGAAAGATCTGCATGGACAGTCCTGGTTCTCCTATCACAAAGGACCTCTCCGTGGTAAGCTGGGAGAGACGCTCGGCTCTTTGGACTCGCTGCAGGCAGGTTTTGGTTTGGTCCCCAAATCTCTTTTTGCTTCAGCTTTCTGTGCGCTGATGATAAAACACTGCTGTGTCTCTCCAGGGGCTTGGGAGGATAAATACAGTAGAGATTTGTGAAACATTGCATGCAATAGAAATTGGGACTGGCTAACGCTGAGAGAGCTCTCTGCTGACATCTCCAAGCACCACGCTGCCCTTTCACGTATACTCTTACTAGCTTTCTTTTGCTTCCCTGAATGAACTCAGTTGAGTGATTCTCATGTTAATAGCAGAGACTGTTACATTGCATATTGCAGCATTCTTCCCTGCTGGCTGGGCTTTGAGTTATCAGACATGTGCTATTCTTCTGGGGTTAAACACACGATGTTGCAGATCCTTCTGCTTGCCATGCACCCTTTGCTTGTCCCTGTGGGGAGGGGAGGTGCAGGAGCCCTGGGCTGCTGATGGCACTGCAACCTGCAGATGGTGCCAGAGACGTGGACAAGAGCAAGCTGGTTGCTGCTGCAGAGCTTTCTGCCCAAATGCTTCTTTTGGGGAATACTGTGCTCAGTGGCCCAGAGGTAATACGAAGGTAATACTGGGAAGTAAGTGGAAATTGAGAGGAAATCTGTACCAAGAGTGTTCTGAAGTTCAGGGAAAGCTGTTATAAAACCTACTGCTTTAGGGTGTTGCGAATATTACCTTGAAGCAGGAGAAGCATTGAAAACAAGATGTGGAGAAGGTCCCCCACTTTTATAAAAAATTCTTGGTAGCTTCATCATTCTGCTGCATTGTATCTGCTCTAGTGCCAGTTGAGTCTGGTCCTGGACCCTGTTTGCGCAGTGAAAGATGATGGATGCAAAGAAAGCAGCAAGGTTTGCTCTTTAAGTGCCCTGTGAAGAAGAATATCTAAAGGAGGTGCACGTCCACTCTCAGCCTCATGTACCAGAGGTTGCATGCTAACTCACTTGTCCATCCCGTCTGGTGTTTCGGCTGTTCCATGAGCATCTCCCCTGGTTCTGAATATCCTTGAAGACATTTTCATTAGTCTCTCAATCTGAGACTGCTTAACACAGTTTAAAAAAACCTAAGGATAGTCTGGCAGGCTATTGAATTAATCTTTGATTGAGAAAACAAGGATGTCTGGAGAGCAGCAGTATATCTGCCATGGTTCATAGCTATCACAAGGCTGAAATACTTGCTCTCTTAATTTCCAAAGATGTCAGATTGACTGTTTGTTTCCCTGTTAAAAGCATTTGTAGTTGGTAAGAATTGGGGGTCAACTACAGGTTGTAATAAAAGAAATCCCTGGTCCTCCTGCTGCAGGGGATGTCTGCTTCCAGCACAAGCCTGGCATAAGAGCTCTGTTCACACTGGAACCAGCTGGATGAGCTCAGCCAAGCACAATTTCTCAGGGAAGCCTTGATTGTACAGACTTGGGATGCATCTTTCTCTTCTGAAAGAGGTGAAGCGTCCTGCCATGTCCCGCAAGAGCAGGGCCTCTTCCTACTGATGTCCAGAAGCAGCATCCTTGGAGGAAGCTGGGACCAAATGGTCGTTGCATGTGGCACTGGGTGAACTGGGTAGCGCCCAACCAGGCTCTGTGGGCTTTGTGTCAAAACATGCTTGCTGGCAGTGCTCCTGCCATGCCCCACGTGTCCACCATGCCGATTCCTCCACTGAATCCTCACTGAGCAGGCCACGTGTGAAAGGGATATTAGTTACAGACAGGGACTGACTCTTACCTGACTTTGCAATAGCCCGTGGACATAATTTATTTTCTGTGGACAATCCAGCTGGTTGCCGAATGGGGTAGCACGGATGGCATTTTCCTTTTCAAGTTTGGTTTCTGTGGAGACTAGTTTCTTCATAGGTGATAACTTTACAGAGGAGACTAATGACCACATGTTGATGAAATACTGCCGTGAGCCCATCTGGAACTGACCTGCATCTTTTGGGTAACAGCTGGTAAGCAAAGACAGCAGAGGGAGCTGCCCTAGCAAAAGTGGAAGAGGTTGACCCCTTTTCTCTCTGACAGGGCTGTTAGCTTTTTAGGATCAAAGCTTTTCACATTTGGTCCCTGTACTTGAAGAAGCTCAAGTGTTTCCACTGCAGACATTAGTGATTCTGGCTCTGCTCCCTGCCACCCATTCCCAGATCCACTTTGCGAGCATTCTCCTTGAAACTGTAGTTTACAAAAATAAAACCTAGATTAAAGCCAGTACAGCTGCCCTGAGGTTTGAATCAATGCTGGTATGATGTGTTGCCAAAGAGAGAATTACTCAGGAGTGTGGATTAGAGCTGTTTGTCTCCAGGAAGACCTGGTCTTCAAAGCCAGGGAATTTTCCCAGCTATAGCTGGTGCATCTTCAGCTACTAGGCTCTGGTGCCCTTCTCCCTGGGCACCAGACTGTCAGCTATCTCGTTTTTGTCTCAGCTTCATCTCCTTTCTTCCTATCTGGTTCAGGATTCTCCCATGCTCTTACTTTGGCTAGCATTTGCTGGCCAGGACTGCCCTCCAGCCTTCCCCGTTGCTGTCTCTCACCAGCTGTAAAAACTTCAATACTTTGAAAAATATTTTTCTTCCTGTTGGGAGAGAGGCTAGAATTTTTTTTTGTTTTGTTTGCTTGTTCTAAACAATCCATGCTCCTGCAGCACTGCTGAGGGTCTAAACGCTCAAGGAAGGTTTAGAAACTCCAGTTCTTAGCAGCTGCTGGGTCTGGGGAAAGAGACGCTGCTGCTGAGCTCTTGCAGGCGTTGTCTGTGCAGTGCTAGTGCCATATGGCAGCATCTCAAAGCAGCAGTGCACGGGCTCATGTGCCGGCCTGCACGCGGGGAGGGCTGAGGGTTCGGAAGAGCAAAGGGCTCAAGTCCAGGCTGGTGTTCAGCAAAGCACTTGGGGCCAAGTTTTTCCTCCCCCCAATGCCCCGACAGTGCACATTGCCACTGGAAAGGGCTCCAGCAAATGGTGGTTGGTGCCCTCTCCCAGCTGCAGCAGAAAGGCAGCGCTGGCCTCGTGGTCTGTAGCAGGTCCTGCCTCTTCCATGGTGAAGGCAGAGTGATGCTGGTTTCCCAAAGCTCCCTGCATGTTGTGCTGCTCCTCTGCACGCAGGCTGCTGGCATGCTGTCCTTGTCCCAGCAGCACAAGCTGGCCTGAGCGTGGCTCTGCAGCAGACCTGGGTGGCTCTCCTTTGCTTGGATGCCTTCAGCTTTGACCAGAGATGTGCCTGACCGGGATGCAAGCTCCTGACCTGGCTCTAAATACCAGCTCTCTGTAATTACCAGATGGATAGTCTGCCTCAAATTGGGATGGGATTGTTCAAGGAGCCATCTGACCACGTGCAGGAGGGGAGGCGAGGTGGAGAGGGTCATAGTACTTGTAGAAGCGATGTGAGAAAGCAAGCCTGCCCAGGGTCGCCTGTCCCCTGCCAAGGCTAATCTCAGCCTTCTCCTGTAACGTGTGTAACCCAGGACCTTGGACCATACCCCCTGCCCAGGGAGTGAAGAGCAAACTGATGAATTTCCCAGCCTTACAGGTGCTCAGCACTGGCTAAGGTGCTCAGTCTTCACGCTCGGCTCCTGGGTCTAGAGCTGAAACCCTGCATAGAGGTTTGGAGTCCTGCTTGGGATTGAAGCTCAGTGCTGGTGTGCCCTGTAGGGCTACAGCAGAAGTGAACACTGGATTTCTGACTGCAGGTTAGACCAGGTGCTGTTAGTAGGAGGGCTTAAGGGTGGCATCGCTGCACTGAGTGGCGTTGCTTCCCAACTCTGAGCCCAAATCCCATTGCTGCCAGGCGTGCTGTGGAGCCTTGCCTCTGTCTCAGGGCAGTGTTTGTTCTCCAGAAACTGTACATTCTCAGTTTCTAGAGCCAAAACTCTCTGTGGCTGCGATTGCTGCCTTTGAAGCAAGCTAAGCCTTCCATGGGCAGTCTTTGGACAAGCTTGGGCTCTGGCTCAGTGCTTCTGACATGAAGCGTTCTCTACCCCTCGTATCACCCGCGTTTCTGGGGATTTGTTTCTAAAATACGTTAGAAGAAGGGGAGGAAGCTGGCAGTCCCAGGGGAGTTCTGGATGGTAAATCCGCAGGTCACACCAAGCTGAAGCCATCGGAAAGAAAGTGAAAAGCAGGTGGTGTCTGATGGGAAGGGAACAGGTCCTTTGAGCAGGCTGGTAGGAAATGGGGGAGAGGAAGGTGCTGGGGAATTCTCCAGTGTGTTTTCGGAGAAGAAATGATTGAGGCGGCGGTGGATGTTTTGATGGATTCAGGCTTTATTTATTAATGTTCCATTTTTGGCTTGTTTGTCCATCTCCTTAACAAGGTCATGGCTGTAAAACAAAAATAGCATCCATGATGGATCTCAGTCTTGCCTATTAAATCTCTTTTAAAAATGCAGTCTGGATCATTAAAAATAAAAATCCAGCCTGGCACAGAGGAAAGGTGAGCCACCAGATTCTCCACTGAATAGAGAATTTCTTCCAACAACTGAGGACCTGCTTCCTTATGTGTCGAGACCCCAGGATGGTTTAATTTCTGTGTCAGTGCTAATTGATTGGAAGCAACAATTTTGCCAGACAAAGCTGTAAATTAGTTTCAAATGGGGGAAACAGGCCACCCACTGCCCAAATATCATATTGCAGTAACAACATTAAACATCGAGCAAACCATAACCCAGGGAAGGAAAACCCAAGTGAAACCAGATTTCCACTCATTCCCTTTCCCCAGGAAAGTGGAACCAGATGGCTTGTGGCTTTGATAATAAGAGAGACTGATTCTTTCAGATACAGCTTAAGCTAAGTATCGCACAAAGGGATGGGCTGAGAAGCAAAACCTCACAGGCATGAATTCTGCCTCTGGAGACCATCGGCATGTGAAACCCTCCCAATAAAAACATTACAGAAAATTGTCTTCCTAATTGCAACTGAGCCCTTCTTGCTTGGACGGCCCCTCTCATCGCCTCGTGCGAAATACCAGCTCCGCTCCCACAAGTTTCAGCCACTTATGCAAATCCTTCCTTGCATTTCATGCAAGGCAGCGGGTGCCCGCCCTGGCTGGGAGCGTTTGCAAAGTGCCTGTGCGGCAGGGCCTGGCTTTGGTGAGGGGTTAGGTAGCTTTGTGATACCCAGTGCCCGCACCCTACCTCTGCGGCCAAACTTTTGGACCGATCCAGGGACTGTCGGGGCGAAGAGTGCTGAGTAGCTCTGAGGTTGGGCCACAGCTTCGTGGTGGAGCTTGAGCTGACTCATAGTCTCCGCTAATTGGGAGCTCTGCCTTCTCAGAGCTGTTTCCTGCATTGCTCGCTGGGTCTGACGCTGCATGGGTCTGTGATAACAGCCCCGTGCACGTGGTGGGCTGCTGGGTTTCAGCCACAAGCACTGCGCTCCAGTGAAAACTCACGTGTTCTTGATTTGCCTGTGTTAAATGGTCAGCTTTGTCAGTCTTCTGTTTGTGTTACCTTCAGGGCTGGCTGGAAACAACCGTTAGGTCCTTCTAGAGACCAGGTGGGCTGTGTTGAGCATCAGCACACCAAAACCCGTATCTGATCCAGGTCTGGTGCCCTGGCATTCAGGAGGTAAAATTTCTTCTGGGTAAAGATCTCTTTTGGCTTATTCTCCCCTTGTGAAGCAGAAGGAAGGAGCCCATCGTGGGGAGATTCTTTCTATCGTGCCAAAGATAGCCCTGCCTGTGCTGTGCTGCCTGCTTTGTCCGTGTTGCCTGCCCTAACAGGGGCACTCTGGCAGCAGCAAACGCTGCCGTGTATGAGGAAGGTCCCCACAGGGAAATGAAAGCGTGAGACCTGGTTCCAAGCTCAGTGCAATTATGCGATTATCCACATATTCCTGTAGCATCTCGTGCTCTGTTCCTGGGGCAGCACGTTGGTGTGCTGGGGACAGACGAAAGCTGTCTCTCCCCTAGAAAAGCTGGTGGCAATTCCTTATGACTTCTGTGGAGTTTGGTTCTGGGCACAGAAAACTTCATCTCTTCTGGGGAGTCCTCCTTTCTCCAAGCTGGTGCCTCCTGACTGTCGCAGTGTCTCTGGGCTGTGGGGGGACCTGAGGGAAAAGCTTTCTGCCTTCTTCCCATTTTTTTGGTTTTATGTTTGGTTTTAAAATATTACTTTTTTCCAAGCCAAGTCTTCCCACAGCTGCCCTGGGAGTTGGCTTGGCAGGGGTGTTTCCTTGAGCTGGAGAGAAGCAGGTACGTGGTGAAGTGAGTAGTGGTGGAGCAGAGACAAGGAGCTCCTGTTAGCAGCTTTTGGAAAGTGTATAGGCTGCCTGGTGATGGGTTCAGGGGAGCAGTGTGTACGCTGTGCTTGGATGAGGGCTTTGAAAAACCATCAACAAATAATTGCAATTTCCTCTTCGCCTTGTGGTAAGGCTAGATCCGAGCCTGAGAAACCACTGCTGCTTGCTGTAATGATACACAAAACAGAAATCTCCACCTAACCCAGTACAAAATGCTGTGCAATCACTTCTAAATCATTGTGGGTTGCTTTAGCCACAGATGCAAAGTCTGACATCCAAATGCACAACAGAAGGTGGGTAGGAAGTGCTACGCAGACCTACATATGTGTGTATGCTGGTCTTCCCTGGTTGCGGAGGGGTTTTTCTTTCTCTTCTTCACCCAGAGTAATCGGGGAGAAGGAGGGTTGTGTTTGTGCATGGATCTGCTGGGCTTTCTGCCATGCAGTGAAATGCTGAACGATGGATGAGGCTGGAGGGTGCTTGGCTAACCAGGCCCTCGAAGAGACGGAGTGAGTGCTGGTGGTTGCTTTCTGCCCTCGACTGTGCTTGTGCTGCTCTGCAGGCTTCGCTTCAGTCACACGTGGGTGGCAAAGGCAGGACACAGCTTCAATCTACAGTCCCTGAATATCCTGCAAACCCTGAGGGAGGGGGGTCTGGCAGGTAAGATGCACGGGACGGGTGCTCATCTCAGCCTCTGTGGAAACAAGGCACTCCATCTCTGCGCGCTCCTCTGAAATGGGGCAGGACTTCCATCTCTAGTCGCGCCTGCCCAGGTGAAGCCTTCTCCTGACCTCTCCCCAGAGCTGTCTCTCGCTACACGTGGACAGCTTTCAGCAGTTGCCTGGCTGGAGGCCTGGTGATGCTCTGGCTGTTGTACCTCCTGTGTCCCAGCCTCTGCATGGCAGCTGGGTCTCGCCCGTGGAAAAAGCCACCTACCAGTGCACTTGTACTCATGGCAGCTGGGGCCGGGCTGTGCCTGACAAGCGGCAAAGCTGTTTCTCTGTTCCTTTGGCAAAGTGCTTGTGAAACACAGGATGACACAGCCTCAGAGACGGATAGGAAATTCCCATCACAACCGGAGAACACCCCGTGGTCCTTGAACTTGTGAGGACTAGCAGCTATCATTATGCATGCGGCATCTTCCCCCTGAGTGCCTACGGAATTACAATGCTGGGTTCTCCCAGGCTAATCGCTGTTTTGAACAACAAGATTGATTGCTTTCTCTTTTAATTATTTGCAGATCACTGAGACTTTGCAAAATGCTCTAGGTGACATAAACTGCAGTTTAGTGTGTTAGCATTTGCCCGTTTTGGGGATTTTTCAAGCTTAGCCACCAGCAGGGCTGTGGGAAAGGAGGAATGCGAACATCTATGTCCTCTAATGACCTGACTCGCATAGGTGCATTATCATATACATGCCTTAATGTGAGGCTTTGGGGAGCAGACTGGGCGTCTCCTCCCTGTCCCCCATCCCTTTCTGATTACTGTGGATGACTTCAAGCACTTAACAGCCTTTGGCTGCTAATTTGCAGCTCAAAACTGTCGGTAGCAAATTAGATTGTGCCCATTTGTGTGACGCTGACAACCTGGATTCACGCTATTCAACACGCTGCTTCCAGGCAGCAACACCTCCAGTACCATCTGCCCGAGGTTGTGGGGCTCTTGGCTCATCCGCACTCCCTGTGCCTCTCTGTTGGAGGGTCACTCTTCTTCCTTCATCTCTGCTGACCTGGAAATTGTTTCTGCAAGTGCTTTGTATATGAGTTGTCTGGCAGAGGCTCTGCCTGGGAGTCTTTGTGGCGTGCTATTTAAACCTCACAGATCTCTGCCTTCTTAAAAGGTCACAATATCTGCATAGACTTTTACAGCTAAAGCTGCTGGAGGGCTGGGGAAGATATTGTGCTTGTCGAGTCACATTCGGCAGAGAGCAGCTATTCCCGTCGTCACACAGAAATAGCTTTTCTTGTTCTGGGGAGGATGCTTTGCTCTCGGGCTCCTTCACCTGCCACAGGGTACGCAGACGCCCAGTCAAAATGCAGGGCTCATCTGAGGCTTCAAAGTCACGGCAATGCGATCTCCTCCAGAGCTCCCGCTGAACAGCACGGTGCAAGCCCAGTAGCTGTTCAACTGAGCGAGTGTCTTCCAGCATCTCCCCTCCATCTTCTGGCTCCTGAGGGGCGCAGGAAGGAGCCATGTGGGGACTCAGCTGTCCCTGGGGTGGCCCCAGCTCCCGGCGGGAGCGGGAGGACCCATCCCAGGCCAGGTAGGAGGATGCCGAGTGCCACCTTGTCCACTTGACTGATGATTTTTTGTGCTTGAAGAAACAAATGAGCTGTAGGGAAATGCGCGTCTGCTATATATTTCCAATTAAAGCACAGCTTGGTGCTGATTAGATCTAGAAGTTACATCAAGAAAGGGGAAAAATGTAAATAAGCAGTATTATTTTTTTTTTTCCCCCCTCATCCTTTCAACAGATGGAGCCGTGCTGATTAGATTATCTGATCTCTTTCTAAAGAACAAATTGTTGATGGGAAGCTATCTTTGTGGGTTCGAAGCACGCCCGGCGCTGACTCTGCTCCGGCTGCGGGGATGACGCTTTGTTTGTTCCCCATGTGCCGAGCCGCTTCCGCCGGCCCCGGCAGGCAGCCGGTGCAGCCTGGGCACCGTCCCCGCGCCGGTGTCAGCAGCCACCGACCGCTCCTGCTGATGACGGGCTGGCTCCGTCTGCTTTCGGGAGTAAGGTTTTTCTTAAATGAAATCACTTCCTTGGAGTAATTACATCAGCTAATTAGGGACCTAATTGGCTAATTAGAGCAAAGTGACAGTTCCTTCGCTGCACGGGGAAGGAACACCGTGTAACCGTGTAACGGCAGGAAATCTGCAACGCTCCTTGCAGCCTGCGCCTGTGGTGGTGGAGACAAGTGGCGGCGGCGAAGCTGGGTGAAGCCGTCAGCCCGTGCTGTCCTTCGGCTGCCTTGTGAGCCTTGTCCGGAGGGACACGAACTCCAGGCTCCAAGAGCTGCCCTTGCAAGCAGGCAGTCTGCTCTGCCCGGTGCCGGGGTTGTGGGAACGTGGGCAGAAGCTGTGTTGGATCAGTGCCGAAGGTCTCGTGGGGAAGCGGGACATCGGGTGCCATCAGCCTCCAAAAGTGTCGTCGGAGGCAGTGGCTGGAGCACGGCAGAGTGCTGCTAGCTTGAGCCCGTGCTCCCTTCCACAGGGCTCGGCTTTGCTGGTGTATCTCCTGATCAGAACAGTTTGGGAAGGACCAAAGGGAAAGGATGGATTTTACTTTCACCCTTTTTTTTGTTTGCTTCAGACAAACTGAGACGCGAGCGCTGCCCGAGCCTGTGGTTTGGTTTGGCTGCATCTTCGGGAAGCCGTTGGATGTGGTTCGGTTGTCGAGGGCCTGGGGTGGGAGCTGGAGACCTGGATGCCGTTCTCCGCTCTGGCACTGGTTTGGTGTGGCCTTGAGCAAATTTCTCCACAACCCTAGGCCACTTTTCTACTCTTTTGCCAGCCTTGCCTTATAAGTAATCTCCTTGGAGCAGAAACATGTCTGTGTGTATCCACAGTAGAGCTCTGATCTTGTTTGGAGCCACGTACACTCTATCTCAAAATGACTTGGGCATCTAAATACTGCCTTACTATTTCTGTGAGCATCCAGATCTGAAATTTGAGTTCTTGTTCCTGTGTGATCTAACGCTAAAGGACCGTAAAGTCTGGCTGGCATGTGTGTTTCTGCCAGCAGGCACCTAGGCACCAAGATATCCATTACCTGTTATTCCCAGCACATCCGAGTCCTCCGTGTGTTGAATAGCTTGTGTCTGCCTCCGTCTCGGGATGCACAGACTAGGTGTTCTCAGTTGTCATATCCAGGGACCTCGGTCCAGTAAGGTCCGTGAGGGCCAGAGCAGCCATCTGGGTCAGCTTGTGGGAGAGCAGAAGGTGGTAGGTACCTTTTTACCAAGTGCAGGTTGCAACATGCACCCGGGGCAGCCGGAGGCTGGCCATACCAGCCTGAGATGCTTGAAAAGGTCACACTTTGCATGAAATAACTGTACATGATCAAGGCCAGAGAGACTGACCGCCTCTCAGCTGTGCGGGGCTCAGAGGGGAGCCCTGGCTCCAGCCCGCACCCTGACGTGTGTTCAGCCTGGCCGAGACCCTCCACTCCGGGCTGTCTGCGCTGCGTGTTGGGATGGATGCCTCTGCTCAAAGCAGCAAATTTTGTGTGTGGTGTTCTCCTTGGCGTTGCCTACAGAGCATCTCTGCAGATCCTGCCTGGCCCTGCCTTCGCCGTTGGTTTAATGCAGGCAGGAGGGCTGCGGTGGGAGCCCCGCGAGCTTTCCCTGCCCCACGCGCGTTGCAATGGGAATAATAAGAGCAGCCTGTTCGGTACCCGTGCGTTCCTCCTGCCCAGCAGGCTCATTCCCATGACTCGAGGGCACGCGGTTTCCTCTCTGGAAGCACTGAGGATTTTCAGGTCGTGTGGTACAACCTCATGTCTTTATGCATCGATGCGTTCTTTCATCCTAAAGCTCTAGATAAGCCCAAATTGTGGCCCAGCAAGAGCCAGGGGTGCTCCCAAAGTCCATCCTTCCATCCCTCTCATTTCCTAGAGTCGTCCCGAGCTGTGCGTTGGTGCCAATTCTCGCTGAGCGGAGGAAAGCCTGGCTGGCGAGGCGGCCGCGCTGCTGCTTGGGAGCGGGATCACAGCTGTGGGTCCGCCACTTTCTGGCAAGTCCAAAGCCCCAAGCAAACTTGGTTGCGGTGACTGAATTTCATGTGAAAACACTGCAAAGTGGAATTTCTCACGATCTTCATCCGACAATAAAACCAGCAGGCTGAGTTCGCTCACAAACCAGCCCCTGCGCACCCCGTGACGGATATAACCTGAGATTGGAGTCTGGACTGAGGGCCAAAACCAAGAGGATTTTGTATGGTTTTAAGTTAATTGTGAACATTTCACCAGGTTCTAACGTATAGTTACTTGTTCTGGTAACTGCTTATTTGGTATTTAAATTACAGCAAAGGATACTCCCTCTGACGCTGTAACGCAGTCTGCAATCTTCCTCTTGCTTTATATATTTGCCACGAGGTACCGTGCAGCAACGCCACGGCCCTCTCGGGGGAAGAGCTCAACCTGCTGCGAGATGTTTTTGCAGCTGGGAGAAAAAGGCCTTGTAACGCTTAAGGATAAATTGGTTTCAAAGTATTTTTGTAGTGCATAAAATAATATTTTATATATATATAGAACAAAACAGGCCAGGAAAGGATGTTAAATTCTGCCAGTAAATCGCTCAGGGAATTTTTGTTCGACTCTATTTCTACCGGAGGAAAAATCTGACCGTGATCACGGTGTTAAGTGCCAAGCAAACGCCTCGACCGAGAGCCAGGGCCGCCTGTGGTCTCCGGCGGCTGAAGGGTGACAACCGGCACAGCCGGGTGCTGCTCTCGCTGGGCGGGCAGCGCAGGGGCCTGCGGAGTGAGGCATCCCGTGGGCACGCGATGCCTCGCTCCCTGCCGTACAGCCCTTGCCTCGAGTGGGACGGAGAGCTTAGCCTGACGCACGCGGGGCCAATCCCGGCCCCCTGGGATGGCCCGGCAGCCTTTCCTTCGCCTTCATGGGATGATGTGAATTAGCTCGGGAACCAGCATCTTCCTGGCAGAAAATTTTTAAATGAAAGAACCTTTCTTATAACTGGTTGCTCACAGAATTTGGGTTTCCTGGGGAGTTTGCTCCGCTAACCTAGGAGGAAGCAGCGCTCCTGAACAAGCCTTTCTCTTGTCTCTCTTCCTTGAAATATAATTTTGGTTCCTAGAGGAAAACAAAAAAAATCAGTTTCAAATCGACGTTTTGACTTGAAATGTCATTTTGTTTTTAATTGAAGAACCAGAGTGAAATGACATTTTAAGTCAAAATGTTAATGTTTTGTTTAGACATCTCCCATGGGAAAATTTAAATGTTTCATCAGAGCTGACATTTGCCTGTGAAAGAATCCCAAAACCTGGGGTTTCCTCCAAACAGGGGTGAGAAGGTTTTCTGCGCTGGGTGTTTGAACAGGCTCTGCAGAAGATCTGGTTAGCGAGGGGCGGGCAGGGCTGTCCTCAGGTGTGTCATTAACCAGACCTGCTCGGGCTGCTCCTAATAGCAGAGAAGGAGTGGATTGAACACTCCTTCAGCGGAGGTGAGCGGGTCACCAGGCTAATGCCGTGCTATTAAGCTGCTGCATCTCAACGAAATCCTCTGGCACTTGAAATAATGAGCTCTGCTAATTCAGTGTGTTTTATACGCCCTTGCTTAGATGGAGAGATCCTGCCTTTCCTCCGCTCATCAGGCTAAGCGGTCCATCCCGAAACCCGTGGGTTTCACTAATTCCATTTCAAGGAAACGCTCAATTACTGTAAAGTAAAGGTTTGCTTTGCTGGAGAGCTCCATCTGCAGAAGGACCCACTTGTGCAGCAGCGAGACGCCCCTCCCGCAGGGCTTCAGCCGGACTTTGTGGCGATTTCCAGGGAGAAAGGATCAGAAGATCGAACGCACTGAAGAGGATTTCTCCCCCACATCACCCGACCCATGTTAGCGGTGAGGTTTCCTAAACCCATCGCACTCCTGCGGCACAAGGGCACAACTTGCTCTTGCTCTGGGGACACGTGTGCGGCTGAGTGGCTGCGACGTGCGGGAGCGGGTGCTGGGGTGCCCTGGGAAGGGCGAGAGGAAGCACGCTCCGGCAGCGTGGGAGCGGGATGAGATGGGGAGTGACACCTTCCATGAGCGGGACAGTGCTGGCACGCCTGCCGGAGCCCATCGCAGGGCAGGAGCAATTCCTTACTGCTTGGGGTCTGAGCAACGCCATGTGGATGGGCAGCTCTGGGAGGGCTGGGGAAGGTCCTTCCCTTTGGCCACCTCCCTGGGCTGCCCTCATGGGAGAGGGAGAGGAGGGGAGGGGGCGCAGGAGCTGCCTGATCCGGCATGGGGGAGCGCGGCAGTCCACCTCTGCTCCATGGTGTCCTCGCTGTAAGGAGCAGGTCTCCAGCTCCCACCAGGTCGGGACCACAGCTCCACCTCTTCTTCCTCCATGTTCAATGGAAACAGCTCAAAGTTAGACAGAAATTGCAGGGCAGGAGTGTTACCCAAGAAGGCTAGAAGAGATTTTGACAAAGTAGATCATCTCAGCGGCAAGATCAATGAACTGGAAATGTTCGAGGACGGGAGAGGGAAGAAATGCTTTTGGGGAAGGGGGTCTCCTGCCGGACTGAGAGCTGCGTGTGCCTCTGGGCTCGGGGCCGAGCTGCTCCGGGTACAGCTCGGAGCAGGGAAGGGCGAGGATGAGACGCGAGCCGTGCTACGTCCACCAGCACGAGCTGGTTCATTGCTGCAGTGCCAGACCTCACTCCCTTATGTTTAATGCCTTCGTGCGGGCGATGTGCTCCTGCAGCTTAGTGCTGCCGGGGGGCCACTCCCGCAGCGTGAGCAGACAAACTGCTGCCCAATGGTACCAGGGATCTGGCGTGAGAGCAAGATTCGAGCTGGCCAGAGCGTCTTTAAACCGCCAGCTCTGGGTGGCTTTTGCTCATGGTAGCTCCATTTTGATACACGCTGCTGGTCTGTTATCGGTAGCAAATGAAGCAAAAAAACCCAACCCCAAAACAGAACAAAAGAGGACCCTTCCCCACTGCCTGCTTTTCTTTCTGGCCAAATTTGAGAAAATGCCGTGAGTCTCTGAAGACACCGAGCAATGGCTCCAGCAGCCGCAGAAGCAGTTGACAGATTTGCCTGAGTCTCCTGAAACACCCGAGTCCTGGCCGGTTCAGGTGGTTTTGGCTTCTCCGCACCCGGGGATATGTGAGCAGGCAGCCTGCCGGCTCCCAGGAGCCAGGGACGGTGCTGAGCCTCTCGGGAGGAAATTAAAAATACATCGATTCTTATTCTCAGACATCTTGCCCGGGGGTTCATGCGGTGTCTGTTTTTTTCCCCCTTAACCAGAAAGAAAATAACTTTCAAAAAGCTTTGGTGTTTGCTTCTGCCTTGGCAGCGTCTCCGCTGTGGGAGCGTGCTGGAGGGATGGGCTGGTCTGCGTCAGCGAAGGGGCTGCTGCGGGGAAAGCACTGGGGCTGCGGAGCTGTTGCAGGACTGTCTTAAAAGCTGGAGAGGATCCGGCCCTGGGGATGCTCCCGCAGGCTCAAGCAGCCAGGGATCAGCCTCCCTCCCTCTGGCCGCAGCCGGGGGCACGGGGAGCGCACCGAGCATGCAGAGACACTGAGAAACGGCACGGGGACAAGGGACTTTGGCTTGGGCATCGCTTCAGGGCCCATCTTCTGCCCAGGAACACGCTTGTAGCCTCTAAACGAGATTCCAGTTTGGAGCTAACAAATGCTGCCAGCGCAGAAAAACACCATTTCCCAAACGTGCTTTCCAGCCTTGCCCTGGCTGCACTCGTGCTGGGCCCTGGGCGCTGCAGTGCTTCCCGGCGCAGTGGGAGCATCGCGGTCCTCCGCTCTTCCCAAGACGCAGGTTTTCCACTTCTTTTCCTGTTTTTGTTTTGTGACAATAAAATCCCTGCGGCGGTGCAGAGCTCTGCAAGCAATCCCTGCTGGTAAAAACACATCAATCTGTGTAGCATCCACCGCGATCTGGGGAGATAGTATTGTACTGTTTAGTTTTGAGGTGTTTGCAAATACTAAAATTATCTTTAATTATTGCTCAAAACCAACCGAACAACATCTCCTGTGCACATAAAACCCCGCCGTGTTAAAGTGCTGGGCTCCGCAGCAGAGCCGGCTGGCAGGCGCTGCGGTGTGCCGACGTGCGGTGTATCCTCTCTGCCAGCAGGACCAAAACCCTGGAGGGGCGATTAGAAGGAGGCTTTTGGCTTGTCATTTTGCTCTTGTGGGTTGTCAGGCTGCTTTGTCTGTCTGTATTCGCCGGGGTTTTTTTTCCCCCCCTTGCCCGTCCCCTTTCGGTGAAGCTTGGAGGAAGGAGGCGGCGTTGCTGTGACAGTGCCAGGGCGAGCGCTCGGCCCTGGGAGGACAGCAGGGTGTGCTGATCAAAGGTTGAAGCTGAGCAGTTGGTCCTTTTGGCTATAGCACGCGTCTCTTAATTTCACTTGAAGGTCCCTGCGAGCACGCGCTCGCTCTGGCTGCCAGCATGCGACCGTCATCTCGTATTAATAACGCAGCGGGGCTCGCCGAGTCTCCTCTCTGCGGGGAATATCGCAGCTCATGCCTCTCGTGAGGAGCGTCCTGCCCTTCGCCCGGCCGCCGCCTGGCGTTTTGGCTGGGGGAGGCCAGGAGGGTGAGCTTGGGCGAAGGGCGAAGTTCCCAGCTTCAGCTGGACATTTCAAGTTTCCCATTACCCGGAGAAACCACAGACCCATCTGTACTTTAGTTTAATTGCTGCTTTTCTGAAACACTTCAAAGAATGTTTCTAACCGCAGTATGTGGCACATATTATTAGATTTGTTTTTGGAATATAATGATAAACTGTTGCCATTATGGAGGTAGACATAATTATCTGAAATCTATTTTAATCTATTCTGCCTTTTAAATATTCTATGTTCCCTTTTAATAAGAGGTAGCATCCACCCTTTGATGTTATAGCGGAGGTGTAGAAAGCTCTCCTCTCCTTGCTGCAAATGTTAATTGAATAGCCTCCCTTTCTCTTCATTAGCTGCATTAGCTTGCATTAACACCTTTTAATATCTCTTTAAAATCTTGTTCAATTTACTTTCTTTAATCTTTTCCTTTCCCAGAGTGTTGCATCACTTTGATCCTCATCTTCTTCTTTTCTTTGATGACAACTTTGAGTTTAATTTGTATTTGAATTGAAATGGAAATTTCCTAATTCCCCAGAATTCAGCGTGCAGTTTACACGGTTTTGGCATCTGCATTAGCATTTGGTGCTGTCCACGCGGGGAGGGGGAGCCGGGGGGAGGGAAGAGTGCAGCCACCGAGATTGCTGCCTGACAAGGCAGCCGCTGCCCCGCCGTCCCCTCCTCGCGCGCACACGCGCAGGCGAGCCGCTTTGCTGTCAGATGCCTTGAGCGTCACAGACAAGGTTAATAAAGGCCTTTCTGCAATGCCTTCTTCTCGAGGGCCTGGCTCCCAGACCCTGGGCGTTCTTGGTCGCGTCAAGCCGTGCGGTGCTGTGCCGAGCTGTGCCGGTGCTCAGCACCACGCAGCACGCTTCCACGAGGTGCGCTTGCAGGAGCAATCCTCCGCTCCCTCCGCATCAGCAGGGCAGCAGCGCTCCCGAGCAGCCCGCAGAAGCCCCCTCGCTGCTTGGCAGCCCCCAGATCTGAGCTGGGCCAGACAAGGTCTCCTGGGCACCGGCACAAAACCATTTATCATCGCCTGCCCTGCAGACACAGCGAGGAGATGCTTAGTTAAGCCTCCCGTGGGTTTTTGCAGGGGAGCAGGATGGGTGACGTGTTCTTCCCCTCTGCCGGCCCCCTGCTCGCTGCTCTCGGGGCCGGCCGGGGCTGGTGGAGGTTTGGGCAGGGGAACCGGCGTGGGCAGCACAGCCAGGCCCCGTCTGCCCATTGCAGAGCTGCAGGCTGCACCGTGGAGTTCCTGGCAGGGATGCACGAAGAGGGGCAAGTGCTGGAGCACGGTCATCAGGCGTGGGCATTTTTGTGTTTACCATTTAGCGGCCTGAGATAAACAGTGCGGGAAAGGGTGCTGGCTTCTCCCCGCCTTCTCTTCCCAGGCAATGTTATGGAGTAGGACCTGGGAAGCACTTCAGCCGTCTCAGCCTTGCTGATGAGTGAGCAGTATCTCAGCTTGCCTTTTAGTCCTGGGTAACGAGTGGTAGCAACTTCTGTTTCAGTGCTCAGGGACCTTTCTTTGCTGCTCTCCTGATGCCTGGGGATTCACTCGCAGCACATTTCTGCTCCTGGGCTCTGAACAGTGGAGGATCCTGTTCATTGCAAGCTGTTCCCGGTGCCAAGTACTGCTGCATCCCGCCCCATTCTCCAGGGGCGGATGTGTTCATTCGAGGTATGTTGTAGACCTTTAATAGAGGTATTGGTATCCTTTCTGCAAGTCACCTTAGCGTCACCTTAACCTCAGTTCCGCCCAAATCGTTTGGCCTTTTTGTTACAAACTCTCTCTGATGTTGGTGAGCAGTCTTCAACCTGGACCTGATGCTGGGATAACGATGTCGTGATTTCCCACTCCTTTGCTGATGTGTAGCGCTTCGTGGATCTCAACGCCCGTGAGCCCCTTTCTGCTGAGGGTCGGTGTTGTGAGCTGGGCAGAGAAGCTCTCTGCAGCGTGCAGCAGAGACCTTGGCAATCGGCAAAGCCGGGGAGTGTTACTGAGGGCTCGTGGCCACCAGAAACGGGCATCTTTCTCGCTCCTTGCACTGATGAGTACCCAGAAATGGGGAGCTCCTGCAAGCCACAGGCTCGGACCTGGAGGCTGCCTGGGGCTGGGAGGGCACGGCAATAGCTGCCAGGGAGCCTTGTGCAAGCTCCTTAGAGGTGTCTCCCAGTGAGCGGCATTCCTGATATTCATCTCCATTTTTTGCTGCTTTTCCTTCTTGTTTTTCACATGGACAGCGGTCAGACTATACTGAGAACTGAACGCAAAGCATTATGAGGCCGGGAAGGTTTATTGCTCTCTCTGCAATTAAATTAAACACCAGCCATGGAGGCTCAGGGTACACGTGGACGGTTAATTGAGTTCTTCGTGCCTACCGCCTCCGCCCTGCTTTCACCCTGCAGATACCTGCGTAGTCCCCAGCGCCCTGCGGCTGACTCCGTCCCCATAGAGCTCTGTCGTGGGCAGAGACGTGCTGCCAGCGGAGCCTGGCGTCCTGGCATGGGGGAGCCTTGCTCCGAGCCAGCGCTGCCCCAGGAGCTGCTTTGGCAGAGATGCAGAAAGCTTTCTGATTTTTGAAAAATTTTTTTTTTAGGATTAAGGTATAATAAATCACCTTACTCTTTAGAAAGAAATAGTAATTTTTTAAAGACTTTATCCCTGATGCTCTTCATCAGAGCACTTGATATCTATGAAAAACAAATTGGCGTGGATTTTAACAATAGCATCAGAGATGAATCACTTTTTTCTGAGTGCTGTGAATAGTACTTGTTGAGTCCAAAAGAAGAGATTGTTGATTGATACATTATTCACAGGCTTGATTTCTTAATTTCTACAAATATTTTCTTTCTTTGTGTGCATTCGCCCAGTCCTTCAGATGAATAACTTTGATATAGGGAAGCCCGTTACCATGGGCTGCTGGGTTACATGGCTTGGGTCTTGTTTTGCAGTGGGTCGCTTAGCATGCAAAATTAATAAGGAGCAGAGATGAGCCTGCGATCCTCCCTCCTACCTCTTCGAGCCTGAGTATCGGAAACATGGCGATAGTTTCTGGTAGTGCCAGGCGGATGATTTATCTCTGCGTTACCCATCCCTGCAATTGCCCTTGGGGGACGTAAGGAGGGACCAGAGGCCCCAGCATCCACGGGACCTTGGCGTCACGTGCGTTATCCCTTACATACAACCACGGGCTGACGTAGAAGCGGTGTAACCCGGAGCTCAGCTGGATGCTGGATGTGCTCCAGCCCACCCCACCGGCTCGTCCCCCTCCCTCAGCCCTGTCATCCGCCTTCAGCCTCCCGGCCCTTCCTTGCAGGACGCTGGGTGAAGCTGCCGGTCCCCCCCACCCTCCGCGGGGCTCGACACCTCCATCGCTGCCCGCCGGCAGGTCTGAGCGCGAGGACGCGGCCAGCGCTTTCAGCAAAGCCGAAGCGATGCTTGCTGTTCAAATGAAGCCGTCCGCCTTTGCTGCGGCTCGGCAGCGGGGGGACGACGTTGTCCTCTTAAAGCTGACAAACGATCTCTGTCTCCAGTATGGAAATGAACTGATCTCAAACCTCCGGGGAGAAGGCGTTACGGTTGTGGAGGACTGTGCCGTGCCGTGCTGCCCTTGTCAGACGACTGCGCACTCTCGCCTCCGCGGCTCTGCCTCGGAGAGATGGGAATTTATGGGATGTTTTGCATCTTTTTCCTCTTTAATCCCTGTAAAGGAAGCTCTGATTTTTGAAGCATTGCTCTTTTCCTTCTCTTCCTTTTCTGGGAAGAGGAGCTTTGCTTGGAGGCTTGCACTTTGCAGATGCTCCTGGGGAAATGGGAGATTTGTCACTTCCAAATAGCTGCGTTTTCACCCGCTCTGTGTCATCCTCCATTTAAACTAGAGGCAGCATCTAAAAGCACCTCCCAGGCTGGTGGAGAAGAGCTGTGTAAGATGGAAGGATACAGGGAAGTGTCTTTAAGGGATCATAGCTTATCAGTGAGAATAATAAATTCCCCGGCTTGGGAGGTACCATGATGTCAGGTCACAGAGCCCGACCTTCCCCCAGGCACCTGTCCCTGAAATGGCAGAGTACGAGCGCGTTAGCAGATGCGACTGTGAAAGAATGAGACAAACTGTGTCCGAGAGGCAGAACGTCTAGTGTTTTCTGTCCTTTCTCAGCCAGAGACCTGCTCCTCCTCCTCGCCTTAGCTGGGGTGCATGCTCTCCTGGGCACGCGTGTGCATGCTGTCCTGGGCACGCGTGGCCTCTCGGATGAAACAGCGTGAGATTGTCCCCGGGTCAGGCTGAGGTCTTCTCACCCCTTGTGTTGTTTTGGGGCTGAAAGGAGCCTGGGGATGTTACTTACCCGGGTGTCTTCAAGGGGCTCTTGGCAAGTGCCAGCTATTTGGGGCAGTCAGTGGGGATGTGCCATCATGGCTGAACCTTACACCTTGCGATGTCCCCAGCCCAACCGGGTCTGTGTGTGGGGTGAGGACCTGCACCCAGTGTCACCTGCAGCAGATCAGGCAGTCACTCGTCTCAGTCGCATTGCTCCGTGGCCCGAGGGTGCAGGGGGAAGAGGCAGAGGCTGTATGTGGACAAGGCAAAGTGCCTTTTCAGTCCCAAATTTGGAATGAACCTGGTGTGTGCAACGCGGTTTTGGCTTGCTGTGGTCCTCTCTGTTGCTCCACATCCCTGGGAGAGAGAAATAACCTGGAGCATTGATGGTTTTCTTCCCTTCTTACATCCTGGGAGAGATCTGTCTGTACACCGCGTTTGACTGAAGTGGACTTATATCTTCCTGCTTATTTTTCCTGTTGCCAAACCCCTGGTGAAAACCTCCAGCTGTGAAACCCCCAGTAAACCTCAGCCTCTGTGCCTGGGTGGTGTGGAGGGGCACGGGGACGGGTGGATGGTGGTGCAGCCTGGAAAGCACCTCTGCCTGGCTGAGCCCAGCCTGCTCTGCAGGGCTTCGCACGCCTCGGGCTGCCCTTCCCAAAGCACCAGCACCGGGGGTTGCTTTAGGTCCCCTCTGGAAAAAAAACCCATGCCCGATGTAGCTTGCGCAATGTCCCATAACAAATTACTGCAGATCCAAAACCCCAGCCCGCGAGTCTCCTGTCCCAAACACATGTTGCTGCCTGATCCTGCCTGCCGGGGCTCCGGCGCTGCGCCCTGCTCTCGTGGGAGCTTTGCATTAAGGAGGCCGTGTAATTCAAAGCAATTTCATTATGATCATTAAGGAAAGGTCTGACGACTCCATGTCGTGAGAAGCTTTCCTTGCAATGTTTACATTGCTGTTGAGACTGTATTGTATTTTTACGCTCAATGGTATTTCTCCCATGCTTTCCAATAATGAAAAGAAAGACACAGAATCTGAAAACCTTCCTCGGTCAGGTTTAATTAGTTTCTAGATTTGAAGAACAAAGAGCTCTGAGGTGTTGGGGACCACGTCAAATTAAAACTTTGCTTGCTGCAGAAACAATGATGGGGAGCTGGCAAATTGGATGTGCCAGGGATGCTCTCTGCCTGCACCGCCTTTGGTGTTTCCACGCTACCGGCTCGTCTCGTGGAGGGGCGATGAGAGCAGGCGAAGGATGCTGCTGCGCAGAGGCAATGCGCATTCGCAGGCTCCAAAACTGTCCCTTGTGCACGTGCGATGGTGGGGGCTCCCGGCAGCCGTGCTCTCCCACCGCCCTCCTGCAGCTGCTTTAAGGTGCCCTTATACATCTCGTTGCTGGTTTTGATTGAGAAATAGAACAGGATCGTGCTGTACCCGTGAACTGATGGGTGGGATTTTCACTGCTGGTAGACCCGAGGACCTCGCCAGGCTGGGAAGCTTTTGGAGGAGGCTGGCTTGGGGACCTCTTGAAAAAAAGGCTGCAACAAAGCAGCTCCTCGATAATTTTTAAGCCTATAAAGAAAGGAGATTTGAACACTGCCGTGAGGTTGTGCCCACGTGAAGGGAAAATAAACCCCGTCTTCCATGTGCTGTGGTCCAAAAAGCAGTGAGCATCCAGCACAAACTGCTTTACTGGAGAAGGATGTCTTCTACGAGGGTGGTTTTACTTCAGAGGCATATGCACAAGAATGAGGAATATTTCCCATTATTAAATCCAGTTTTATTTGCTTATAACTTTCCAGTTAGCTTGGGGGGAAAACTTTCTGTGGGCAATGTCTGCTTTAGGTTGAAACTTTGTATTTGGGAAGTTTTGGCGAAAACAATTCAACCACATCTGAGAGCAATGGGAGGGAAACAGTCTGCTTTGACATGTTTAAAAAGCAAAATAAAACGCACGCAACAGCACCGCTGACATGCTCGTTGGCACGGACGGTGCAGCAAGGCGGGCGCCCGGCTCCGAGCCGGTGTGAGCTCTAGGCTCAGGCTCGGTGCGTGGGGGGAGCTCGGCTCTCCGGCCCGCTGGACTCGGTCCCCTCGCAGCTGGGACGTCCCCGTTTGCTGCTCTCGGTGACTGCACGTGCCCCGGTGCCAGACAGATGGGCTGTGCTCCCTGCGCGGGTGCCCAGGCTGCGTGGAAGGGAGGAAGAGAGCAAAGCAAGTGGAAAGCAGAGGGCTGCCGAAGAGTGGGAGATGGATGCCAGGAGGAGCACTCAGGGAGTCAAGCTCCTCCTCCGTCCTTACTACAAGGCTCCTAGGGGAAAGTATAATCCTCTTGTATTGCTCGGGCACGTAGCAAGGAGAGAAAGTTGCTCCCAAATCTGGGTTTCCATCAGATAGAAGCAAGCGCCGCAAATAACCAACCCGTTTGATTGTTTGGGGTTAATCTCAGCCTGATGCGCTCCGTTTCCTGCAGGGCTGGGTCAGCTGCTGGAGGCCTGCGGGAAGCCTCCCTCCGGGTTCACGCAGCCAGACGGGGCTGGCGGGCGGAGGCAGGGGGTAATGAGCCTCCTGGCACGCTCACGTGCTGCACCCCTTGCACCTTTGAGCCGCCAGTTCAGGCGTGCACTAGGTTAGCTGTGTGGGTGATACTGATGTTCAAAGCACCAGCGCCGTTTCCTCGGCTCCTTGGGTGAGCTCCTCGTAGCCCCAGATCCCCTCTGGCTTTTGTTCTCCCTTTTGAATTTGCTTTACATGAATGCTGAAACAAAAGAAACTGTGGTGACCTGTGCACATGCCTTCCCTGCAGGAAGGACCAAAGCGAAGCCCTTCGTGAGGTCTCCAGGGGCTCTCTCTCCTACGCATGTCCCATGGGGTGCTCCAGCCCGCGCCTGGTCAGTGCTGCTCTCTGCTCGGGGCGGTGGGTCTGGTGCGAAGTGTTCCTGTGCATCTCTGGGACCTGCGTGCCGCATCCCCGTGCGCACAGGGGTGCCCGGA
Organism: Mycteria americana; assembly: GCF_035582795.1. NCBI lineage: Eukaryota > Metazoa > Chordata > Aves > Ciconiiformes > Ciconiidae > Mycteria > Mycteria americana. Next base: position 70,094,595 of record NC_134370.1, on the reverse strand, counting down.
CTGTGCTGGCCCTGCCCCACCACCCCGTGCGCGGGGGACAGCAGGGTTAGGAGGGGTTGTGCCACTGGAGGCTCTGCCAGCCTGGAGGAGGGCAAAGACCTGCTCTTGCTTGCAGTAGGGTTGTTTGGTGCTGGCCCTCTTGTTTTGTCCCACGTTGCAGCGGTGGAAAAGTGGGGTTTCTTAGGCTGTAAGGCCGGCTCCTGCATCAGAGGCGTACCTCTCATCTGGGGTACCGTGCTCCATCGCCCTCCAAGGAGCCATCACCTGCAAAACCCAGCCACCATTGCGCCTGTAGCATCTTTCATACAAAGGCCAAGAGCCATCTGAGCTAAAACATGCCCAGGAAAGAGCAGAGCATCCCCAAGGGCAGTGTGGTTTCGGAATCAGTGAGGTTGCCTGGGGGCTGGTGTGCAGCTGGATGGACCGTGCTCTCCAGGCATCGCTGCTCCTTGCACTGGGCAGGTCAAATGGGGTTTGGTGGCTTAATTTCATCCTTTGGCCTGCCTGGGGGGTCTGGGGACACTGCTACAGACTCTTGTGAGCTGGGAGCATCTCAGGACCAGCTTCACTGTGCTGCTGCATCTCTGTTGGCCATAGCCCCAGGTCCTGTCCCTGATAGTGCTGCTGGCCAAGGGAGCCAGGGATCGGCAGCGATAGCATGCCATGCAAATACCTGATGGGGACTTGAGGGTAGAGATGTTCAGGCTGCATCTAAACAGGAGCCCATCACTGATATTGAATTTATTTCATCTGTCCCAAGCTTCTTCTCCTCTCTCTGCTGCAGCTTGGTCCTGCGGCAGGAGAAAAGCACTTTCTCATTAAAAGCTGGGCTAGGTTCTCCTGGGCTGTCTCTCAGCAAATGCAGTACTTGCATTCATCTGAAAGGCTCATTGAACAGGGATCCATTTCTTTCCAGATATTTAAATGGAAATCCGGTAGGGTTATTAAGCAGAGAGCAGTGAATTTATTCTGGTCATTTATTATTGATAGGTAACATGACACTATTTTAATAATGTTCTCTGATCCTGTTGCAGCACAGTGGTGTGGGGATGGGAGCAAGCTCGGGGGAAACCAAATCTTTTTCCTGTGTTGCTACAACATGCTGCTTCGTCTGAGAGCCTGGCCGATCCTCGGTGTTGCTCCTTCCAGCTGCCCAGGTTGGTCTGGTTCATGGAGCGAGCAGGGGGCTGCCGGCAGAGGGGGGCTGCCTCCGTGCTGGACGTGGGACGTGGCTCAGAAGCTCTTGCACAGAAGCCTATGAGGTGCCGCAGCCTCCTGGGCTGAATCCTGACCCCGTGCCCCGCGGCGTCTCTGCAGGAGCTGCAGTGAGGGGCTGGGAAGCTGCGGGCACCGTGCGTCAGCCGCCGTGGCTCTGCGGGTGCTTCCTCCCTCCAGCCCGTCGCCTGCAGACCGCCTTTGCACAGCGGCAGCCGTGGTTTGTCCAGGAGCAGGCAGATAATCCCACTGTCGGGTCGGGGCTGTTGGTCTCGCATGGGTGAGGGGTTGTGCATGGTCCCCCCCAGAGGCGCAGGAAGGAGAAGTTGCCTGGGGTATTCAGACACAAAGCCCCAGCAGCCCCAGCCCTGCCCAAGCTGCACTAATCAACGTCTTAAGCCTCGCTAAAATAATCAAACCCTCTACCTCCAAAACGGACCCCTACTCCTTGCAGAGCTTGGCCGGCCAGCCATGTGTGCAGGCGCTGCCTGCAAAGCCTCAGCCCTGTGAGCACCGAGCCCTGGCTCCAGCTCTTCCTGCAGGCAGCATGGGTAGGGAGAAGGCTTTGGCGAGACACCAGCGAGGCCTCATTTGTCCCACGGATTTGCCTCTCCTGCCACTTTGTGGCTGGTTTGCAATTGTCCCTGTGAATGAGCCATGGCCTTGAAAAGCATCCGCTGCTCAGCCATTTTCACCAGGCTTCCCGGTGAAGCGGGACCCCACCGCTCTCGAAGGATCCGAGAGCCTGTTTTCTGTTTGATCCTGTTATCACGAAGCCTGCTGCGTGGCAGCCGGTCCTGCCGGGGTGCAGCGAGATGCTGCAGGCACAGGGATGCACAAGCACCCGCAGCGCTTCACCTGCCCCAAGCCTTCTCCCCGGCCGCCCTGCCGAAGCCCCGCTCTTGGCTCGTTGCATGTGGAGCAGCTCCCCGTCCCGCTGCCAGCCTGGCCGGGCGCCCCGCAGGTGCGTGCTTTGGGGGCAAACTCCTTTCGAGATGAGCTGAGATACCTCCAGGACTTCTCAAAGCTGTTTATTCTGACACCGAGCCACAGCGTTGCTGTGCAGCTCTGCGCGGAGTTTGCTCTGGGTTATGATGTACAGGGGTCTGGAAATGAAAGGGAATATTTTGCCTTTGAAAAGGAGAGGGATCGTGTCTGCTGTGTTAAATTCAGAGACCTGGATATGAAAAAAAGTGTGCGTGCGTGTGATGAAAAGCTTCCTGCGAGCTCATCCCATGTAATTGGGATGAGAGCTCTTGCATTGTGCAAAATCGTGATGTTGGTCACAGAGGGGATACGCGAGCGGAGGGGCATGCAGAGACGCAGCTCGTAATGTTGTTTGAACACTGCCTGCAAATCCCAGAATGGGCCATTAGAAATTAAAGAGATGCTGTTAATCTGAGTTGGAAATAAAACAGGACACACATGAGCTCATCTGGTTGGTCTGGTCTGCTGCTGGTGTCAGCTTCAATTGGAATAAACAAGTGTTGCTCGACTGTACCGAGCTACTGGAAGGCAGAGCATTGCTGGGAGCGAGAGGCTGCTCCGCTCCCAGATGAGAACCACTTGCCCAATTTCTGCTCATTTTTAAACATAGGCAGTTGTGAAACCGAGAGGGTACTCAGGGGTACTCATTACCACTTCTTCTTTGCAAGAGTTTTCCTCCAGCGCCCATAAAAACACTTCTCGCTCTCACGAGGGATTCCACATCAAATATTCAAGGCAGATTACAGCGAGAACCACACAGGAGAAGGGGGAAGAAACAAAAGTCTAAACTGTTCGGTTGCTTTAATAAAGGAGCCAAAAAGGTTAACACAGAGAAAGGGAGGTGGAAGGGAGGGGAGAGGCTCCTCGGTTCCTCCTCGGGGCAGTGCTGCTGTTGATGAACACCAGCGCAGCCTCGGTTTTGAAGCGGGTGCTGCTCCCGCTGAGCCAACTCAGGGCACAGGTTATTACCTGCAGCCAAGAGCAAAATCCTTAGCAGGGGTAACGTGCGCGTGGCTGTTCCCAGAAACTCCGTGCAGTGCTGCTTTAATAAAGAAAAAATGGGTGGCGAGGAAGGATTCCTGCCCTGGAGGTGTCGGTGGCCTCTTTGAAATGGGTTTGTTTGCTGTTGGTCTGCGCAGAGATCTCGGCTATCGCTGCTGCTGCGTGGAGGTTTTGGGTGGAAAGGCTGGGTGAGAGCGGCCGGCCGGGCTGTGGGGTGGGTTTCTGCATTGCACCCCTGAATTGCAACAGGGCAGGAGCCGACCCCTGGGACTGCCAGCCTTGATGTACGGTGTGGGTGGTTAGCGAGCACCCTGGCCCCTGCTAGCTGGACTGTTCCTGCTGTTTGCATCTCGTTTGGCACCTCGGTCCTGGCTGACCACGCGTCTCGGGCCACTTGGCTCAGGAGCCCGGGCAGTGCCGCTTCCGCTCGGCCCCGGGGGGTGCTGGGGCCCAGGGAGCTCCCCGTGCTGCCCCTGGCCCCTGCTCAGGGCTGGGTCCTGCCGAGCCTGTGAGCGCTGATCGGGCACCTCTGGCACTCGCAAGTGCTCGTTAGGGAAGTGGCCCTGATGAGGAATTAACACGGCTGAGCCCCGTCCTTCCCTTGCCTTTGCTCGAGCAGGCAGGGGCGTAAGACCCGGAGCAGGCAGGGGCCTGGCCCCAACCGGGTAAGTAGCTTCAGACCTGTGAATTTTGGCCGTAACACCGGCAGGCACTGGGACTTCCCCAGCCATTTGTTCCTGCTGTGATTCTCTAAATCCTCTCTCCCCACCAGGAACCTGCAATTGCTGAGCCTCATTTTGTCCTGGGAGATGGGGCAGGGGGTGAATAGGAGACGGGACAGTTGGTGAGCGTGCTTGGTGGCTCTGATTTTACAGCGGGTGCTGGGGAGAGGCGGTATCTCTGATCGCAGGGATGTGGCTTTGCCTGGCAGTGTGGGTTTTCTCCTGGTGATATAGTGCCACAGTAAAACATTCAAAACCTGTCAAAGCTCCTGAGAGCACGATTTTGCTTCACAGATAACATCTCCCCCCAGAAACACGCTTTGCTGTTTTTCTCGCACATTTTTCTACTGTGTAATTGTTTTTCTCTTCCTAATTGCGCTGCAGAGCGTAACCCCGGCTCGCAGGAGGAGATGCTGCGTCGTGTGAACCTGGGGCCCGGTTTCGGGAGGCTGTGCCGTCCCGGCCAACAGCGGGGAGCAGGCGCATGCCCAGGGGTGCACGGGGGCACTTGGCACCGTGTCACTGAGCAGCACCTGGGGGTTATTTTCCCTTCTCGTGCAGCCTGGAGGGAGGGTGCGTGGTGCACATGTGGTCTCTGAGCCTTTCCCACAACTCCCACGTGTTCATGAGGGGATGCTTTGCTGTGCTGGTGCTCGGACCCAGGGTGTCTGTGATGCCCAAAGCCACCCAGACCCTCTCCAGGGCTGCCCTGCTCCGTCTGGCTGCAGGGAGATCTCCCGGGAGCGAGAGCTCGGGGCAAAGCCACCAAACCCGCCTGCGGTGGAGAGCTGTTTGCAGCAGGCGTGGTTTGGACGTGGCGATGAAGTGGTTGCATTCCCCCATGAACAGCCCCGGGGGAGTAATTTTGCGATGTTCCAGCAGCCTTCTGCACCACTTGTGCCTCGCAGCATCATCCAGCGGGTGGCGAGGGGTGGCCCAGGTTGGGCGTGCGGTGCCGCGGCTGTTTGCTGTCGCACGAGCATTTCATGGAGGAAGCGAGGGGGGACCCCCAGTGCCCTCACCAGGGTGCTCAGCACCTCCCGTGGGGTCCTGGCCGGCCCATGGTTGCAGCCTCTAATTGCTCAGGATTTTCTTTCTCTCTTCCAGTGCTTAATTGCTGGCTCTCCCCACGCTAGCAGCACCTGTAGCGCTCTGCAACGGAGCTCGTGAGTCAGAAGCCACCCACGTCGAGTGTTTATTAACCCACAGGGGAAAAGCACCGGGCTTTCAAAACGCTGCATACCAGGAGACTTACCCGGTCCCAGCCTCCACCCCACCCAGCCCCACACCGACGGGTAAGGGGTCCAACTCTGCCCCGTGAGGGTGGCAGCACCTCCCCGCCGACGGGCGCGGGTGGGGGCTGCGGGCTGGCCCTGCTCCGTGGTGAGATCCCTGAGCCGCGGCCAGGGCCAGGGCATGGCCGATGCTCCACGGAGACATCGTTCCATGGTGCTGCGTGGCGATGGACCAGGGAGCCCAGCCTGCAAAACAGGGATGCCGTGGGGCAAATAACCTGGGAAGGGGGTTGGCACCCGGTACCGCTTTCCCCTCCCGGCTTGCTTGCGGCGATGCAATGGCCCCATCCCTGCAGCCCGGTGCCGGGAGGGCGCAGCCCTCCTCGCAGCCAGCCCCGGCCGGGGCACAGGGTCCCAGCCCGGGGGAGCATCGGGTTCAGCTCGCCCGGGTTATCGCAGCGTGTCCCACCGAGCAGGGAGCACCTCCGCAGCGGGGTGAAGTGGCAGGCAGGTGGTGGCACATGTGGTCCTGAGAAGCAGCATGGGTTGCTGTGGTTTCGTGCTCATAAGCAAATGGATTTGTGGCTTCAGTCAATTGACTCATAGCTGAAGTGCTACTTGGCAAGTGGAGGAGAGCTCCCGCCCCCAGCGCCGCTCCCCGTGCATCCTCGTTGGCAAATAACACATCACAAGTGACAGTTTAAGGCAGGATGTGGCCGTGGTTTCTTTTTCTTTTCTGTTTTTTTTGGGGGTCTTTTTTTTTTTTTTCCCCTTCAAGCTGAGATCCTCTCTAAAGAAAACAAATCTCTGTGGTCGGGCAGCTGGCAGCGGCCCCGGCGGGGCAGCGATGTTCTCGCTGCCGCCCGCTCCCTGGCTGCAGGTGGGGTGGAAGTGGCCCCTGTCGATGCCGCTCCTGCGGGAGCAGCAGGTCCCGCTTCTCCCTTCTGCTGCCAGCCCTGGACAACGAGCTCGGGGTGTCGGGGACATGGGGACGGGGACAGGGTGCTCCACTCCCCCAGGACCGCGGGGTGGAAGGCGATCTTGTCTGCAGCTGCTCGAGGGCTTGCCAGAGTAAAGCCGGTTTCTGTTGAGTAATTTGAGGAACTCATCTGGGTGCTGAAACAGCCTCGTGTCCTGCTGGGTCGTCGGTCCTGCCTCTCGTGGGTGACGTGGATAAATCCTGCCCTGCGGCCCCGCGTGCCCCGTGCAGCGCTGGCTCCCAGGCGGGAGCCACCGGCGATGCTGCCCTGGGACGGCTGGTGGCTGCAGCCTCTGCCCGTGTCCTTGCGGAGCCGGGGCGACTCAGTGGGGCTGAAGGGAAAGGTGGTTGTTCAACAGGGTGAAATTTTCTCATTTCTGCCCCATCTGTGCAGGCTTTTGCTGCACTGTTGCATCAGCCCAGGAGTGCCGGGCCCGCATCTGCCTCCCCCAGCACCTGTGAAACTCAGAGGAGGGGTTTGCCAGCGTCGCGGTGCTGCGTCCCTTCTCCTGGCTGCTGTGGCTTTCACCTAAGCTCCGAGGACGTGCTCGTCGCGGGCAGTTCAAATCCTCAGCCTGGTGCCATTTCTACAGCAGCGAGCTGGACAAACCCATGGGGTTTCTGCCCCTGTGCTCTCCGTTTCCTCCGAGCATCCCTCAAGTTCTTCCCCTTTTTCTTTGCTCTAAATTTTCCAATCCCAGCTTTTGCAAAGCGCCCGTGGCGGAGTGGTTGGGATTTGTACTTTGCCTCTGCCAGGTGGGAAGGTTTTGCAGATGGGGAGCGGGGCAGGCGTGGGGCGGGGAGGAAGGGGAAGGGGAAGAGAGGAGACGAGAGCAGCAGCGGGGCGGCAGTTTGCTAAACCACCAGCTGACAGATACAGCAAGGTGCTGTACTTTCCCGTCCACAGTGAGTTCTTGTGAAACACTAATTTTGAGTGCAAGTGTCTAGCTGGCTGTCTGGGGCAGCCACGACTTGCGGCTCCTCTGCCGGTGCTGTGCCATCCCTCGCACTCACCCACATCTCCTGCCCCCAAAATCCTGTTTGTGCGTGCCGAGGGTTTGTTTCTGCAGGGAAAAGCGAGGAGCACGAGTGCTGGGTTCACGTCAGCAGCTCTGGCTCGGAACTTGTGGCTGAAACCACTCCGCAGCGTGCCGGCACGGTCCAGGCGGTCGGTGCCGCTGCGCGTGCTGCATGCCGGGCTCTGCCTGCCCCATGTCCCCCATGCTGGAGGTCAGCATCTCCAGGACCATGAGATGGAGGGGAAGGTGGCGGGGCTGCCGTCAGAGACCTGCGGTGGCTCGGCTGTCCCTGAGCTCCTCCAAACTTGCCCAGGCAGACCTGCAGGGCCATAAAAGCCCATTTCCCCCAAGAAAGACCACTGCTGGATGGGAGGCTGTGCTGCCTGCGCAGGCAGGCGTGAGCTGGTTCTGCCTGGGCTGCTAACGGAGCGGGAATGGGATCTGCGGTTACCCCGGCACTGGACCGGGGCCGATGTGACCAAACTCCCGGTGAGCCGAGTCCCGTGGGTTTGGGTTGGGGCTTCTCCGTGCCTGCCCGCAGTGCCCTGTGCAGTCACAACCTCGCACCTCTCTGCGCCGCCTCCTCTCTCACACCCTGCTCCGTGCACCCCGCCTGCGCCCACGTCTTGCAAAAACCCCCTTTGCCTGAGCTGCCTGCTGGCAGCAAAGCACGGGGTTGGGGATGCACAGCTCCTCGCCGCCAGCCGTGCTCCTGCCCTTTAATCACACGCTGGGACCGGCTGCCAGTAACCTGGAAGGAAGTGGTTTGTGGAATGGTGGCAGTGATGAGCCGGTTCAGAAATGTGGCTATGGCTTGAGGTTTCTGCTCTGGAAAGCTGACTAATTTCCACCAGAAGCAAGGCCACAAGAAAAAAAAAAACCATCCCAAGAAACGCCTGTGCCACTAACCTTTTGACAGAGACCTTTGAGAGAGGCCGAGGGGCTTGGTGACGTGGGAGCGCCCGGAGCTGAGCCCCAGGGCCGTCAGCACCCCTGCTTTGCTCCACGCAGCCAGCACCAGGGTTGGCTGACACAGAGAAGCCTCCTTAGGGGTGTCTGTGATGGGGCTATAAAGTCTTTATTCCTCCTTCTTTGTCTTGTATCAGAGCAAAACCGGGTGCTCGAGCGCTCTTTCCCCAGCCAGCACGTGCTGGCCGTGGCCCCAGTCCTGTCCCTCAGCCGCTGTCACGGGGCTGGGGGAAACACGGAGACCCTGGCAATCGCTCCCGTCCCGGCAAGCTGAGCGTGGGTGCACCCGAAACCTCTCTCCCCTGGGTCCGTGACGCAGCATGCAAAGGCTGCTGGGTTTACTTTTCAGGGTTGATTTCCTGAAATGCTTTATTTTATAGCCTGCCAACGTTATCTTCTAGCGCACAAAATCTCCCTTGTTAGAATTTTGGGTTTTGTTTTGTTTTTTCTTTTTCTTTTTTAATAGAAGATCCTGATATAAAAGTACCAGGAAAACATGAGGAAGTTAACGAGCGTTTTCTTCTGCATTCCTGCAGTCGCTGCCGTGCCATCAGCCCTGGCTCTCCGTCTCCCCGCACGAGCCGGACACTGCGGTTTCTTGACGCTTGCAGAGTAAATGGCCACGTCGTGGCTCTCCCCGTTCCCGAGTTGGAACCTAAACCCGTCTGCTGGGGGCTCTGGGGAGGTGCCGAGCACCTCGGGAGGGTAAAATGGGCTGGTTCCCTCGGCTGCCGCGTTGGGTCTGTTCCAGCGGCACAGGCACCTGCAAACGATCCGGCTTTGCTGTGAAGGGAGTGTTTAAGAAAAGGGAGGTGCTTGCGGAGATGCTGTTTTTTCCTGGAGCTAGTGCAGAGAAGGGGAAGAATGTATAAGGCAGCTCTACGAGGCCCCCAGTTATATATTCCCAAGACTCAAAATGCAGGCCCTAACAACAGATGCGGCCCCGCTAATTTCTTTCCTTGGTACAATTTAGTTTCTTGGGTGGCAGGATGCAATTTGTGTTTGAGTTTGGCTTTCTAGTGAAACTCTTGGCTTGTCACTCTCAAGGCACAACATGCTCCTTAAATAGCAGGCTAAATTTCTCCACCTAGCCTAAAAAAATAAAATACTCCTCTGCCAAATGAAAGGACATATTCCAGTATTCTTTGTTGTTGCAACAAATTGGGTGGATACTGTCAGACTTCTGTATTCTGGGAATACTTCCAGAGCCTCTCTTTGTGTGCAAGTCGGTTACCATGTAATTGTCAACTTAAATTGCAGTGTTGGATAACTCAGCTTCGGCTGTAAGATAATCTCCCTCTCCTGCGACTCGGTCCCAGCAGCGCGAGGGCAACGCGTTGGGCTCCGCTCCTCCCGTGCAAGGGCTGCGAGCGATGAGAGGGGTCTGCAGAGCCCGGGGTCTGCCCGAGGGGTCCTGCCCTGCCGGGGCGGGGGGATTTATGGTGGCCCCTTCGCTAAAGGCGTTGCTGCCCGTGCGGGAAGGACGGATCCGGCTCCCGCGGCCGGGGCGGGCTGTCCGCACGGACCGTGGCGAGGGCGGGAGGGACGGGGTGGTCCCTGCCTGCCTGCTGCCTCCTGGCCCCTGCCTGCTGCTGTCTGCGGTGGCGCGGAGATAAAAAGGTTTCTTTCGATGCGGTGGGAATCGTGTTCACCCTCTTCCTTCCCCTTTCAAATTGGCAGCTCGTTTTGTTGTGTTTGTTTTAGCCTGAATCCCAATGACAATTAGTGCTAGAAGGCTAGATTAAGCTGTTTTTACTTGTTTTCTTTTTCACTTTGATTTCCACCTCCTCCAAATTCTTAATCCTACTGAATATTTCATCTCTTGTAACTCCATCAATTGAAAGTCTCCCAGCGGGACATACAGGACCAGCACTATTAGAGCTGCTTTGCTTTAGCTAATGCTTCTCAACGCTGGGCTGAGTTTGTTGCGCAATTTATTTCAGACGAGAAAACCACAGCATCCGCTTCAGCGAGAACCACGCGAGGGATTTGGGAACAGGGCTGTGCAATAAATGAGAACCTCGGTGGCTGATGAGAAAGCAGAGCACCTCTCGTTCCCACCTCGTGCCTTCTCCAACCGCAGGCAACTTTTGCAGGTGGGAAACCCCTCGTGTGGCCACGAACAGGAGATCCCACCGTAAATGTAGGAAACTTCCTGCTTCAAGGTGGTCGGTGTGGTGGTCACCTGGCTCCCATTGGCCCCGCGGTGGGTCAGCCAGCCCGGAGGTGGTTGCACCGTGTGAAAGGGGTTTGCTGGGGTGCGGAGAGGTGGCGGTGGAAGGTCCTGCCCATCTGTTTGTGATTCCCTGTCGAAAATTGCACTTTTGCCTTTTTTTCTGTGACAACGCTTCCTGGGATGCTTTTGGACTTATTGTTGGGGTTTTGCCCTAAACTTACACTGTTGACACAAAAGCTTTCAGACAGGGAACTTCTGTTTTCCCCTATCAAAAAGGCATTTTCCAGCTTGAATAACTCTGGGCCGGCTCTGCACAGGGCTTGCCCATCAGGATGGACACGTTCCCGCTTGCTGCGGCTTTCTGCGGTCTGGAAAGGGAAGCTGGGGAGAGGGTGCGGGCTCTCAAGATTCGGTGCCATGCTGGGAGCTTTGCAGCTCTCTGCGTCCGTGTGCTCTCTTGCTTATATCACCCCGCCTAAATGCACGAGGTGCCTGGTGTTTGTAACGATGCCTTTTACCACCCGAATCGCCACTTGCTCCACGATATCCTTAACGGTTTGCAGGGACATTTCCCTAGGAGGAATCTGGCTCTCGCAGATGGCTGCTTCTGACATAAAGCAGGGATGAAGCAGGCTCTGCCAGCAGGTCCTTTGAAGCTTGCAAAGCTTCACTGCTCTTCACCTGCTCTACATGTTCCTTATCAAGAGCCCCAAAGTGTCTGCAGCCTGGATGGGAAGAGTTCTTACTGAAGCGCCAGCAACCGGCTCCAAGTGCCTTTGCCAAGGGAGCTGCGGTGGCATATGCTCGCTCTCAGAGCAAGGTTACAGTCTTGACTCATTAGAAGTTACTTTTCTCATTTTGGGGCATACGCAGGAGAACCTGGTGCCAAGCTGGCAACGCGCGCGGCGGAGCAGAAAGGGCTCGGAAAGGCTCCGGAGGAAGTTTGCACTTGCACTTCTGTCCTCAATTAATTTGTTTTGAAAGCAGCACAAACCCAGCCCTGAACGAATGCTGGTTTAGCCGAGGCTGGGAGCCCCGCACGGCGCTGGCGGGACGGCATCCGCCGCCCCGTGGGGCTTTCCTCTGGGGTCGGGCACGGACCGAGGCTGGCCCCCCACCTCCGAGACAGCTGCCAGCTTATTCCTGCAGACAAAGAGCACGATGTTTGCTCAGGAACCAAGTCCCAGGAGGGTGGGATGGGGCAGAGAAAAAAGCCAGCAGACCCCTGGGGCCGCGGTGCAGGTCTTCGACGTGGCCCGCGCTACGGGCAGCTCTGGTCGCTGATGAGCTGCATTAGACCTGGGTAATTCAGCACATTCCTAAATAATGGGTCTGGTGGTTTTGCAGGATCTGTAGCCCATACTAATGGCTCATTGCTGAACCATAAGTGGTTGTGTTATACTTTGGATTTATTGGAGGCCGAGGGATTAATTTCCTGAAATATATGGTCATGATGTTGAGGTTAAATTAAGATCTCATTCAGAAGGATTCTTTTTATTATATTTAATTTGTAACCCCTTTTCTATAGCCATTTTACAGCTATTCCTCCCCCTCCCTTAAATGTTCAGTGTCATGTTTCCAGGAAGAATCTTATTTCATGCAGACTAATAGCATTTTTCAGTATAACCTTTTACAGTTCCTCACCGTTCGAGTTACTCTAGTCTCGGTTGTTTATACACAACAAGGTCTTAAATCCTCTCTCAGAAAATAAAGATGTTGATGCAAAAGCAACAAGAGCTTCTGGCAGAGCTAAAATCCATCCGTTCTCTCCTCCTTCCCCACATGCCACCCCCTTCAATCTGCTGTAGCTAAAAGCCCTTTTACTTCAGCGCTTGAGCACTTTGATAAAACGCATGTTGAGTAAATCTTACATGACGTTTTTACTCTGGGTGATATGTATATAAAGTTGAGCTGGCTCAGTGCTAGCCTTGCTTCGCCCTTCTTGGCGATGCTGTTATTAAACTGATAAATTAACCGTGGAAATCGGTGCTACGAGATGCTGGAGGCCTGAGTCGGGAAGGGGACGAGGCTGTCGTGAAGGACGATGGTCTGGATGCAGCCGCTGGCCCTGGAGCAGCTGAGGCTGGGCATGGAGCGAGGGAGCATCGTCCAGTGCTCCCTCCGCTTCTTGTGCTTGCTGTGCTGCTGGCTGCCGTGGGAGATGGGAGAAACGAACCCCTGCTCTAAATCACCGCTGCTGCTGTTGTTTGCAGCGTACGACCGGCGAGTATCCCCGCTCCACGGTGCCCTGCGTGTCCCTTTGGCACACGTGCAACGCCAGGTTCAGGGCCGGCCCCGCAAGGCACCCAACTTGCAGCGGCCGGACCCGAAGGAGAACGTGGCCCAAAATAGTTGGAGACATGCTGCCTGCAGGAGCTCTTTTCTAGGTCAGAGCGATGAGCTCGTTGCTGCTGCTCTCCCGAGTGCCGGTCAGGTACGGGGAAAGGGTTGGCTCTCTCCAAGGGACTCATCTTGCAAAGAGTGGCCTCGGTCCCCGGGGGTCTGGGCGAGGGAGAAGGACAGGCATTGAATTCGCCCGAGAGTCCAGGCAGGATGGCTCCAGAAAACAAATCTTTGAGTCCCCAGATCTAAGTTCCCACTCTGGAGGACAAAACCCCAACCCTTTCCTGAGCGTTTGAAATGTCCAACGAATGATGTACAAAATGCACGTTCCTAGTGTGGTGAGGAGGAAGGGCGTTTGAGAGCAGGGCCGGGTACTGCTGCTGGTGCTTGTTGCTCTGTGTGGCTCTCTGCACGTTGCTCCGTTGCTGGTTGAGAGCGGCAGAGCGTGAGATGCTCTCCAATTCCTCCCGAGCACCCGGACGGAGCTCCGGCTGAACACCCCGTGCTGCCTGCTGTTCTGTTCTCCGTGACGCCGTGCCCTTCTGTTCTCCTCGATGAATTTTCCTCCCCTCCCCTGGCAGCCAGAGCAGTACGTGGGTGCCCTGCATGCAAAGCACAGCAGTTTGGGAGGAAAAAGGGGGATCTGATTGACAGTGGACCATGGTGGAGGAGATAACCCCCAGGCCCAGGCAGGCTGGCGGCAGCAGGCTGAGGTCTGGCCAGGGTGGCCACCACAGAGCAGACACGCCAGAGGCAGCCTGAGCAGGGTGGGGAGCGGCAGGGACCCCCCAGCCAGCCCGCAGCCCCAGCAGAGCATCCCCCTGTCCCCCCGAGACTCTACAGTTTGCCCTGCAGTGCCCCTCGCCCCGGTTCGGAGGCCGTGCCGTGCCGTGCCGTGCCGTGCCGTGCCGTGCCCTGCTGACGAGGGGTCCCAGAGCAGGGCCGGCATCCCCACCCGTGGGACCCCCCGCGTGCCTCCAGGCTCGTGCAGCACCAGCACCGCCACTAGCCCCATTTGGCATGGCAGCCCCAGCCCAGCCTCCCCGAGCAGCCTGCCTGGCACTGAGCTGCCGTGCTCCCGGCAGCTCCCCGCCCAGAGCTGTCAGCTCTGTCTTCTGTGGGGATTTTCTCTTTTTTTTTTTCCTATTCCCCCCCCCGCCCCGAGAAGTGCTGATGGACAAGTTGAGTAACCGTATCTGCTTGTTACAGGACATCTTGAGGCTGATTGCGGAGGTCAGGACTCGACTGGAAAGACCGCAGCGGGTTGCTGACTGGCATCCACGGTCCAGATAAGATAAAAACAACTGATGACAGCAGGGAAGTGAAACAGTCATCTCAGCACTTGGATTAATGCCCGGCAAAGAGGAAGGGAAAAAAACCCGAGGAGGGCCGGTGGGGAGGGGAAGGGGGTGGAATTTGTATTAGAATAGAAACTCTGGAAAAAGCTATCAGGAGGCAGCAGATTTGGGTGTTAAATATTTATGAATTAGCGGCACTTGTCGTTCTCTCTGAGCCACGAGTTTCCAGGACGGGCGTGCGTGTGGCTGCAAACCCGCCGTCGCTGCCACTGCCGTGCCGTGGCAAGTAGTGTTGTGGTGGGGAGAGCAAAGACACGGAGGAGCGGTGGGAGCAGGAGGCAAGGTGACTGGCTCCGGCGGGTCTGGCGGTGCCGAGACTGGCGACGGTGCAGGACAAATCCAGATGAAGAGGAGGAAGGATAAATGAGGTGCCATAAAAGTGACTATTATTATTCAGAAAATTCTGCTGAAGAGCATTGGAGTAATTAAATCATAATTGCTTATTACTCAGCTGAAGTGACATTGTAAGCGGCTGAAGGTCTGTGACGAGGAGAGGAAGGGGGGTCTCGGCTTTTCTGCCGTGCTCCGGGTTCGCCTCCATCCCGCTGCGGATGCGTGCATCCCCGTGGCAGCCGAGCCGAGCAGAGGCCCCGGCCCTCGGTGAAGGTCGAAGGTTCCCCCTTAGCCCATAAAGCTCGTTTTCCCCCTGGGCAGAGCACCCCGTGAGCACCGCAGCAAGCGCAGCCTTATCGGCTGCTGCAGGACAGGGAGCCCGGAGCAGCTTCACCTCCCGCGGCGAGAGGTGCTGGAGCACGGCAGACTTGCCCGGCCCAGGCTGGCCATTTATTCCTGGAGGTGAGCACCTTTGGGCTAGGCTGACCCGCTAAACCCTGAGAGCTTTAAAGGAGCCATTCCCCACCGAGAAACAAAGAGCCTGCAAATCCTGTAAGCACTTAATTACACAGCGATGCTTATGGAATGTTTTGCAGGGCTCATGTAATCTGGCAGCACGGAGGAGATGCCGACTGGAGGTTTGGAAGCGTAAGCCTTCCCGGCGTGCCACACCACGGTGGGCTTCCCTTTCGCCAGCCAGGTTGGGATGATGAACTGTATTTTCAGCTTTAGCTAACGTGTTCCAAATTTTGGTTGGAGTTTCCTCATTTTTGTTTCAAAGTCTCCCTGTATTTCACATTCTGAAACGAGGTCATCCAGTGCATAAGCACAGCTGAGCAGCTCTTATTTATTGTTTTTTCACCCCTTTTTGCTGTCCCCCTCCCCGCCTTGCCCTCCTTCGTGCTGCCTGTGGGCAGGGAGAGCTGCCCATGCCCTGCCACCCGCCCACCCCTCCCGGCGAGCATCCAGCCTGGAGAGCGAAGGACCAAACCGTGGCCGCATCCCGCCGGCGTGCCGCAATGCTCATGGCTCTGCTCACGTCCCATCGTGTCCCAGGTGAACTTTCCTGATGGGAAAGGAGAGGAGGAGAAGGGCCCCTCACTGTTGCTGGCTGCTTTACTTTGTTCTGCTCCAGTCCCAGCTGGCAGAACGAGGGCTGCGGTTCAGCACCGAGAAGCGGGCAGGTTTTGTGGGAAAAATGCTGGAAGTTTGATGGAAAAGAGTGTCCCTTCTGCAGCGGTCTCGAGGATAACCCCATGCTCGCCACACCACGTGCTCGCAGGAAGCGCCAGCCTCCAGCGCTTCAAGGAGCAGAGAAGCTGGTTACGTTTCCACCAGGCGTATTTATTTTTATTTTTTAAATAGCTGCAAAATGAGTCACCTGGCACCGCAGCAGAACGCAGCCCACCAGCAAGGAGAGCGCTGAGGAACTGCCAGGGAAGCTGCTGCCAATAAACCACTCGTGGCTTCAGACGGTCTCTTGCTTTGGGGCTCGCTGGAGCCAGCTGGGAGGCGAGCCCGTGGCCGGTGCCAGCACCGACCCCTTCTCCGGGACCCACCGCGGCCGCGCTCGCTGCTCCCGCTGCCAGCCCGTTTTGTCTAATTACACGGGGCTAATGGGGAGAGCACAAAAGCCCGCGGCTCCCCCGGCCCCCGGTCTCCAGGGAGAGCCCGGCCAGGAGACACCAGGGAACTTGCGCTCCTATTAAAAAAAAGATTTTTTTTTCCTTCTTGCAGCAAAGACGTCCCTCAATGAGAATCATCGGTGGGTTTCTTCCCATCCTGGTGCATAACCCAAAAGCTTCATCCCCTTCCCTCGCTCTGGGGACGGTGCATCTCCCCGGGGAGCGGGGCGAAGGGGGCGGCCGTGCCCGTGCCCGTGCCCGTGCCCGTGCCCGGCTGGATGCCCCTCCGCCTGGAGCAGCCGGCTCCCCTGGCTCCTGCAGCCTTGGCAGGGGTTAAACAGCCGAAGGAGAGAGAAAAGGGCTCTGGTGATGCAAACAATAAAAAGTCTCCACATTCCACTGAAGTTTCTTGAGCAACTGGCATTTGCCCATAAATGTACTTAAGCAGAAAATCACCAGAAAAGTGCTATAATCTGACAGATTTTTCACAGGCTTAAATATTCATGAATTAAAAGAATTGGCAGAATTTTCTACATTATTAGCTTTCATCATGGCTACAGGAGCAGTTGGTGCACTGGCTGCTCTTCAAAAACTATTAATCTAGTCTGTCATCACAGCAGCCATTTTTTAATTAGCTACTTTACTGAGCGATCTGGTGCTGTAGTGAGACTGGAACATTTAAATGGTATTAAAGTTTTAAAGGTGCCCCTTTCCATTTTTAATCTAAGTTCTGAAATGCCGCAATAGGGAAACAAATGCGGCAGCGGGTTACTTCATTTCAATGGTTAACTTCTTATTTTATTTTGGAAAAAATCAAGTCTTGGAAAACCGAGCCGCTTCTACCAGGAGAAGAAATTGCAAGAAATAAATTGTTCTTTAAACCAAAGTTCACAACATTCCTGCCCGATGAAATCAAACCGAGATGTTTGTAGCCAAAACACTGCGTGCCTGTTGCAGAGGCAGTAACAGGACATGGCACCGCGTGCTTCTCGCTGGAATTTGTTCTCGGTCCCCGGGGCGCTACAGCGCACTCGTGTAAATCCTCCTCCTGGCCGTGCAGGACCTGCTGCTGCATCCCTGCGCGGCTCCGCGCGCCTGCCGGGAGCATCTCCTGGGCGTGCGGAGCGTGGGGCGGCCCCGATGCCACGTTGGCTCTTGCCACAACATTAAGCTGAGCTTTTTTTTCTTGTGCAGGAGTCGTTAAGCATTTTGCAGTACGGAACCCAAAGCTCTGCCAGGTGTGAAGTGGCTCTTTCCTAAAAAGAAAAGGCCCTGCAGTGAGCACGTACGGGCTGCTCCCGCATCCGTGCAGGCTGCTCCGGCATCCATACGGGCTGCTCCTGCATCCATGCCGACTGCTCCTGCATCCATACGAGCTGCTCCTGCATCCATGCCGACTGCTCCTGCATCCGTGCAGGCTGCTCCTGCATCCATGAAGCCTGCTCCGTGCAGGCTGCCATGGGCGTGCATCTTCGGCCCCAGCTGGGGAGCGTGCGTGGGCTGCAAGCTCGGTGCTGCCTTCACCAGACATTGGGGCTGCAGCAACGCTGTTGGCATTAAATCTCTCTGCAACCCATGGTCTGCCCTGGCCTTGGCTGGTAAGTGAGCTGGATTTATAACGGGCCTTTTATTTTGGATTCCCCAGCCCCCGAAACATCGCACGTGTTGGCTCTGGCCTGCTCCTGGGGAAAGCGGGCTCCGCAGGCGGGGATGGATACCGAAAAGCCCAACGGGAAGCCTCTCCAGACCCGCGAGGTGTCACAGCTCTGGGGTTTAGCAAGAGGCGTGCTCTCTGGCTTGGAGGGTGGGACAAGCCCCTCTGTCCCCAGCTGTCCCCAGCCCTGGGTGATGCCGGGACTGCGGTGCTGGAGGTGCTCTCTGCCCCGGAGGCGTCAGCCCTGGGCAGCGAGGGCTCGGCTCCAGACCCGGAGCACGATGGCGTCCGTGCTAAGTCTGAGCTCTTCTCTAACCAAACTTTATCAACCATGCACTTGGCTCTGCCCATTTTGAACCCGGCTTTGCTCTCTGTGCCAGAGATGCTGCTCTCCTGGCTTATTATTTGCATGTGAAAGCACAGCAAAATTATGTCTTTATGGTGGTTTTAAATGTGCCTTTTTTTTTGGCATCAGTGGCTACATCTCCGATCTCTGCTGCTCGTTATTGCCAGAGCTTTAATTTGTGCATTATAGTGCCAGTGTCCTGCTGACCGGGGAAGGGAACTGCTGTATGTTTAAGATTTTTTTTCCCTATTGTCATGTAAAGCAAGGAGCGTAAAGAAATTGGCAGCCAAAATGCCAATGCTGCAGCTATAACCTTTCAAAAAGTTGCTCTTTG